>NC_088183.1:10999545-11302575 GCF_028769735.1 Zonotrichia leucophrys gambelii
ACGGTTGTTGAGCCTTCAATGTTTTTCACACCTCATGGTTTCTTAGAAAGCATCAATTATTTTCCTACCTGTGCTCACAGTTTTGTTGTCATTAAAAAAAAAAAACCCAAAAAGGAAATATAAGGATTTATTTTACTTTTTGTTTAAGCAGAAGAACTGAATTTGTCCATAACCTTTGTATAAGCACAAACCTGATAATTTCCAGAGCTAATGATGAAATCTGAGCAGGAAAACTGCCATTTTCAGGCCAGTAGGTGTGAGGGAGAAACAGGATAAAAAGTCATACTGAAAATCACAGCTGATTAGTGTGATATCAGGGTCATTTCTAGCTGCATTTAAGCCCCAAAGCACATGTAAACACTCACAGATACAGAAAGTATTTCTCTCCTGTGATGTTTCATTTCCTGGTATCATATGTCTTGGGCTGGGAAACAACTGCCTTCTCCCCTTCCACTTTTCCTTCCTTCCTCAGCAATTCAGGTTTGTTTTGCCACCTGCCTCGTGCCCCAGTCCCCCTCCCCTGCCCTTGGTTTATTGTCATGCCCTGGTTTCACTGTTAGCCACCACTGTTAGCCATCATTACAGCACTAAGCCACCATGGCTTAGTGCTGGAAAGATGCCCCAAAGTTTCCAGGTTGCTGAGACCTTCATGGTCCCATCTGCTGGCTTGGGTGCTTCCGGAGCAGCACCATGGCACCCAGGGTGCAGGAGATGATGCAGGAGCTTTGTTGTCACACACTCTTTTTATTAAAAACCAAAAAGGACATGTCAAGAAAAACATCATTGTGCTTCTTTGTGTCCGTGTGCTCCGTGCTCTCTCCCAGCAGTGTCACCCCCACATTCACTTGACTTGTCCCTTTCTGTGACACACATCAAATACCAAGATTGCAATTACACCAGGTATGGACTTTTCTGCCTAATTGAGATTAACACACACAGTTAGAGCATTAGCTCAGGAGCTGAACCTTGGGGCCTTCCAGCAATTACTTATCTATTTGCTGTGTCAGGTCCTGATTAGTTATTCCAACAATTACACGTTTGCAGCACTTTGCCATGGGAGAGACCTGCTCAGGCCCTTCAGTGCACAGTGAGGGGCCTTCCAGGTGTCCATGCACACAGGTGTCCATATGTCCAGCTGCCCCTGCTCCCAGTAATTTACACATTTTGCCACATTCCTTGGTCTTAGCTGGCATCACATATGGGCAGCAAACCCCATCCTGCCCATGAGCACCCCTGTCACAGACATATTTTTTGAAAAATCCTTTTGCCAGGATCTTTTCTCCTGAGGAGCTGGGAAGCTTCAGCTTCTTCATGTTTTGCTGCTTTGGAATGTGATTTGGAGAATTGTTTACCCGGTGTGTGAATTGTTTTTACTTGATGGCCAATGACAGCCACCTGTGTCGAGGCTGTGAGCAGTCACAAGATTTTATTATTATTCAGTTTCTTTCTTTGCTACCCTTCTGATGTCTCCTTTCTCTTTCTTTAGTATAGTTTTAGTATAGCATTCTTTAATATAATATATATATAATAAAATAATAAATATATATTATATAAAAATATATTATATAGATAATTTATATAATTATTTTATATATAGAGAATATTATATATATAATACATATAAATGTATATATATATATATATATAAATATATATATATCATAAAATAATAAATCAGCCTTCTGAAACATGGAGTCAAGATTCTCATCTCTTCCTTCATCCTGGGACCCCTGCAAACACCACCACACACCCCCAGCTTCTCCTTGTGCCTCTGTTTGTGGCTTGAGGTGTTGCTGCTCATGCTGCTCTCTGGGTTAGATGGAGCCATAAAATGAGAGCTATCACATGAAATTTGCAGTGGTTGCAACCATCAGTAGCTGGGCTGGTAGCCTTGAGCAAATCACCTTTGCCTGTGCTTCTGGTTTCCCAGAAACCAGTTTGGTTTCTGGAAGACCTACTCTGTGAAGTCTGAGAGGCAGAGGTGGATTTTCCTAAGGTTTTTTGGTACTTCTGTGCTTTGCAGGTGAATCAGGGTACTGATGGAATTCTCATGCACCTGTCCAGCTTGACTAGGGGAGGCAGGGCAAAGGGCTGAGATTGCTTGGCCTGTGGTCACAGGGAAGAGCGAAGAGAGAGCATTTCAGTTGCACCCAAACCCTGCTCCCTGCTGGTTCCTGTTTTTCCTTGCTGGATTCCTGCAGCAGAAACACAGCATGGAAGGAGCCTTGAGCTTCTCCAGTGAGTGTCAGCCAGAGGTGGCTGAATGCTCCTCATCGTGCTGTGTAAATCTGGAGGGAACCAAACCCTACCAAACCCTACAGCCCTGATGGGTTTCCCAAGAGGTAGCTCTGTCTCCTGCTTCCCCTTCCTTCTTACTTTCTCCCAGTTTTGGGGGTGTAGAGGTCCCTGCTCACTCTTCCCATCACAATGTATGTAAAATAAGGCAGTTTTGTGGTGGAAGCAGTTCAAGACCTGATAGAAACCATCGGGAGCAGGATTTGACTCTTGGGAACTGGGGCTCATCTGCAGCTCCAGCCAGCCTGGAGCTCAGCACAGCTGGGACTGCAGGAGCAGGAAGAAACACCCGGGGAAATGATTTATTTGTCTTTGTTTTCTGCACAAATCTCGCCCTAAAAAGGGCACAGCTGTCACTCTGTCAACATCAGCAAGTAACTATGTCAAGAAAAACATCATTGTGCTTCTGACTTGGTGCTTGCTCTGTCGAGCAGAGCCCAATAGGTGGACCACTTGGATCGTGTGAGGAATGGCACAGTGAGATGTGCAAAGCTGAAAGGGCTCCTCCAGCTCCAGCTAAGCTTGTTATTTTTCCCCCAATAATAGAGTGAGAATCGAGAAAAAGACAGAAAATCAGCAGTAGAAAAAATTATCTCCTCCTTGTTGAATAGAAAATTGAATTTTTTCCTGAGCACAATATACCTGAAGAATGATAAGAAACAACTTTGATATCAAGCTAAATAAATAAAAAAGATGTTACATAACCTAATTTTCTGTGGGCCTTACAGATGTCTCTAATTTATCAGCTTTCATTTTGCCAGAGCAAAATTAATAAGACGAGAAAAGTAGAGCGAGCTGCAATACTACAAGATTTCTTAAAAAGAAAAATAAAATGTCTGTGAGCTAATTATTAGCTGTGTGGGAATTCAGAAGGGCTGACCTTCAGGAGAAGCTGAAGATGGGTGGATGGCACTGAAGGCAGGGGCCCATGGTCCCCAGGCTGGTGTTAGCTGGCAGAGAATTGGCTCCACATGTGGGAATTTGCAGCATTGGCTCCACAAATGGGAATTTGGGACTGGCTGGGCTTGGCACACAGCTCTCTGGAGGTAGAGATGCAGGGGAGGAGGGATGTCCATGTGTGCCTCAGCCAGTGGGAGCTGTAACCTCCTGGGAGGTGCAGTGCTTCCCAAAGGGCAGGAAGGTGCAGGGACAGTGTACATGGTCGTCCTTTGGTGTCTGTAGGAGCTCAAGGCACCCACGGTGTGATTCACATGCTCAGGGACTGATGAAACACAGGAATACCACTGCACATCAATGTCAGACAGTGACCTTGGGTGGCACTGGCAGATAAAAGCAGCCTGTGTGCCTTTGCCCAGGGATGGATGACACAGGAGTGTGTGTAAGGGCCAGAACAGCTGTGAGGGAAAACTCCTGCTCTGGGGAATATCACCAGGGACTCTCCTGTGCCTCTGTGTGCCCTGAGTGCAGCTCCAGCCCTGCATGGAAGCTCTGGATGGAAATGCAGCATCAGCACCTTGGCAGACCCTCTCAATCAGCAGTGGAATAGAAGGGAGTGGCCTTTTCCACCACTGAGGATAAATTTATCAGGAATTGTGATTTGATCTAATGCCTACAATTTCAGCTCTGCCTTTAGGAGCAGAACTGGGGACATATCAATAGGAGGTTTCTTTTGGAAAGACCCATTAACCCCCTGCCACTGTTATTCTGTGGATACTCCATGGGACATGGTTCTGTCTCAGTGCCTTTAACCTCAGTTGGGAGCTCTTTCTTCAGCTCTGAGATCTGATTGCATTCCCAATCCCACTTAAACTGGCAGAGTATCATTCTACAGCCCATTACAGCTGCCAGTCATCTAAATTACATGATTTGCATTTATTTGATAAACACAAAGAGTTTTTTTAACCATTGAGAACAGAAACTGATTTTCTGTTGCAGTTGCCCACAGTGCACAGAAAGGTGTGCTGGGTTTCCTGTGCCTCCCCTGCCACCCTGCAGCTGGTGCACATCAGCTCACAGGTACCTCCCTGTGCTCTCAGCCAGCCACTTTTCAGGGTGTTCTGCCTTGGATCCCACCCACCAGCAATCTTTTTATCAATATTGAATTTTCTGTGAACTCTTACCACCTTTCTTCTATCAATGAGAAGAAGTGCAAGTGGCTGCTGCTATAACATAACCACAGGAGAAAGCATTAAACTGAAGCTCATCACTTCATCAGCCCATAGATTGTGAAGTGTTTGCACCACTAATTCAACTTTTTTCCATCTGTCTCCTAAATGGGAACTTAGTTCTGAAGAAGTCCAAACTTCTTCTGGGGTTTCAGCTTTGCTTCACTTTTCTCCAGCAGCTGTAGATCAAAGTAATAATGAAAGAAGTAGAAAGATGTAGTTTATTTGTTAGTGAAAGTAGTGGTGAAGTAAAAGGGGAAGCTTTAAAAAATAAAAAGGCAGAGACACTTTTTACTACAGATGGAAGGAATTGCTGTTGACCTCATTTTAAAGAGATGAGACTCACTCTTGTTCATGAAGAAAAAAGGTAAAGGTTTATTCCCATCTCCCATTATATAGAGTTTTACAAACATATTTGGCCTATTTCTAATTGGTCAGTGACGACTTCACCAGAGATGCCTACATGCTGGCAAGCATCTGTTTTTAGATGTTGCTTGCATTTTTCTCTTTGATGGTTTAGAATAGCTTATACAGGTGCAACAGTCCCAGTCTCAGAACCCTTTCTCAGGGAAACAAGCTCCTTTTTCACTGTTCCAGGATTCTATTCTTGGGAAAGGCTGGTGGCTTTCTCACAGCTATGTCTGGTTGAGCCAAAGTCCAGTCTGTGAAGCTTTACAGGACTGCTGTTCACCACCACAGGAAGGTAGAACCAAAACCTCTGGAAAGGCACATAACATGTAATATTGATAGATTGCCCCAGTGATTAATTAGTTTGTCAGAAAAAGCCCATCAAATAAATGGGTTTTGCTCTTTCTTTTGCTGAATCCTATGTTATGTCCTTGCTGATTGCAAGGGGAGCCCCTTGTGTTGGAAAGCCTTTTGCTCTGGTGTCCTCTGCTTGGCTCCAGGCTCTCCTGCCCCCCAAGGGCATGGAAGGACAACAGGACACCCTGTGTGTTGTGGGAACAGCTGTTGCTGAGAGGTGTCACTTCACTTTTTATCACACTTGGTTTCCAGGCAGCAAGGCTTTTTGTCATTCTGTTCTTTGCAGGACAGTCTGCATTGCTCAGTGACTTTAGGAGAAAACAAGTTGCTTATGTTCTCTCACAGAAAATATCAGTCTTGAAAGGGAGCTGAGGGAAGAACAGGGAGATAAGAAGCATTGTTATGATTAAAAATTGTCTCACTGATCTGGTGTGGTTTCATCTTAGCCCATGGAGTAGAAAATATTCTGACTGGAGGCAGCAAGGCCAGATTTCGTTTCTAATTACCATCATTCATTATATATATATATATAGGTGGTGTAAGAGAAATACTGCTCAATAAAAACTATGTTTTGTGAGGCCATGGGGATGATGCAGCATAAATAAATGCGTAGGTTGAGGTCATATGAATATGTAGGTTGAGGTAGGTTACAGCATCCATGTTATTAAGGGGTAATAACTCAGTGTGTAGCCACTGCAGTACTAACAATGCTTTTATTTTGTACTGAGACCCCCAGACACTGCCAGCCCCTCACTCTGCAGGCCTGGCAGGCAGGAGGGTCTGCAGGGCTCTGGGTACCTCAGCTCTGCCCAAGGCTCAGCCACAGGAAGAGAGGTTGATGCAGGTCGGAATGAGAGC
This sequence comes from Zonotrichia leucophrys gambelii, assembly GCF_028769735.1. Lineage (NCBI taxonomy): Eukaryota > Metazoa > Chordata > Aves > Passeriformes > Passerellidae > Zonotrichia > Zonotrichia leucophrys. The sequence goes on from NC_088183.1 coordinate 11,005,590, forward strand.
TACAGAGGACTCAAGGAATAATCAGTGTCCTCAGTTATGTTTGTATGTGAAATCTGCTGCCCTCAAATCTGACCCTGCCAGCGCTTCCTGCACGGGGAAGGACCTGGGAATACAGATAGTCTCAAAGCCAGGTGGTCCCCACAGAGCCTGTGCAGGTGTTTGAAAGGAGGTTAAGCCCAAGAGTCACAGGAGATGGGAGGAAAACAGCAGAGGAAAAGTTTTGGAGAGGAGACATCCAAGAATCATTGTAAAAGATTTTTCCACTCTTGCTTCCAGTTAAGCTAATTTTTTTTATTTTTCTCCCTACACTCAAACTTCTTCTATCTTTTCAGGCTCAGATTTGATTTAAATCATTGCAGACTTCTCAGATGTGCTCTGGACCAGCCTGCTCAGACAAGCCTGCAGGCAGATCCCATTAGCACCTGCTCTTCCCCCACCTTGGAGCAGCCCCTCTGTGTGACCTGGAGGGTGAGGAATGGCTGCAAGTGCAAACTCAGAGTGCAGGGGTGAGCTGCAGGGAGCAGCTGATTCACCTGCAGGCTCTGTGTGGGTGAAGGGAAATCACAAACAGCCAGACAATGCAATGTGATGTGCACCCACTCCTGCTTTCTCTAGAATTTCTGTTTTTACTTTTAGCAAATGGCCTGGTGCATTACAAGTCTGAAAATGCTTAGGAAATTTCCCTTTTATTTTTATTCTCTGAAAGCTTTTAATAATTAAAATAAAACCAAGAAAATCACTGCAAGGGACACATTTATTTTCAGCTGTGCTGAAAATGCCTAAACCTGCCTCATGTAGAACCACTCAAAATACTCTATTAAAATTATTATAAGCCTAAATTAACTTCTAGTAATTCTGGGGGTTTTTTGTAGTTTAAGCTCACAGGCTGTAGGCTGAATGATTGACTTGATCCTCACCAGAGCTGATCCATCAGCCAAAATCAGCCCAGTTTTGCTGACCACCATTCCTGTTCATTCTGGCTGAACTCTTCCACACAGATTTGTCTTCTCCATTAGTCCTGGCAGTGCCAATGCCATGGGAAGTGGCTGCATTTTCACAGTACAGCCCACCAAGATGCTCCATGCCTTGATCTTCATGAGAGCTGAGAGCAGCTCAGTATGGACTTACTGAAGAATAAGGAATTGTACATACAAGGATGTATTAAATACTTTGGACAAAACTCAACAAATTTAATCTTTCCTCTTTGTTAATAAGTACCTGGACAAGCATGGAACCTATCTAAAGTAATGTGCATGGATACATGCACACATCCATGTCTGTAAATCTTCTGGATGTGCATGCACACCTGTCAGAGGAGAGGCTTTGGAAATGCACACCTTTATTTCCCAGGGCTACAGCATTTCATCTTTAGTAATTCCCCTCCTCCCACTGCATTGCTGCCAGCATGACAATTATTCTTTGATTCCTTTCCTCCTGTACAGTGTTAATTTTTTAATATCAAATGTGATGCTTTTGACAAATTAATATAAAGTATTGGTTTGCAAATTAATGTGTATTGGTTTGTAAATTGAAGTACACAGGTTTTTCAGTGGAGTTCAGCCTGGCCAAGTCTGAATGCCCTTCAGAAGTTGCTAGGTGACACTGGCACACCTCAGTCTGCTGAACAAATGGGAGCTTGTAATGTTGATGCAGTGTGTTCAACCAAACATCCTGCTTTCATTTTGACAGAGGCTTTTTTCCTTTCTGCAAACCATTGTATAATTTTATGAACTGCAAGCAAGTTCAGATTACATTTTTTGCCAGTGGTGATTTAGTTCATAAAGCCAATGCAAGTTTTTCCATGTTGCTTTCATGGAAATCAGAGCAAATTCATATATTTGCATGAGCAACAACATAGAGTGATCCAGAAAATTTAACAAATTTCACAGCTTTGAACCTGACTGCATTTATTCCTGTTTTTCTGCCTGCACTTGAATGCAGAAAAGCTGAGCTGAAGTGCATCTTTGCAGCCTCCTCCACTCTCACTCAGAGCATTTGCAAACCCACAGGAGCCCAGTCTGTGTAACACAAACATGGGTATGTGCATTGTGTGCTTGGGCACCCAGGACAGATGAGTCAATGCTGAAAATATATATCCTTAACCTTATCCTTATCCTTAACCAGAACAAGAACAGTTTTTTTCTGGCTCCTTCCCAGTAGCTGGTGCCATAACAGGAATTACTGGAATTTCATGACAGTGAAAAGGAGGAAAAGAGTAAAAATGCTTTAAATTTCTCTCTTTATTTTCCCTTTTTTCTTAAGACAAATATTTCCTGATTTCTTTCTTTCCTGTTTTGAAGCAGTAATCATGCTGCACTGACTCAGACTGTTCACAAGGTGATTTCACTTACCTGGAATTGATGAGAAATGTATTTCTAAAAATTTTCCTCCAGGCAGGGACCTGTGGAGCCAAGAAATGTCTCTCAGTGGACTCCTCTGAAGCAAAATGGTGAATTTGAAAAGAGAGGGTGGATGGGCTTTCAAGGCTTTGGCCTGTCTCTTCCAGCATCATTTTTGTGATCCAAACTGGCATTGATTTAAGATGTGTTCCTGTGCAGGGTAAATAAGAGCTTAAAGCAGCTGTTAATTAGCTCAGCTCTGTTCCATTCTTGCTTTTCATGTTTATAGATCTCCTTGAGAAATAAGGAGCAGAAGGAAAAGATCCAAGAAGAAGAAGCAAGAAGGCAAAGGAAAAGAAGTGGATGGGGATTGCAAATGGAAACTCATTTCAGAAAACTTTATATGAATCTAGGCTGCATCTAGATTTATATAGGAACAGTGACTTAGAAAGAGGAACCTGTTGGTATCTGGAGCAAGGTGCAAAGCCTGGCAGCCTCTTTGCTTGCCCATGGCCATTGTGTGCTCACCTCTGAAATCTCTTGCTCATCTTTCCTCCCCTGGCCTTGGCCAGGCACTCCCAGCCCCACTGGGAGAGTTGTGGCTGGGTGTGAGCCCAGAGAAAACACACTGTGAGCTCAGCAGGTCTTATCTCACATTTATCTGGGGATGGCAAGCTGCCATTCTCAGCCATTATTATCTTTTGATCCATTTTTCATATAGAAATATGTATACATCATATATATACACGTAAATATAAAGCATTCAGCTTCTGGCCAAGAGGGAGCTATTTGTAGCTCTGTTGCCCACTTGACTGCCTGGTGAGGATTGTCTTTCTGGGAATCTTGGATCATTCCCAGAATAAGTGAGGAGATAAAAATTTGTGTTTGCAAGTGCAGCAGGTGTCTGCAGAAAGTTATTGCTGCTGAAAAAAATAAAATAAAAAATGCTACCCGTATAGTACAAAACCCAGTGGGGAATATTTCTTGTTATTTTGCAATGCAGACTTTCAATTACTGAGTATCACTTTTCATAGACATTCTCAGAAGAAAAAAAAAATCTTTGGTACCTTGCATGACTGGGCTGAGATTCTCATCCTGAGGGCTCAGTACTTAATGAAAAACCTGAAACACAAGACTCTTCCCAGTCTCCCTGGAAGAGAGTGTGCTGGATCAGTATGCCAGTGTGAATGCCACCCCTTGCTTACCTGCCTCTTGCCCTGAGAGGAATTTCAGAATTACCTAAAGTAAAAACTTTCTCTTCTATATTAAGACCATCTCAGTGACACTGAGCAGCTCATGCTCTGCTGTTAATTGGTCTCCAGGTATTAACACAGTGCTTATCTCTCCTTATTTACTTCTCCAGCCACTCTTCCCCTTAATGTTCAAATGAAGGGATTGAGGTATTCCAGCACAGAAGCTGTCTCATGTAGCATCACCTCTTAGCAGTTTCATTTGAATGTTTCCAAACCAGACAGGGCAGCATCAGCTGCCTCCCAGGATGGATGCGAAGGCTCTAATCCAGAAATCTTCTCTGTTAACCCAAGCTCTTGCTTATCACTCTTCAAAAGACTATGAAGACAATAAAATATTCAATTTAGTCTAATGGACAGGTGCAATCTGTCTGTCAGGGTCTTGTTAATATTGTCTGGAAAGACTTAAAGAAATTTGAATGTCATGGGTGTCAGCTGCTGGAGTGGCAGGGCATGAAGCAGTGCTGATGAATGTTTGTACTTGCACAAGAGGATAATTCCAGTTTATTGTCCAAGGTGTTAACTATTGACATTAGTGCTGCTTAAAATTTCCCTTTTGTGAATCTATTCAGATTTCCCTCTGAAATTTAGCTCTCACAAGGTAAAGACATTAGTAGGGATTTCTCCTGATAAATCTGATCTGTATTCTCTCCACATTTGGCACAAATATTTTCTGCCCAGCATCCCCCACTTCTGCCAGCATTCCAGCCACTACAGCTTAAAGCCTGCTTGTTCTCCTATCACTTGTTCCATATAGAGGAAAGGATTATTATTTCCTCTTACAGTCTGGGAGGGAAGCATGGAGAGATGGCTCCCATTTCCTGGCAGGTATTTTCCTCTGTCAGAATCCCTGAGTGGCACCTGTGGCTGCTGAAACCCACAGCAGATAATTTATTTATTTACCTGTGGGAGAGCTCCCCACTGGAGGATGTGACCCTGCAAGGCAGCCTGGCTTGGTGGCTTTAAGGTATTTATGCATAAAAAGGTGGTTTAAGGTATTTACACATAATAAGGTATTTATTAATGTTTAAGGTATTTATGCATTTTTGTTTTGTTTCAGTGCTGTTGCAGAGGGAGAAACTTTTAAAGCATTTGTTGCACAGATAGCTCTGGAAAAAAGACATTTGCCTTGTTTTGTTTCTGCTTTAGCAGCACAATTACCCATTTTGCTGCTGGCACCTGCATCTTTCTGACCTGGGACCCCTGTGCTGAGGGAAGCCCATCCTAAGGGGCTGGCTAGGAACAGCCCAGGGAGCGAGCAAGTGACACCTTAACCTCAAAATACTAATTAAAAATTGCCCTTGAGCCAGCTTCAGGTCAGGTAGCAAGACAAAAGGCCCTGAAGAGGGAAGAATTTACAGTAAATAGCAAGACCTGCAAGACCTTACTGTTGGTAACAGAGAATTCCAGTACAAAGAGCTTCCGTCTTACTGAAACATGATTAAAACTACTTATGTGCAGTTTCTTTATTGGAAATTCAGTAAAATTATTTATTTTCCTCTTCCCAAAAGTCTGATTATTTAGCACAGCTGAGCCATTAGTGGCTTAACAAAGACAGACCTATACACAAGCCAATAAAAATGTTTTTACAATAAATTATCTGCTTGCCTTTTGAGAGCTGAAACAATCTGTTCGATTGTGACAGTATTGATTAGAGCAAGATAAAGACTATTAAGACAATATATTTCTTGAAGGTGAGCATTTAGGGAATTCTGGATAATTCCCTATTTCTTGTCCATCTTTAGAAAGATTTTCATTTATCACTGAACAGCAAGCAGGTCTGAATAAATTGCAAAACAGAGATTTGCCCACAAAATGATTTTGATATCTAAAACAAAACTAGTTTTCACTTTAAGCTATTTTCTGCTTTTGCTTAGGTAATTGTAACTTTCCAGTATGAGAATCAAACAGTATTATATGTAACAAATAGAACATATTTAGGGACATACTTTCAATGAAATAGTTTTCAAATCTTGATGTTTGTGGTCGTTATCATGAAGGTTAAAAATGATAGAAATAACATCAGGCAATAGGTGCTGAAACTCCTACAATCAAAGAGCAACAAAGTGAATATGAAACTTAAATGTATTGGCATCTATGTGCATCAATTATTCTAATGTTTGACTAACTCTGCAAATTCCATTTTCCTTCAAGATTTCTGTACTTTTATGCCAAAAGCACTGAATAGAAATCTGATGTTTTGAAAACAGACTGATGTCATATTAATTCTGCATTGTGATGAAATTTTGCCATAAGCCCCTTGACTGCTATGAAACAAATATCTTTACTTCAGACGATTTTAAAAAAACCCAAATGTGTAATTTTCTGTGTATTTGGGTTACAAAAAATCCTGAAAATCTAGGTTGTGGTTACAGTGATGAAACCACTGTAATCAGAAAAAAAGATGAAGTTATCACATAAAAAGGAAGTTATCACATAGAAAACTGTCCTGATTCTCAGGACATGCAGGCATTGTCCCTTTGCCATTGAAGGAGCAGAGGCTTTGCCACTGACCCCACAGGGCACAGCACCAGCCCCTCCTTTCACTGTTGTCTCTTCTACTCTGCCCTCAAGGCAGGCGCACACTGATGAAATTGCTCTAATAAATCAGTAATTACTGATCCAGATATAAAAATGTATCTTCCCTCAGCAGAAACCAAAGATGATGAAGTCCTCCAATAAAAAATATTTTCAAATACTGTGAGTAAAAAGCCAGTTTCAGAAACACATAACAAATGTAAACCAGAGAGAGGCCTTAAAATGGGCTGTAGCTGATTTTCCTGTAGAGCTTTTCCTGAAGTTTCACTGGTTGCTAAGATACTACCAGTATTATCTTCCACTGTGCCTTTGGTATTTGCGATTTTATATTTTTAACCCCTGTACAAGTCTCCTTTGTGCCTTTACCTGGAGCTTTCCTTTTGGAATGAGCAGGTGGGGAGTGTAGGTGAGATTCTCACACATGAAAAACCCCAGACTTCAGTTACTCTAGCAGAGCACTCCTACCTTCTAACCACTTACATTCTGCCTGGTAAATACAATTGCTTTATTTAGAAATCAACAGTTTTTAGGTTGTGTCCTGCCAGATAATGTATACTCTTCTATAAATGCAGAAAATTTCACTACCTAGAGGTGCCAGAAAATCAGAGGTCTGATTTTCAAAGTTTATTTACAAATTATATGCTCAAATACCTGATTTCCTCAATCAAAGTAATGTTTATGTCTAAATGGTTTGTATTTTAGTGCTCTGCAGGCTGAGGAAGTTTTTTTCAGAATCCTGTAAATGATTTTCAGAACTGAAGATGGAGTGATTGGAAGGAAACTCATTCCTTCAAGTTCATCACTCTGACCAAGCATGATTAAATACTATATAATTTAACATTATTTGCTGATAGAAAATCAAAGCACTTGCCCCCAGCATGCTGACATTTACAGCAGTGGGGAACATTTGCACATTTTATGCTTACAATAACAGATGAGATATGAAATAGATTCCAATAATGCTTTGTTCACCATGGAAGTCTTCACAGCATACGAGCTTGTTCCAGATCCCTGCCATTATTGTGATCTGTTTCTACAAACTGCAAGTAAAGAAAAACTATTTTGATGACAGATAGTGGATAAATCTTCAAAACTCCAGTAGCAGATTCTCCTCAAGCATGCTCCACTGTAGGGCTAATCCTCTTTCTCACAGGGTTTGAGTTTGGCTTTTTTGTTAATAAAGACTTGCATAAACAAATAGGTGACATGGATTGTCTTTCCCTCCTGAGACGTTGGATTTTTGTTTGATTCTGTGAAAATATATCACAAATAAGGAGTTAAGTAATCTCAAGAAACTGCAAATAATTTTAAATGTTAAAGAATGCAAGTCAAATGCGGTGCCAGAATATTCCTTTTAAATAAGCTGCCTTCAAAATCAGTATTAGGACTTAAAATGTTTATTTGGTGTGGTGCTTGGACTGCATTATTGAAGAGTGTTGGAGAGTTGGACTCCTATTGGCTCTAAATTTTAGCTTTGGGTTTTTTATGTAAGAACTAATAGCTGCAAGCACAATTCTGTCTCTTTGATGTCTGTGTGCTATATTCCTTCCCTACTGTGATATTGAAGATTATGAAATTGAGCAGAGGATCCTAAGAACAGATTCCCAGTATTTATATGTTAAAAATTTTTGAGAAATTCAGTTTGAGTCTTTACAGCATTGCATCCTCTCAAAACATGATTAAAACCATGCTCATTTTAGCTAATTTACTCATTAAAACTGTGCTCATTTTAGCTACTGTAAGAGAGTGGCAATTCTTCACAGTCCTCTGCAGTTAACCAAGAACATGCATGAATGCACACTTCAATTGTTTTATTCATAAAATATGTTAAATTGACACTTAAAGCCTTTAATGATGTGTGAACAGTGATGGAAAGCTGTTCCAGAATTTGTTTGGAAGGCTCCAGAAGGTCTTGGACTTGCTTATGCTCTTCCTTTATCATTACTCCTGGTCTTGATAGTGACAGTTCACTCCCATTCCATCCCATGAACACAGGAACAGGATGGAAGTTTCCTCTGCTCTTCAAACCTTGACTCAGACCATGAAATCACTGGCCACAAGCTGCCTAAGCATTGTGAAAGAGGATCCATTCAGACTGAGCTTTGACATATTTGTCCTTCCTGGCAAAAGTCCTTAGAATTAAAGTATTAACAAAATGAGATAGGCACTAATAAAACTGCAGGGGAAGCCAGCTGATTTCAAATGCACTCAACTGACCTGCCTGCAGTCTATTGATTTCTGTTTGTCCTTTTTAAAATAAAACCAATAAATGTCTGGAAGTTCCCTAAGTGATTTGTTTGATGTTAAATAGAAAAATGTTAGTAAAATAAAGTGGAATACAAAAGGCAGGAACCATCTCTGTTTAGATTCTTCTTCCACTGGATTGTCTACTTATTGCAAATATTTTTACTGCTTCCCCTCCCAGTTCCATTAAATTTTTGTCTCAGCTTTATGGTGTTGTACAGTAATGGGTACAAGAAAGCAACAGCATGATGTGGTTTCTGTGAAGGTCAAAATTTTGTCTCTGTGAGCCAGAACTTAACCCTTTTGTCATTTCTGTTGATAATTTATAGAGCAATGCTCTCCTGCTGCAGAACACAATGAGCACACCAGTTCTCTGGGCACCAACAGGGAAAGTGTGGCTGGATGTGGAAGCATCCTTCAGTAGCTGCACTGGGAATGGGGGGGAATAACTGTTGCCTTCTGTGCCTTCAGACAACAGATCCTCAGATCTTATTTGAAAAATAATGATTCAGGCTCTATTCAGTCTCAACTTTTTTCACGTAAATGAGCATAAGCTGGTGTTATATTAAAGAGCCAGACAGAAAGTTCTGTTTGCAGTTGTCTCATGCACTGATAATTGCAGCAAGTTCCAGTCCCTGGCAATGTCAAAAGTACTTTATAGCTCTTCAGTATTACTGGGTCTTCTCTTTAAATCCCACCCTCTGTGATCATTATCTCCAAGAGCCACTTGTCTCCACGTTTATATTTTTACTCATCAGTGCTGCTTACAAGTATCTAATCATGCCACATCCTGCCTGCAGTCACCTTACCCCTAAAGTTAATAGCTCTGTACTCATACCTCAAACTACAGCCAAACAAATGAATTAATTTCAGCATCAGCCAACAAAGTGGGAAAGTAAATGCAATTAATCTTTGGGAAAACTAGCTGCTCACTGTGCTTCAGCAGAGAACCCATCTCACAGAGTATTAAAAGTGAGATATGTAAGGAAAGAGAGCAAGCTGGAATCCTTCCTCTCTCACACCTGAATAGTTCTGGGGTTTACACTGCACAGTTATTGCTGACTTGCAGCAGATAATCAGCAATAACGGCAGAGACCTCTCCAGCTGGCTGTATTGAGACAGACATGAACAAGGTGTGTTTGTGTTTGCACTGCCTGCATCTTGTGTTAAAAGAGCCCAGAATTTGCCTGTCCTGAGAACATGAGGGGTGACTCTTCACTGACCACTGCAAGCAGCAGGGGAATCCATCTATGACCTCCAACAGCCCTGGCAGGCCAGTTCCTGCTCACCTCTGTGTGAGATGTCACCTCCTCTTTTTCCTTAGGTAAAGCTATGCATAGCTCACTGCTCCATATGCAGAATCATCAAAATAACATCATAGACAGGAATAAAAAGAATGCAGTAACTTCACACATTCCCTCCATTAATTTGTTTTATTATCCAGGTATATGAAATATTGAATATCACCAGAGGATACATTAAAAATGAGACACCTGTTCTGCTATGAAGCATCCACATTAGAATTAATGGAACATGGACCTTGACAGTATTATTAAATATGTCTTGAAATAAATAAATAAAGCTACCTTGGAAATCCAGTTAGGTCTAAATAACCCATTTAGTAAATACACTTCCCTTCTTCCAAAAAAAAATCCTTAGGAGACTATCTGTCTTGCTGGAGGCTTGTTTTCACTGGAAAAGAAAGTTTTTTCTCTTGATCCTACATCCCCAAAGGAAGGATAGTCTCAGCTAATTTACCTCATGATCAAAGGGAAGTAAGTGCCTGTTCAACATTTTTTTTTAACATGAGATAGTTCATGGTAAGTGCACAGCCAGGAGCAGAAGGAAGATCAGTGTTAGCAGTTATTGTGGGTCCAAACTGAGGCAGCATCTGTTTCAGAGGATGGCTGGCAGCCCTGTCACCCACGAGGGGACACACAGAAGGCTCTGGAGCCAGCTGCAATGCAGAGGTCAAGCCTTGCATCGTGCTGCCTTTCTGTTCTGTTTATTTCAGCCTTCTCTCTCTTCAAGGATCAAGGAAAATGAAGGAGTGGTTTTCCTCTATGTTGCAAACTCTCCAGGTAAATTCATCCATTGGATCATTTGTGGCAACCCACCATGCAATAGAATTATCAGTCTTGTATGTTTAGCTACAGAATTATTTAAGGCATGCAAAACTGCATCCATGCAAAATTGGATTATTTATTTCTTTCTTTTACCCAACATAACTATTTTTGGTTACAGCTTAGAAAATACTTAAAAAATGACTCTTCTTCCACTTCTTTTATTCCCAGACACAGCAGGATATGCATCACTAAATAGCTTTTAGTGGTTATTTTGTTGGAGTTCCTAATCAATCCTGTTTTCCCTCCCCTCTATGCTATTTCTAACCCTAAGCCAGGGCAAAATCCATGATAGAACCGTTTTGCAGAGACTGATGAGAAAACATGAGATTAATTCTCAGCTTTCAATTCAGGAAAGGCATACAACTGATATTCAATTCAGGAAGTCTTACAGAGTTGCTTAAACATCTCCTGTCTAGCCCTGTGCACATTCAGATATATTTTTCCAGCTCTTCTGATAATTGCTCCTGCTATGCAGAGGAGCAGCCTCTGGAAACAGGAGTTTGCTGCTCAGAGTGATGGTAGGAAAAGCATTCCTTCACCTCTGTTTTTGTCCTCTCACCAGCACAGCAAGGCATGACCTCATCACACTTATTTCTATAAAACACTTCACATTTTGTAGTACAATATGTAAGTAATTGACATCTTCTTTAAGCTCAAAGGAAATGGGCCTTTTAATGTAAAAAATAAGCTGTGAATGGTAAAGAATTTCTCTTTAGTCTTGCTGCCCCAGGTCTGTTCCCAGCTAGTGAGCAAACATTTGAGCAATCTCACCCTCCATTTAAAATAACCTCATCTATACCTATTTTTCTTCATTTTGCTCATCAAGCAAAAAAATCTCTTATTGAATTAATTGCTTGCAATTAATACTCTAACAAAAGGAGTTCTTACATATGCTCTTGCCCTGGCTACCAGAAATCCCAGTGGGAGATGTGCTGCTCAATTTTGCCTGAGTTGTTTTGAAGTAAGAACTTGAAGACTCTAGCTACAGTAATTATTATAACATACAGACGTTAAATTAGCATTTGCTAAATAGGTTATTAGAAAGATCACATGTTGTCATAGGTAGTAAATAGCTAAACACAGCATATATAAAAAAGGCTAAAAACCTATTAAATCAGAACCAGTGGTAGATTCACAAAAGTACAGATGGTTTGAATTTTAAACTAAGTAAGATTTCATCCCACATTGTGAAGAAAACCTTGTGAAATGGTCTTACTAGTCAACATTTCTATAAGAAATATCAGTCACCCTTCATTGCATTGCAATGAGTAGTTATGATGGCGACATCTTATGGTTTTCTTCTGCAACTTTTTGCCCTGAGATACCAAAAAAGGGATAACATATTATGTATATTTTGGTCATTTTACACCATGTACTTACTACAATGTGATTAGGGACCTTCATATATGTCTTGTCAAAATCTCCATTATTGAGATCCATCAACTAATGAATGTGACTCACTGTGGGGAGGAGCATAATTCATACTTGATTGAATGCAGCAGCACCACATAACAATATAGGGAACTGAGATAAACTGAATTTCTAGAAGAAAAATCAGGGACAACTTAAGAATTCCAGGACACAAATCCTTGAATGTGACTTGTTATATCTGTCTACTTCTTTAGGTATGAGGAAGTAGACTCCTCTTACCACCAAGTTGTCTTGGCAGCTCATGTAGTTCAGTATTTGTATTCTTCATCTTTATAAGCTCACTTGTCCTTTCCTTAACATTATCAGGTCAATCTGCTATCTGCATAAAAATCTTACTCTTCAGGGAACACAGGCTGTAGTGCTGATATTGTTGTATGTGTAAAGTACATATATTAAAACATGGGACATTCTCTAATGTCTCTCCATTGCTGCTATTCTGCAAGTACCTTTAGTATCTGCAGGTAGTAATTTTTCATGCAGAATTATAATTTTTAAGTTACTAAGCTCCTTTCTAGACTTTGAGAGTAAAAATCTAGAGTGGGATGGGTTGGTTTAAGACTTGGTTTAATAAATAATGGATTCTCTTTGTATTAACCCAATAGCATAATAATAACAACATTGAAACTTCACAAATATTCCCTATTAATATGATACAAAAATATCAGTTGAAAGAAAGTAATTGTGCAATTCTCAGCAACTGCATGATGCTCATGTAATGTTTCTGTGACATGACCAAACCAGGAAGATCAAAAAGCCATGTACTGATAAAACCAGACAATGATCTAGTCAGCTAAGGTTGCATATTGGAGTTGCTATTGCACTACTCCAGCTGCCTCTCTCTCCATTTCTAGTGAAAATAATGGCTGAGCATAAACATTGTCATTTTCCCTGTTGAATCCTCCTCCACATAGGCTGTGGGTTCCATTTCTGAACGTTTCCTCAGAGTGTCACAGAGCTCACTGACCGCCGGTGGTAATTAAAGCTTTTGAGATAATCTTTACCATCCTGCCCAGGAGCTGCTTCCCTGCTGGCTACAAGGGGATGATGGCCAGAGGAAGGCCCTGCTGAAGAATCAGCAGCAGATTCTTCCTCTGCCCACCTGTTAAAGAAGTAATAGCCTTCCTCATATGTCCTTCTGCCGAGAGGATTAGGGGCAGAAACTCCCAAATTTTCTGTGTCCCTGGGAGACAGGGCTGCTGCTGGGTGTAGGAATGGTGACACACATAAGTGGCTGATGCTTTGGTCAAGGTCATCATTAGATGCAGGTGAGGCCACAGGTGCACTAGAAGCAGCTTCTTTTCTTGATCTTAGTTTCTGGATTTCAAGATCCTGTTGCTCCTTAGGAAGTTTTTCTACTTGCTGTGCTCTCAGAACAAGAGATGCTCCAAGGGTTCCTCGTAGGGCAAAAATAAAGAACCTGATGAAGGAGGAAAGGAATGGATTTTTTAATCAGTGGGCTCATTCCATAATTTACATCACATATCCCAAATACAGATACTAATTTTCCATTATTTACAGACATCAGGTAGACACCTTATACCTGGCAGATGAAAGTTGACTCCTGGATCTTAACACAACATGTTACTACATATTTAGCTTGACCTGTATAGAGTCAACTATATGTATATATATTTTTCATTTTTTTTTAGTATTTATAACTACTTGTTTGCTGAACAGTGAAGAAAAATTAGAAAAAATCTCGAGAGATGCAATATTTGAAAATATGGAAGTTGCTTCTATACTGGTAAAACAGGCTAAAGAAGAGATCTTAATTTGTTAGATAAGAGAAAAACTGAAGTTAAAAACCTCAGCTTTTGGATTTTTTCAGAAAGCAGCAAAAGAAATGTCCTCTCTGCCCTTTGCAGGACAGAGGACTTATGTAACTAAATATTGTGTGCTGTGAGACTGCATACATCCTCTCTCCATGTCATATCATCTTTGTGTGAAAATCAAAGTCTCTTTCAAAGCATCTTTTTTATTAGGATTTGACCTTTACATAGGTGGCTTCAACATGTATTTTATAACAAACATGGATACTCTGTGAAATTGCATTTCAAAAGGTGCCATCCTCACATCCTGCTGCTCAATGTATCTATAAACAAGATGTACAAGATTAAAAAGGCTAACAAGCAGCAGTACAGAAAGGGCTTTTAAGGCAATGGATTTCTTGGGTTTGCACAAGCAGGAATGGATAAAGTTAATTTGCTGTGCCTGTGCTCAGGCTGGTCCATCCCAACAGAATCTCAGGTCTGCTCAGGAGGTGAAGAGCATGGGAGAGCCCAAGACTTTCTGTGTACATCTGCTGTGGGTCACAATGTCCTGTGTCTTTCTCCTCAGCTCGTTTTCTGCATCTTTAGTGCAAGTTCCAGGGAAACCAGACAGGATGACAGAGAAGGAATGGGAAACTGTCTCCCATCCTGTAAACTGCTCTCACCTGCTCCCGCCCTCCCACAGCCCAGCAGGGCACAGGCCAAGGCTCCCCCTGAGTGCTGCAGCCCAGACCAAAGGCAGCACTCAGGGAAAGAACCCAGGAGAGCAATTATTTTAAAAACACCTGTTAGAAGGAACCCAGAACCTCCAGCAACCAAGTGAGGAGATAAGGAGCAGGCAGGACAGTGTGATGGACCGTGGAATGGAATGGAAGTTAAAATTGAGTGCATTTCAGCAGAGGGTGGTTTCACCACTGCTGTCATCTGCTGGCACAGCTCAGTTGGAGTAGAAACAGGTCCTGGATATTCTGCACATAAAGGTGTGTGCAGAGCATAATCTGGGGTACCAATACAAAGGAACAGCACTTGTCCAGATTTGAAGATATGAATATATAGCCCTTAACCTCAGTAACCTGCTGAGGCAGCAAGGATCTTAAGTGTGCTAAACTCCCAAGATGGAGACACAAGCTCTCTAACCACGTGCTTGATGCAGCTCTCAGCAGAAAGCTCAGGGTCAAAATGTCACTGTGAATGAGGGCTGATAGGAAAACAAAAGTCATGCAGGAGCAAAGCAGACTGGAAAAGGATGCCCTGCCTAGAAGACATGAGACCTTACTGAATTGTGTTGTTTATTCTGATCTGAACTTATATTATATAACATAAAAATCACAAGAGCATCTCAACTCAAATGGGAAAATAAGAATAGTTTGAAGAAAAACACCATCTATTGTTGAAAAGTTCCTTTTCAGTCAAAGTTAAGGCTCAGAGTCTAATGCCTTAAAGCACTTACAAAACCAGATACTAAAAATATTGTCCTGAATTTTGTAATACCAGTGCGCTGAGTTACCTCATGGGAATTAGGATGAGAAGGAAACCACCAAGATAGTCAAACGAACCCATTTCTTTCAATGCCCAAGCAAATAACAAATAAATATTTGAAACAAATGGTGCAACTCAAAACATACCTGCTTTAAGAATTGCTAATGTATTGAACATCAAAAGTAGTAATGTTCCCATATATATATGGGAACAGAATAAGTCTGTTTTTTATACCATTTTTTCAGCAACATATCACAATAACTATCCCTCTCCAAATATTATACAGTCTCAATTAAAATTATCTTTAAAAAATCTGATTTTTTGCAATACAAAGTTAAACTAAAATTCTGGATGCAATGAATATTTTTCATAAATAAATGCTCCTAAATTCAGCTTACTAATGCATCATAATGTACTTGAAACCAAGAATATATTTAGTAACTCTCAAACATACAGGAATAATTCCAAGATTTGTTTATAATCTTGATCTGCTCAACAACATTGTGGTCATGACAGTGAATAATTAGGTAGCAGATCTATACTGGTAAATTTTGATGCACCCCAAGAAGAAAGGTTTCCCTGATGGGAAAAGTAGAAGATACATAGTGACTGATCTAGGGTTATATAACTGAATAAATGAATGGTTCATGAACTGGAAGGTTGAACTCAGGCATCTGACTTCCACTCTGATCCATTTTCCTGTGCAGCACGTGTCTGACACATCACATATCTGTACACATCCCTGTTGTTTCTTCCCTCCCATGTCTGCAAGCCCACAAAAGGAAAACATTCAATCATCCAAACCTTGGTAAGAGTGCGATGACGGGGGTGATGAGGCACAATAAATAGAAGGTGGGGTCCTTGAGCTGCCTCTCCATGATCCAGTAGGGGTTGGTGGGGGGGTTGCAGAGCAGGCAGGCAGCGTTGTAGGCGACAGAGAAGATGAGGTACAAAGCCACACTGCAGAGCATTGTCACCAGCTGCAGCACGGTCTGCAAGCACAAGGGATGCCAGTGAGACCCCGAGGGTGTGAGACAGGAGGGGACAAAGGCACCTGGGAAGAGTGCATCTAACAGTGCATTTTACTGAAATCTGCAGTAGGAGAAATAGCCAGAAATAATTTAGAAAACAGCACTGAATACAGTTCTCCAAGTAACATTCCTCATATATTGAGGTATGCAAGTATTTGGTACTGTCCTGTCCAAAGGCATGATAGAAACAAATTCTGTCACTGAAGGTTTTAACCTGGGGCTACTAAAAAATTCTGGCACTTTGTGAAATCTTAATGTATCTGCTACTTACCTTTTGTGACCCAGAATTCAGGTAAATGACTCTGAAAGAGAATTCTATGCCTACACAAGATGCAACATTCACAAAAAAAACCCAAAACAAAACAGTGCTGTGAACAGGACAGGTCAAACACATACCCATGTTTTCATTTCTAGAGCCTGGTGCAAGAGAATGGTCAGGAGGGCAATGGTGTTGATGGGGTTTCCAAAGGAAAACACATCTATGTCAGAATCTTTGTACATCTGCAAAACAGACAGAGAGACCCTGACTATTCAGAACTGAATTTACTACTTCTGAGGAGGACAGGAGAGTGAGAACATTAAGAAGCCTTTTACTTACCAAATAGGGGACAAAGAAGCAAATGAGGCTTTGATAGAAGGCATCCAACATTGTAATAATAAAAGCTGACAAGTTGTATATCTGCAGGAGTTTACAGATAACAGTCATTATGATGGGATATATGTCTCTAGCTGTCCTGCAAACATAATTGCTGTTTGTCTTCCATTCACACTAATAATTATTGCTAACTGGTCTCTTTCTATGAATAAATACCTTCTGAGCAGCTGATTAAACCAAAGGCTTATCTCTAAACAGGCATTTTATCTGTGTTAAGTAAAGACAGACCTTAGGAATATTACCAAGTCTAGCAAGAGTATTAAAAGCCGAATTTTGCCAATGTCACGTCCCTTCACAATGGATGTTATTCCTCAAATTCTTTCTCCAAGATCCTTCTAGAGTTATAAAATTGGTCAAAAATCCTTTCTTCTAATGCAACACTTATTTTGTGCCATTTTAATTTGACTATTTGCCATATTTAAACTTATCTAGTGACCTATGGTGTCACAGCTCCCATGGAGCAGAATGCATTACTGGAGAGACAGAAGATTGGACCCTGTTGTTTCAACATTCCAAGTAAGTCTAAACTCTTTTCTTCCTTCCCTTATTCCTACACAAAAAGACCCTGTGGTCCTTTGGGTTATCAAGCAGTTATTTCAGCAGCCATGACATACCTCTGAATTCTGTCCATTCTTGTACAGCTCAGGCAGACGTAGGAGCGTTTCTGCAGAAACATCTTTGTCAAGGACTCCAAAGAGGAGAGGGGGCACCGAGGTGAAGAAGAGGTTGAAAAAGATCATCTGCCAGTAATCTAGCATGCTGCTGCCTGAGAAGCCACAGAAGAACTGGTACCAGAAGAGCAGGTTGACGTAGCACTGGGAGAAGCACAGACCAACAAACACATAGTTACACCTGTGGTGTTTAGTTGTTTATTGAGGCACTGGTTATCAACAGAGGCTCCTCTGAGGACAGGATTTTGGCTAAAGGCACTGCACTTCATTCCATAAAGCAATACACCCTAAGGGTCTGTTTCACAGTGATCCACTGTGATACAGCTTTTTAAAAGCCATTATGGTTCTTTAAGAACATATCAGAGAATTAATTAAGTGAACTGTTCACAGCCCTGAGCACTAGATTTTAGAATCCTTTTGGAATCTCATTGTCCATGTGGAATCAAAGGCGTGCTGCTCCCTAGACATTAAAGAACAGCAGCATCCTAGTCTGGAGAGCTAATTCACATTGCAAATAAATAGCCCTTGAACTCTAAAAGGATGTCCAGTCAAAAAAAGCAAAGTGTTCATTTCCACTACAAATTTTAACATTAATAAGAAGTAATCCTTATTAAAAATTATTAAAAACTTCACAAAAAAACCAGATACCTTGAATTCTAGGTAAAAAGCCTTTCGTGCTCAGAGTGTATTTCATGTCAAATGGACTTGTTTTCCCAGTCTTGTAGAAACTGAATTACTTCATTTTTCCCACTTTATATCATACTTCAATGCATAGATCATTTGCATATACATTAAATTTTTAATAAAAATGACAGATATGAATGCATCATTACTTGCAAGTGGCTCCTATAAAAATTCAGAGGTTTCAAGGCAGGCAGTTCTTAGTACACACTCATCTACATTTGAGTGCTAATAATCTGATCTCCCTCATGCAAATTTTATTTTGAGGCTCATGGGTATTATTAATAAAGTTTCTTGTGCTAGCATATAAAGTTACTAAGCCTTGAGTCCTTTTTCCCTCTGGAATAATGCTATTTCAAAATATATTTAGAGCCTGTATTTTTCTCAATGCTCTATGCAGCAGCTTGCTAAGAAGGAAGGGGCATACTATAAACTTGCAAAGTGAAGAAACACAACTGTAGCTTCATAAAAAATAAGAGCATAACCTGCAAAAACCAAAAACAAACAACCAAGAAAACCCTCAGAGCTGGAATTAACCTTTGCTAGGATGAACACTTAATAATTTTAATCATCTTACCACATTTTTGTAGAAAAAGTAAATCACCATCTTTGCCAGGCGAGCATAGCACCAATGTCCGTGGACAAGAAGGAGCTTTTTGAGATGCTTAAATCGGGATATTGCAAAGTCACTGGCCATCACAGCCTTGGGGAAAAGGAACAGAAGATAATTTACAATACAAGGTCATTTACAATACAAGGTCATTTACAATACATCCTTTTCACTATGTAATGAAATTTGAACATAGACATTGAAGCAATTTCCTACTATTGAATATTGTAAAAGAAACAAACCAACAAACTGACCCTCAAGAACATAGTTGGAGCTTTCTATGTCTGCAGAGCTCTCCATTTAAGGAGGATAAGGAAGGGGGATGTGTGGGAAAGGATACAGGGCAGAAGACTGTGGAAGAGAATCCACAAAACCTGGAAACCTGGAAATGCAGCAGCTGAGGAGATTCAGAAACCAGATGCTCACCTAACACTGGGCAGACATCTGCTAATTTTCCAGTCTCATGAGCAAACACAGGTTTATCCTCACATGATAATTTTTTGGCTCAAAATGCTCTTTTTTTTTTTTTTTTTTTGTGGCTGGACCCTTAATTACAAATTGCATATTAATTTATGATGCCAACTTGCATTTTTAAGATGACACTTGAGAGTGCAGGGCTGCTATGAAACTTATTAAGCCTTTAGGGACTACCTGACAAAAGAGGAAAGAAACTGAGAGGATACCTGCATGCCTTCTTGGCCAGATATTCCAATTCCAACATCAGCTGCTTGAATCATACTCACGTCGTTTGCACCATCCCCTAGAGTGGGAAGAGAGGAGGGAACAATAACAATGCAAGAAAGGCTGCCTCCATCAGAAGAAGGAAATAATCTCAGCTATGCTGATTATTTCAAATATCCTGTAATACCATGCAGCTTGATCAGGGGAACTGATGTGTGGCATCAAGTGAAATATCAAGGCTCTGGTCTTGGTCTCCTTCCCTGGCTCCACCAGAGCAAAATCCAGCATTGGGACCAGCTGGGTGGTGACACAGCAACTCCAACCCCATTTATGTCAGTGTCATTTTGTGTTTCTACTTGGCCAAATCCATATGCTCAGGAACATGTTTTGCAACACCCTATTTCACTGAATTCTCTGAATCTATGACAAATTTGATTGCAGATGACAACGTAACAAGCCAGTTTCAAAAATTATTTTGCTCATTTCAACTCACAGCAATAAGTTAGGTATGTAACCAAATTTCCAGGGAAAGAACAGCCATGTTTATTGCTTGCAATATGGAGATTGCAAATTAGGTTAGTTGGTAAAGTAAATGAAGCAGAAGGCCGAAAGCTTATGGTTTGAACTGTAAGGCAAAGTAATATTTCAAAAATACAATAGATTTTCCTTTTGTCCGCAGAGGTGTATTTGTTTAGTTTGGAGTCATCTAAATCAATTCATCAAGGATTTTAGTGGCATCACTTGCCAAAAGTGTGGAAGGAAACTCAAAGCATTTCACAATATTTGGAGGTAAAAGGCAAATGAGTGCTTAATACCACTCTGGAGATAATTCTGTTTTCACCAAGGAAAATCTGACAGGAAAAGGGCTTTATTAAAAAATAAAATAGTGACTAATGATGAGTGATTTCCAGGCCCAAAACAAGGACGTTGTGCATGTGTTTATACTGATGTGCATGAAAGGGACTGCTGGGAGATTCTGAATTTGTAGTACCTTCAGCCTGTTTAAAGGGGGGCAGATTTGCTTCGTGTAAAGCTGAAGCAGGACTTTTATATGTACTTTGATCAGGACAGATTAATCAATGCTGTTTCCTCACCACCCCTACCTGAGGCACAAAAATCTGCCCTGCACAATACATCCCCCACATTGCTCTCCAAGACAAAACCTGCTTCCCATGTCTGTGTGAGGTGCAGAGGGGAGATACCTATGGAGATATCACTCTGGAGATAATTCCGCTCTGGAGATAATTCTGTTTTCACCAGGGAAAATCCGACAGGAAAAGGGCTTTATGAAAAGATAAAATAGTGACTAATGATTGATTTCCAGGCCCAAAACAAGGATGTTTTGGAGGCAATATGTGCATGTGTTTGTACTGATGTGCATGAAGGGGACATCTGGGAGATTCTGAATTTGTAGTGCCTTCATCCTGTTTAAAGGGGGGCAGATTTGCTTTGTGAAAGCTGAAGCAGGACTTTCATAGGTGCTTTGATCAGGACAGATTAGTCAATGCTGTTTCCTCACCGCTTCTACCTGAGGCACACAAATCTGCCCTGTACAATACATCCCCCACATTGCTCTCCAAGAGAGAACCTGCCATGTCCCTGTGAGATGCAGGGTGGGCAGGTAGGATGCAGGAGGTACCTATGGAGAGGGTCATGGCTTTCAGCTGCCTCCGGACCAGCTTGACCACCATGCTCTTCTGCAGGGGCGTAGAGCGGCAGCAGAGCACGGAGCGGCAGTGCCGCGCCAGCTCCAGCAGCTTCTCCTCCAGACCTCCCTGGAAGATGGTGCTCAGCGTCCTCCCATCCAGCACCAGCCCAAACTCGGGGCTGGGGGGCTCAGGGGATGGCAGAGATGTTGGGATGATGCCAAAAAACTTCCTCCGTGGTTTGTCGCACTCGTAATTCTTCTTCACCTCTTCCAGGGTTAAATTCAAGAGAGATTCACAAGTTTCCTGTGAGAAAACAGACGTGGGTCTAGAAATAGTTATCTCCATCTACAGCACAGCACCTTGCCAAATGGATATTTGTATAATCATGCCAGGGGGTTTAAGCCTATCAGATAAACATGAGGGGAAATTTACTGAGAAATGCACTGATTCATCTGATTGGACATTATTTCAGTGACAGCATCCAATCCCTCAGTGAAAACACTGCACATTTTATCAGTCAGTTACCTGAGGTAAGGAATTATTCTAAAAGAAAATATAATAATCTTTACATCAGGAAAGCATGTGTGCATTTATGCTGAGAGTTCAGAAATTAAAAGAAAATATTTTCTTTTAAAGAGATTGAAAAATCTAGTTCTGATATCAATGGTGTGAGATATTGCAGCATTGGCTTCCACAAAAAATAAACTGTGGTAAGAGAAACAAGAGGTCCACATTTTCAAAATTACCCAAAACTTTCAGAGTTAGGCCTTTTTAAGTCACATATCAGGTGTGTGTCACAATTAGAAACAGAAATAAAACTTCATCTTTTCAAGCACTGTGCCTCAAACACAAAGTCCTTCTGTCTTAGCAAATCTGCTTCATGTTGGATCAAGTCCCCTTTTAGATGCGAACAACTGGAATTGACTTAGTACCAGGTAGAAACAGATTTGAGGGGAAAACTCTCACCTCTCCCATCCAGATCTCCTAAACTGGCACATCACTATCAGAGAAAATCCAAAATGATATCAAAGTTATTTTGCTCCCTCTTAGTACCCAAAGTCCTCCTTCTGTGCCCCTGAATATCTGAGGAGCTAATCACTCCTCTTTCTGCCTTTTCTGTCAGCTTTATTGAGTGATGATTCAGTTCTATAATGTTATTTTCACTTTATGTAGCATAAGGTACATGTGTAGGATGTTTGCAAGATTTAAATTACTCTTAAGTGGGAGGTTCTGGAATCAAATGTACCTCTGACATCTAATAAAAACCTGCATCTAGCATGAACACCTAAAACCCCTAAAAATATTGAAGAAACGTCATCTTTGTGTGAACAAACCAAAAACAGCAGTGGAAATTCCTGGTTTGCCTCGACTTGCCTTTTTAAACAAATCTGCCAAGCTACCTAATTATGTTGCATCTTCTTGGAAGATATCTCATTTTCAGTGTTTGAATAATCTGCTGGGCTCAGGGGTAAGGAGGGGCCCTTCCCACTGACACTACCTCAAGACCTAAGTTTGGCAAAATTAACAGGTTAAATGTATATATTACAGTGTCCCTCACTGCTGCTATTGGGAGCCTCTTTCAGAATTTGTCTTTGGTTTAATTTTGAAAGTGAGGGAACTAAATCTTATTGTGGAGAAACTCCAGTGTCCCCTGAACCAAGGGGATTCCCCAAGTCCCCATGTGCATGCAGGTTGCTTCTGAGCCTGGAACCACAGAGGCTGCTGCGGGTAAATGCCCATGCTGGCATTTCTGGGAGCCAGGGTGGTCCTGCCTGCAGCATCTCTGCTCTGGCACCAGCCCTGTCTAATTTCCATCCCTAATGTATTCATTCTGCTTCCTGTTAAAGCAGATCTGTGTTTCAAATGGAATTACACCTTGGAATGTTTTCTGTGCCACATTCCACATCATCTTTGCCTGTTTCTCTATTTCCATGACATTGAAAGAGACAGATATTTGCACAGGGTTTTTTCTCGTTTGGAGAGGTACTAGCTGCAGATAAAAACAGTTAGAAACCAGGCCATGCAACTGCAACCATAAGGAAAACAGTCAGTATTTGAACAGTATTTACTTAATCCTCACAACAGCTTTATTGAGAAAAGCAAGCTTGTCTTGGTAACCCTGGTTCTCTGGGGAGGAAAGCTGAGACAATCCAGGTGGGTAACTTGTCACACAGGGAAGCCCTGCCTGCCCTCCACAGCCTTGGAAGAGCTGAACTCACTGTGCCTCCTGCTCCTAATGCTATTTGGGGTTTTTTGACTGTTCTTTGTTAAGTGAGGTCTAAAGCAACGGAATGCCAAACTGCAAGATGCAAAGAAAGGGTAAGATAGCAAATTCTGTGCATCTTGTCTTTCTTTACTCACCTTATTTTCAGTGTTAATGGTGAAGACAGTGTCCCTTTGGTTCAGAAGCTTGCAGGAGTATGCAATGTTAACTGCTGTCTCCTGTTTGTCTCCTGTCAACACCCAAATTTTTATCCCAGCCTCTCTCAGAGACACAATAGTGTCAGGTACTCCCTCTTGCAGGCGATCTTCAATCCCTGTTGCTCCTGGGCAAAGAGGAAAAGAAGAGAAATAATTATCTTTTTATTAAAAATCAAGTTGCTGTTTTCTTGTTTAAAAAAAGCTCTTTGCTTTCCAATCACGCTGCTGAGCTTATTGAGAATTGAACCAAGGTTTTTTCCAACAAACAAACATGCAGGCACATGATCTGCATTTGGATTAAGGTCTGAATGTGTCAACAATCAAGTTCTGTCTCTTCATTTTGCTCATTGCAAGAACAATGCATTTCATTTCTTCCTAATAATCCAAAATGACAATGTGCTGGCAGAGGAATCACAGCATATGAATTTTAAAAATGCTGCATTAAGTCCCATCAAAGCAACCAGAAAAGATGAACTTTGACTGTTTAAATGGATGCTGTCCCTGTTGTCAAGTCAGATGCTTCAGCCATCAAAGGCAGAAGAAACAGTACAGTACATTTTCTTTTTGAACATGCACAAACTTAGAAGCAGATGCCAACATTCATCCTGATGATGTTGGGAAATGACCATCTGAATGTTACAATACTCCTTATCCCTTCCACTAGAGGTCAGTTTGAAGATGCTGTAACTGGTACATTAAAGATAGATATTGATTTAGGCTGAGGGAAGACTTTTTGCAAATTAAAGTGTGAAAGCACAGAGAGCCTTAGTAATTGGCAAAGGTAACAGACTCTGACAGAATCTACATTACCTCTTATGTGGTCTGCTTATGGCATTTAGCATTATTACTCTAATTTTTAAAATCACTGCAGAGATTATGAGAAACCATAATATAAGCTATTACTTGCAATCACAGAAATTCAGCAAAGTATGGGCACAAATTGCAGTCAAAGAAAAATGACAACTCCAAAAATCAAAGTCATAAAGAACAAAATGTTTGCAAACAAAATAGAACAGAAAGCACTGAAGTGCTCCATAATTTAACAGAATGATATTGTTAGATATGACGGTGATGAATAATGCAGAAATGTCAATCAATGTAAGTTTTAATGCTAAACATCCTTTTACAAAGAGCACAAAGCAAGCACAACAATGCAACAACAGCAGGAACTCAGTGGCAGAACACCTACATGTTGAATATACTGGATTTTATAATACAGATCAATTACCAAAATTCCCTCAGAATTTGTGCCCAAAACTGAAGCTAATTTATGGCATTTTATAGGTTTATCTAAGGATATGGATGCATGACTGAACTGTGGGAACTTCATTCTCTACTGTGTTAGCTGAGCCACACTAACAGCTGATGTTCATGTTATTTGCTCAGGGCGCACAATACCTACAAGTAACTTTTTCAAAGTTATTGCAGCCCAAAATGCACAAGAATTTGTATAGACACTGTCATTGGATTTTATCTCCCCAGCCTGGAGATTTCCAAACCACAGAGGAAGTATTTTAGATATAAATTAGTATAAGCTGTTGTCTGCCATACTGCCAAGACTATCACAGGAGAGTGCAAGTGATACTTCATGCAATGACAATTCTTATTTTTAGCTACCCAGCAGGGTGAGTTTGGTCTCCAGATGCTGTGCTGTCTCTATCAACAGCTCCTCTCTGTTGTCAATTGCAGCTTCTGCCTCCCGACGAAAATTGGCCCATTTTTGAAAGTCATCTTCATTCAAGACCTGCATAACACAATTTAAACAGTGTTTATTTGAAATTTAAATAAGAGAGGAATGCCAACATTCTGGATCACAGAGACTTAACTTGTATCCAAACTGGTAAAGTACTGTGTCATCTTTAAAATAACTGAGACTTTTCCAAGGGAAAACTGCAAGAACACGTAGTTTGTACATATGACCTACAGCTGAGACTCAACAATATGACATACGGAAACTCTTGCTCACACAACTCTTGCTTAGCTGAGAACACACAGTTTCTGAGGGCTAATCTACATTTCTCCAGAGCTTGAATACGATCCATTTGTTGCACAGTGACAACTTCTGTATGAATGTATGACACTAAAATTCACTAATTCAGGCTGAGAGCACGATTTTTGAAAGTTGAATGAGAAAGCAAAAGAGAAAAAGGTTGGCCGCTCTGCAGACTCTGTTTCTTAATTGGAAGCACTGTAGAGTAGGTCAGCTGAGTTACTATAGGAGAAACAGAGACAAATGTTTTGAGACTAACTAAAAAGCCCTCATTGGGTCACATTGAAGAAAAAGAGAAAAAAAGACTCCAGACAAGGCAAATAGAGGGACAAAGAGATGGATATCTCTGGCTTGTTGTCTGAAGCAGAATTATAACCACTATATTTTTCTAGCAATTCTGTTGACATGTACAGAATCTGGTGCTCTCCCACCTTCTTAGCTATGCACAGGGTTCTCAGTCCATCATGGGCATAGTAGTCCAGATGCTTCTGTGTTCTTTCTTTTATTCTTTTCATTCTCTTGTCTGAGCTAATGTCACCTGTGAATCACAAGGAAAAGATTCCATATTTTAAGTACAGATAATTTTCAATCTAATGGCCTAAGATTAAAAGAGTGGGCATTGGAGAAAAGTGGATTCCATTATAATACCAAGTTCTTGACAAGCTCAAAAGTATTGGCTGTGCAGAAGCTGAAATCTTGCTAAAAATTCACATTTCCTTTAAGATACATTACTTGTGGTTTTTTAAATTAATATTGCAGTACTCTTGCTGACAACCTGAAAAACAATGGTCAGGCCCTTATGACAGTATTATTGCAGAGTACACAACCCCCATGGGTTGGCATTATTAGTGAATTTTAATTATCCCATTCCATATTCTAAGCACATCTGAAGTTGAATAAATATCTCGGTTCTGATCTCCAAGGATAACACTAGACAACGCTTGTTCTTTCTCGTACTCCTAATATCTAGATATAATATTTCATGCAGAAAAGACGACAGCACACTTCTTGTTAGGAGACACAACAGAAAACCTCCCTGGCTCATTACCTTTAGAGGAGTTGTCCAGCAGGTCCATTATTACAGAGTCAGCGCCTTTTGTGTAGACCACAATCTCCCTGGTTAGAGGGTGCCTCACCACCACAGACATCCTTTTTCTGACTGAGTCAAAGCCCAGGGTGTAGAGGATATCGAAGGTGAGCAGTGTGCCCTGCGGCAGCTGCACCGTGACCTGCTCGGGCGTGCGCGACACGAGCACGAAGCCGTAGGCCTGGGCAGCGTAGACCAGAGCTGCCTCGTCCGGGCTCTCAGCCTCGTAACAAAAGTCTGCTGGCAGAGAAGCCTTGGTTGCAGACCGAAAAACTTCATCCAAGGAAGCAGTGCCGATCTCTGTGCTGCCCTTGTCCTGGAGCTCCTGGCCCCCACTGCCGGCAGAGCCGTCGTTGTCGTTGTCACAGCTCTCCAGCACAGCAAGAGGCTCCTCGGTGCTCTTTGCACTGAAGCTGGCACCAAGTTGTGAGCTAGACTGAGATGATGAAAAAGATTGACTAAGGCTTGCTAATTTTAGCCTTTGAAATATCTGATGAATCTTCTCCAGGGTGATTCCCGAAGGCTTTATTGGTGGTGGGATTGTGACCTAGAAATAGAAGAACGAAACGAATAAATAAATGTGAACTTCAAGAGCCTTCTCAAAACCTCTCTCTACTTTTTTGCACCTAAATGACAATAGTAATAACTATTATTGTAATAACTGCAACTTCCCCTTTTCCCATCTCCTGCCATTTAACTGTGGTGGAAGGATTTAATGGAGAACTCATATGAGAGATGGCATCCAAATTTGATGGTGATTTGTATCTCTGCTTCTGAAGCAAAGATGTAATGAAGCTCTTGTAGTTCTGTCAATTGCCTGGCAGATCAGAGAAAGCCCAGCGTGTTCAACATACTTCTTACAGCATATATAATGCAAAATCTAAGAGAAAAAGTGCAGATCCTGTGGTAGCCTTAGTTATCATCAAACATAAGAAGACAAAATAGGAAGGAATACACAGGCATGGAAGCAGTAGATATTACAGAAAATGTAAAGGAGCTAGAGGACAACTCTCAAACAAACCATTTTTTCACCATTTCAGTTTTCACTGGACTCTATGTTGTTAAATGGAAGCATGACCCATTTTCTTCATGTATTTAAAGTTAGATTACCCTTTGTCTTGGCTCGGTAGCTGTGGAGACCAGAACCGTGTTGCAAATGGCAAGAGCCAGAAAAAAGTCAGTAAAGGATGTGGAAGTCTTCATGTGTAAAAAGGGGGAAAAGCTCTCAGTCTGGAGGGCAGCTTCCCGCACTCGCCGCAGCAGCCTGCTGTCAGGAGTCACGTCCTTTTCCTGGAAGAGAATTACTCAGGATTATTTTCATTCACTCTTGTCCTCAAGGAATAACTGGCAACTTCATAGACTTCTTGAGTTTAGACCTAGAAAATACCTTTTGTACTTAACATCTATGGAAAGATGATGTCTGTCAAAAAGCTGCCTAACTAGATAATTAGAAGGAAATGCATCTTCAAAATGAAGATGATCTCAGAATTTTATTTCTTTTGAGATGTTCTAAAATTCAGAAAATGCACTACTGGGCATTTCACTTCAGCAGCAACTTTCCGAACTCAAAAGTTTCCTCTGGAAAAGCTGAAAATTGACAGGCTAATTGTGGCATCAGAGACAGGTTTTAAAAACGAAACAATAAAAAAAAAAATCAATATTTATCAGAAAAATTTTTCTCATTTTCTTTTTCACATTAAATGAAAAAAGTGCTGATCTGAGTTTTCAGTCTGAACATATATTAAAAACCCTAACCAAGCAAAAAAGAAAACCGAATAAAACAGCACTAATGATGATAATCATTTAAATTTGCCACCTTTTCAATGTTAACAATTTTGTTAGTGAAAATGCCAATATAAAATGGCTAGTGCCATTCAGTTTTAAGGTTTCCTCATTAACCTGATAGCATTTCTTCTACTTGATGGCATGAAAACCTGATGACCATGGGACAATGAAAATCTTTGTTAATGGTTCTAATAGCAAGGCACTACTTATTGGAACTATTAAATCTAGAAGGAAATGTACTGTCACTCCCTTAATTCATAAGAACTCCTAAAGGTAGAGAGTAAATGTTAATTTTCTATTACGTTCCAGTGTTGAAAAATGGATTTTTCTTACAAACTTTTGTCTGCTGACATACACACAGGTCTACAAACACATTCTGTATACCAGGAGTTCTCAGGATGCTGCAGATTTGTAGCAAAGTAAAAATGCATCAGATGAGGTGATGCAAGTTCCAAAGGGCAGGACTATAGAGACACCAAAAATTTATTATTCCCATTTTATTAATAGGGAATTGGCTCGGGTGGCAAAGGATAGTACTATGTCTCATTTAAAGGTCATACAGGGCAGGCTCTGTGCAATATCTAAATGTCTCTATTTTCACAATTGTCACAGGGCATTAAAACAATTTATCCAGTTAGAGTGACACCTTTGAGCAGCTAAGGCTGCTTAATGTTCTTCTACAAAAGAGGTATTTGATACTAGTTCCTCTAATATTGCTTCACAGTGAATTAAAAAAATGTTTATTTCTAGAAGAAAAAGAAATGGCCTGGCAGTAAAAAATGTAATTGGAAAATATACTGCAAGAAATTTCTTTATCATCCTTCAATAGTCACGACCTATAAGAATTTCTCAGAAGTCATGGCTCGTGTGTTCTCAAGAATACATGGAGATGTTCTCAGCAACTCATGAGGTTTTGGGCTGGAAAACACTGGGATAACACTTTACAGAACTCCCATATTCCAAGAACAGTAGGAGTTCTGAGTGATACTTACTACATGACAGCAGAACTGAATGAGGTAAGTAGGATCTTATAACAACTGCAGCAAAGAGAGTTCTGAGAATTCTGCATTTATTAGAATATTTTTTTTCTAATAAAAAGATTTGGATGAGTTTTCCAGGCCTTTAATTGGACTTCTAATTTTGAAAGTGTATGACCTTTTAGTGTTCACAAACGCCTTGTCTGAAATGTCTGTTAAAAACCTTTCAAGAACAGCAGAACAGTCTGACTTTAATTAGGCTGTGGGTGAATTTGGGAAGCTTCAGACCTAAATTGCAACAGATCCTGCTCCCCTCTGACTGCAGCCAGCATGCTCCAATTGAGGACTCTGGTTCTTTGTCTCCCCCTTCCCTCTCTTAGCTCCAGCAAGGCTTGGATTTCTCCTCTCTACCTGTTGGCTCTCTGTGGCTGTTGTCACATTAATTGAAGGGAGAGGACCACAGTCAGACTAAGAATGATTTATTGATTAGATAACATCAGTCTCAAAGGCCATGAGATTTATAAGACAGCAGTCAGTCAGCCTTGGCCACAAGTTCTCTGTTGCAGACAGGATACAACTTTCTAATCCAATGGACAGTTGCCACAGAGTGTTTTCCTTTTCTAACCTGCCACCTTTACTTCTTTCTACTGCAATGTGGGTACTTTTGTCCAATAAAGTCCTATTACATGCACACATATATGTCTCTATTATAACATCTAGCTCTATTATAACTCTTAGCTTATTCTATTCAAATCACAATACTGAGACACAGTGGAAATTTTCCAGAGTAGAAATTCATTTTGATTTAGGTGAAATGTACATCTTTGAATCAAGTCTGCAGCTTGCAAACATAGCTGTTTAGTCTGACTCCTGACCCAGGAATTGTTTCTGATAAAGAAGAATTAGCAGCAAATGTCAACGTGAAATCAGTAGAATGAATATGGATGAACCTATTGTGAAATTGCATGCATATGTATTTGAGAGGGAGATAAAAAAGGATCTGGAATTCCCAGAGGCACAAATGTCATTTTAGGGGAACGATTCCCACATGCATCCAGCGCTGCAATAAACATACTGGCCTTACAACTTTCACAGAAGTTGTGGGGTTTGTTTGTTCCACAAATCAATACTACATTATAAACCCCTTCATCATCTTATCTAGTACAGTTTCTTACTTAAGGCACATTCTATAGAAACGTAAGTTGATGATTTCTCTGTTCAATGCGTGTATCTTCCTTTCACACCAATCTAGACTTCTCTAAGGCTGTGAATCAAACCCTCTTGAGTTGGTGAAGATTTATCTTTCTGATTCCCATCCCAAAAGCAGCAGAAGGGTAAGTTAGAAGGTGCTGGCCCAGGCTGCTGTACTCACGATGGGGCTGCTGAAGGCCACCTGGGACTGGCTGCTGTCCCGCCGACCCACGGACCTGCTCCTGGTGTGGCCCTTGGAATGGGCCCGGTCGCTCTGGCACCTCCGCAAAGGCCGCACCGTGCTGGGCTTGTAGGTGGCTGGTCTCTCCAGGCTCATGGGAGGAAGAGTGAAGTGCTGAAGCTTTGCAAAATCCTCTAAATCCAACTCTCTCTGTGTTTTCAGTCGCCTGTCTGTAAAAGAAAAACGAACCTCTGATTCTTCACTGATTTTTTTTTTTTCATAGTTTGAGAGGAATTCCTTGATCAGCTAAACAACCTGAAACAAACTAAACCAAAGCCAAAACATTTCAAAAGCCATCACCAGAAAAATTTCACGGCCCACTGTCCAGCAGTTTCTGGCAATTGCCACTGCCATTATTGCAAGAAAATAAAAATATGTTTTCAAAGTGATCAGTCACTTTTATGGGCTTCTCTTAATGTTTCGTCTCTTCAGCTGCTTTTTGCAGTTGGAATGGAAGAGTAAAATATGGTAATTCACAAATCTGCTAATGTTTTCAGTCACAGAACACAAACATCTTTTTGGCAGCTGCTTGCCAGCTTAACAGGATCCTTTCCACTACACAGAGCATGAAAGATGACGAAGAAGGAGCCTGAGTCAACACCATGAATTCCAAGCACCGAGTGCCAGGATCCTCCAGACCCGGACTGCAGCCAGGATCCACTCCAGGAAATGAGTGCCTTATTTTTCATATCACACAGAAGTGTACGTTTACATAGTCACAGAAATAATTACTTTTGGACCCATTGAGTTTAAATATTAACTAGCATCAGTTTGTGAGCTTATAAAAAAGGTCGTCCGGTGTTCATTTAGAAATGAAAGAGAAAGTGTTCTCTTTGAATGCAGGGCAAATCCTGGAGGTGCCTGCAGAGGGATCTGGAAAACCTTTCCCATCTGCCTTCTGAATCATTTAAAACACCTTCACTTTTGTGAATCTCTGTAACAGCAGTCTCTGACAAAAAAGTGACTATTCCACAAAACTCTACATTCCATCAGAGGGCTCAGTATGTTTAGGTATTAAAACTTAAATTAATGACATTTAATTGCTCAGACAAAAAAATCACGTATAAAAAACTGTCTCTCACCATTTTCCTGATGGGAAAACTCAATTCCATCAACAGTACAGCGTCGGAATACCATTTTGTTTTCTGTCAGTGTCCCAGTTTTGTCTGAGAAGATGTACTGGATCTGTCCAAGGTCTTCAGTAATAGTGAGGGCGCGGCACTGGATGGGCAAATCTGCTTCTTCATCATACAGGTCAATGTCATTGTGAATTAAGAAGACTTGGCCCAGTTTGACCAATTCAATAGACACATAAAGAGATATGGGGATTAAAATCTGAAAGAGAGTTTAAATTCTCAGTGAGGGGTGAGAAAAATTTCACTGCTTTCTACCAGCAATGTCCTGGCACAGGCATACTAATGATTTCCAAAGAAGCACCTCTTTCTATAGACATATTTTAGGACTGATGAATAGTACTTCAGGGGTAGAAAAAAAAATCTTGCACATAATTGTGATGGAGAAACAGGGATAAGTGGCAAACATAAGACTAAATTCCTAGAGTACTAAAGTCAAAGGTGAGTCTTTCATAGGATGCCCTTACAAGGCACATTTTCTGGAGATAGGATCATTCTCACTCTTACCCTTCTAAAACTCTGAAAGGATGGACTAGCACAGACTCTTAGTGCAGAAAAGTTTCACAAACTATTACTTTGCACACAACACTTTCCACCCACGAGCTTCCTTGTCATGAAAGAATAATGAATTCTTAAGATGCACAAATATTCTGTTCCAGTAATGAAGAATAATCCCCCAAGGAATCTCTGAGCAGCTCTGAAAGTTATATTCAAATTTTGTTAATACTAAAGAAATTCTGTCCACTTAAATCTCAGCACTGGCATCAAGAAATCTGAAAAGTAAATGTAATTTTTTCCCTCACCCAATAAAATATTCTTTCTCATTTAGGCTTAATCACACTCAGATATACAAGTATCCTGCTTCTAATTTAGCTTCTTTCCTAGACCAGATGAACCATACCTAGTTATTATTCCCCACTGGTAAATTGGCAATTTTTATTTCACTGTTTTTCTGAGCTGCTAAGTGGCCTTCTTATTTTGGAATTCTGGATATAGGCAGAAAAAAAAATAGCTGGCATTTGAATGTATATATCCTTTTTGCATCTGCTAGATATTCTGAGTTAAAGATATTATTATACATGTACTTCCTATCTATATCCTTGTGGTGTTTCAATAGCAAGAAAAATATGAAGTTAGAAAGAAAAAAAAAAGAAAAAAAGAAACATTATTTCACACTTGGCTAATTTGAAACACTCCTAGCAATATTTTCAAATAGGATTAAGAAGGCACTGCACAGCTATTAATTGATATTAATTGTTCATTAGTGATTATACTCAATTTTGAGTAGCTTCTTCCTTGGAGGTAACAGAGAGGTTTTTGTCTTTTACCTGCAACAGGATTATCATTGTCAGGAACATGTAGAAACCAGCAAGCACTGGAGCCACAAAATTGCCATTCCAGTCTGGGACATCATAAGGTGGATGCTCCCAAAATTTTCCTGTCCAGATGCCATGCCCTGTGGGAATGAGACACAAGACTGAAATGAGCAGTGGAGTGAGGGACAAAGCTGCTGAAATGTGCAGATATGGACTGCCCTGCTAACAAAACAGAGAGAGCATTTCCAAAACTGTGCTCCCCAAGCAATGCTGCCAATCTTTTGGAGAATGCAGAGCACCTGCAGAGCTCTGTAGCGCATCCGCACAATTGATATGTTGATAAATAAGTGACAAATGAGTATTCAGGGATATTTTCATTCACCTCTGCTTCGTCAGGTGTTTCCCACGGCTCTTAGCTCTGCACAGATCTTTTCTCACTCTGTGTTTCCCTGCTGGAAGACTCCATCTCTATCCCCATCCATGAAAATCATCAGAGCTGAAGACTCTTTCCTCTTATAGAAGTAAACCTTAGAACCTTTGTATACAGACAAACTAAAATATTTCTTATTCTCCCTGACCATTCTTGATTTCAATCTGTCTTTGCTAAGAGTTGACAAATCCCCTAAATTCAGTCTGGGCAACTCATCTTTACATTCCTTCATTTAAATCATATCTCAAACTGCTTCTTCCTCCATGTTTTTAATACCAGTAGTAGATATAATTGCACTGCTACAACAAAGCCTCTGTTCCAGGACTTAACAACATCCCATGACAACTGTTTTACCACTTTCCATATAAAATAAGCTTTTGTCAAGGAGTTACTGAATTTACAGCATCTGAAGCTTCCCACAGAGCTAAGGCAAACATCTTGTCTTCCCTCATTGGATAATTTGTCCAGATGCCAAAAACCTCTATCAGTCCAGCTCAAATAAAACTTCCATTAGCAGCATTTAACCAAGCAGTTGTTTTGCAGCATCTGTCTACTGAAATGCTGCCAAAAATATTCAAATTGTTTCAACAATGCTCTTTGGCTGTTTCAGACCACAATCACATCTGAGCAAGGAGATCTCCGCTCTACAAGCTACTTCTTACCCCAATTTATACAATTTACTGTATGCAAGAACAATCCTGATAACTGATCCACCAGTGATACTTTTTCCTAGAACCCTACATTCAGACAAGGCTGCAAAGCAACAACTCACGGCAGAGACTCTGGATTTTGGATGGCTCAAAGGTAATGGACTTTTTATACTTTTATATGTTTAACTTAGATGATGAATATTTTTTTTTAACCTGACTGGATAAATTATTTTTCAAATGCTGATTTTTTTAATCTGAGACTTCTTTTAACCTTAAATTGAAGGACTTTATTACTCAAGAGCCCCTACACACCAGACAAGGCAAGTCTCTAAATTCACATGACAGCAGCCAGGGAACAAGGAAAATAAAATTTCTCCCGCACACAGAGCTCAGTTGTGAAACTGAAATCCCATTTTGGTACCAAAAGTCCCACTGCAACATGAAGCAGTAATACTAAAGAAGTGATCAAGCCAGTTCAGGTGTTCATCTGTTTTGGATGGCCCTTACTTCCCATGGCATCACACCTGATGACTGACTGGTGCCACATCACATTTCCTCTAGGAAAACTTGATTTGGCTGTTGCTTAATCAGAGCAGTAGCGCTGAGTAAATTGGCCCTGAAACAAAATCCATTAAAAGGAAAAGGGGCTCATGAGACCCCCTGCTATCTGCCTAAAGCATTGCCCCATTCAAAAGTCAGTACACTTTAAATTTGGTCCTTTGCTCTGCATGATGAGATCCTGTTGATTTTGGCCTGCCTGGGACAGATTGCTATCAGAGCTGGAAGGCAAGCAGGTGCTTACACACACTGAAGATGATCTTTGTGAGATTACCAATCCAGTAAACTCCAGTCAGTTACCAAACCCCAGTTAATAAATTCACATGTGCTCACCTGCAAGGACCCCAGAAAAATGCAGGCTGTTCCAACCAATTAATCCATTTCACAGCCTGATGTAAAGGGGTTTTTGAGAAGGAAGGAAGCCATGGAGGATGTAAACTGAATGAATTAGATATGAGCAGTTCATGGGTTCTAAACTGTGTGTCTCTGTTTAATACCACTCCCAAACATATTAGAGGAAGACACTACTGAAATGAAAGTAAAGCAAAATCATTTTACTTTTGCTGTTATGCACAAGGAACAAACACCCCCTCAGGAAGGAAGGAAGATCTCAGCTGACAAATATTGATTCCTACAATGATTCCTACAATTCCTACAGGATGGCTTTCTCCTGCTTTACATGTATGATACCATGGTGGGGATGAATCTTATCTGAAACATTTATAGCCATGTTTTCTTCACCTGAATTGCTCAGATTTGCCATTTTAACTCATTGGAAAGGCCAAGGAGCCTAAAGACCCCAAGAGCATTCTGCTGTAGATCTCACTCATGAAAACATCAATTTTAATCACCATTTAGGAAATAGGTTTTTGTCAGTGGTTCATACCTACAGCTCCAACAAGGCACATGACAAACAGGAGTCCCACACATGAGAAAATGTCCCTGTTCATCCTCTGCTCGATCCTGCTGCGCTTGTAGCGAGGACCACTGTTGTTCAGCATGGCCTTCGTCTCATGACCTTCAAAACACAAATTAATATTTTCATGGTTATGTAAGTTTGTATTTTGGTTTGGTTTTTAAAAAAGTATTCTCCCCGCAGCTGAGAGCAGGATGACTAATGTTGACATTCAGAACTTTCCTTGTCCATCTTCCTATTTGACTGACTACATCAGTCTAAATCTTGAAGTTTACCAAAAACCTCCATTATATCACAGGTTTCAGCTGTCATATACATTTTTCTGTCCCAATGACAGCAGATTAAGTAGGATCATTAAGTTTATATAAACTATCAAAAGCCAAATATCCACGAGAACAAGAAAATGAAAATAGTATTATATTCTTGCATTTTATGGACAAATTGTTAAGCTGCTATACAGATTCCTGAAACCTACATTTGAATATTTTTCAGCAACGATTCAAAAGCCACTAGATACATTTTGTATATTAAATAAAATTCAACAAGTCAGTGAAAAGCAATAATATTTATCTTTTCATTATTTGATTGTAAAGTGCTAACAAAACAGTCATATGAGAAATAAAAAAATCCCCAATCCTTAAACTTAGTGAGATATAAGTGAGCTGCTATAATAATAATAATAATGAAAAAAAAAAGGAGTGCTGCAAGAAGTCAAGAAGCAGAAATTACTTTTTCAATTCTATTAATGTTATCTAAACTGTGGCTCCACAACTGGGATATCTGGACACCATCTGTAGTTATATTGATTTGTATCTTTTATGTTTATTTCTGCAGTCCTTTTCCCTGAAAACACAGACCCTGCAGGCATGTATTTAGTTTTCATTTGTATGTACATGATGTGTGTGACAAGGACTGTTTTCCAAGCTGCCTTTTAGGTTTCTCTAGGGAAGTGATTTAACCCAAGAACTGGAAGTTAGGTGCAAGTTCAATCACACCTGCTGGATTCATTCCAGGTTTACATCAGTGGTTATTAATTAAGAAGAGAGCTAGAGAGAATATTAGTCTCCAGCCTTATGTTGAGGACATTCACTCAAGAGCTGGGGATTCTGGCTTAGTATTCCAATGAATATGTAATTATTTACAAAACCTGGAGCTGTGTCAGTGGGACCAGTTTATGCTACCAGGGCTCCTGTCCTTCCAACTCACACATAAGCACAAACCCTCTTGTTCCACTTAGTCAGGTATTCAGTGAACAGGCAGGAGATTTGTGTTCACTGCCATACAGGCAGATCTCAGAACAAACCCTAAGCCTTCCCTTTGGTGAGAAAATTCTCTTAACCACAGAGCTACACTGAAGGGGAGAGCACTGCTGCTTGAATTTCTGTTCCTCCAGCAGCTTTGTGAATCTTGTTCCTCACTTTTCTTTTATGTCAGGTGTAATGGAATACTTTGTATTGAAATCAAAACAAGCCAAAGCCCTTTAATCCCTCCCAGAAAACCCTCAAAGAAGTGTTGATGAATTTATTTCAGGAAGAAATTGGGATGAGCTTATTTCCAAATATCAGTTCTACCATTCCTTTCCATTTCAGGTGATCGTCAGGAAAAGGACACTTCTCTAACACAGTTATCACCTTCTAAGGAATAGAAAATCAGAAATATGAGAAATAAAATGCCTTGTTCTCCTTTAATCCTCACATTTTCCTATGCTGTGAAGCACAGCACCTCACCTACCACCCCAATGGTACCTTGTCTATTTCTAGATGCTGATGGACCCATCTAAAACTTCTTTCTGGTACTTTAGTACATGAAAAGCATATAATTCTTAACTGCTGTCCCAATCAGAATGAGAAAACTACATTGGCTGTCACTCTGTAATGAGGTTTTTGTGTTTTATGCTATTGCGTTGTGCAGAACAATTTGGGTAGCCATGGAAAGTAGGACTGTCCTCGGGTCAGATGGGAACTGCACAGACCAAGCAATTGCACTAAGTGATGGCTGCACTCTTCACAAAGGCTCCCATTAGAAAGAAAGTTTGAGGAGTAATAGAGTCATAAAAATGGAAAGTGTGCCATCTTATTATGTGACTGATCTTGATTGTTCAGAAAAGGTCACAGACCATGATTAAAAGCCAGAGTATTATCAATGTCAAAGAACCCTAGAAATGAAGCTGATATTGACTGAAGCCAGTCTAATTTTAGGAAAAAAGCCCCAAAACTTTTATGCTGACATTAACAATAAGAACTCAGTTGGAAATTGATTTGAAAACCTACTCATATGAAAACCATCATGTCTTGGGAAAAACTTTAAAACTCCAACCTTTTCTACTGGCAGCTTAAGCATCATAAATAGAGATCCACATTAGGATCTGTGCTGGTGGTGAAGGGAACATGCTGGGAAATCTGAGCTAAACAGGAGAAAATGAGGAACTGCAACAGGGAAGGGAAGATAAATTACTCCAATTATATCAGGAATTATACCCACTGTGATTTTTATACAGTAGTTACTTTGGAAAAGAAAGGATTGCAGAGTTTGGCTCTGTCTCTCCTCCTCTGCCTGGTGGGCATCACCCTTGCGTGTGGTGTTCACAGAGACACAGTGAGACCTGCAAAGGCAAAGCTGCCTTGGAAACACATGGGGGCTGCAGACATTCAGAGTCCACTTGTGTAGCAGTGAAACAGACAGTCTGTTGTCAGGAAAATTGTGCCAGGCTGTGGAGATTAATCTAAGCTAAATGACTCTTCTAAAGGTGTGACTTCTCTTTTCTCTTAGGTGGCTCAGCCCTGAACCCCTTGCTGCTGATTAGGCATAAAACAGTTAAGATAACTCTACTGGAAAGATAATAATAGCTAATGGGATTAATTGTTGTGTTTAAATTGACTTTTATTTAATCTGCAAAGAAGAGGGAAGCTGATACACTCTGTCTGATGCAGAAGAGGACTCAGCTGGCAAAGCCAATGATAAATCATGCTCACTGAGTAAAAGCAGTGGTAACACTCCAAAGGTAAAAGATGCTGAGGAGCAGATGAAGTGACCCACTGCTGAACCTGGCACTGCTGCACTGATCTGGGCACCACCACCGTCTCTCTCTGTCCATGTGTCTCCTGCATGAAGTTCATGGTTGCACAGACACACTCTGTGTCAGCACAAACCTGAGCTGCTGCTGCTGCCTTTTCTGCCACCTCCAGCCGCTGCCTCACTGCCTCCTGCGTGCTGGCACTGGCACAGATTGAATGGATGAATGAAATTCACAGATGACTTTTTTTTTTTCCTAATTAGCTCTTTAGCTGCTCCAGTTTCTACCCTGAGGAGCCAGTGAGACCTCCCTTAGGGCAGCTGTGTAGATTTTATGACAGATGGAATTAGTAATAGAGCAAGAGCTGAGGGTTAAATACACCTGAGCAATTTTTTACTTGTCTGGATATTTTTACAAGATATTTGACATGCACAAGGATACTGTCACTTGCCAAAGACCCAGTGCAAGACTTGCTGGATTTGGAGATGGATGAGTAATACCTTCACTTAAAAAAAAGGTTATATACTTTTTCTGTGCACTACCAGTTTTTAAAACAAAATGTCAAATTATGTTGCAATATTAGACTATAGTTATTTTTTTAAGGATATTTACAGGGAAATTCTCAGTTTACCTAAATAAAAAGTACATCTTACCTGCATATATAACGATTCCTACTGCAGCCTCAGTATTTCTGATTGTACATCCACGAAGCAAGAGGTTTTCAATGTTGAGGCCTACCTGTTCATGGTTTGGCTGCTCCCTAGAAGAAATATAATCAAATAGAGCAATTAATTTTTCTGTTCTAATAGAGTGTTAAAGAAAATTTTCATGTGTGTGTCTGTTTCAAGTTGAAATAACGTGATTTCATAGACCCTTTTTTGCTTTTATTTCCCTCAGTTTCAAGTAAACTTTTCCAGCAAAATGTTCCAGAGAAGTCCAAATCTTTTTTTTAAAGACTACTTACACACTGTGTGTCATGATGCCAATACAAAGCAAATTTGCCTTTCACTTGGAAACTTATCTGGCAGAGTCAGTATCTTATGAAAGAAAACAAGAGTCCTTTTGCAACTTGCAGAAAAATTTATTTTAGAAAGAAGAGCAGAGGTTCAGATAAATACATCTACACCCTGCAAGAGCCTCTGTGACTCCATCAAAGTCTTTGTGAATCTCAGTCCACTGAAGCAGCCTTTGGGCTGAGGGGCTCTTCCTCCTTCTCATCCTGGACAGAAGAATTTTCATCCTGGCTAAAGTGCCCCATCACTGACCAGATCCTTCTGCTTGCAGCACAAATTGGTGAAAACCAAAATGTCAGTGCCCATCAGGCAGGAAATTTGTTGTTCCCCTCTGAAAATTAATGGCACACACCTACCCCTACCCACAGCTTTTATTTTACACTGGTAGGTTCCTCCTGAGATCTTTACCAAAGCTGAGAGCTTCTATTTCAGATGCTTTGTCTTGTTCTGTTGTGTAAAGGTCAGGGTGGGAAAAGACCTTTTTTTTCCTAGAATAATAATCTCTCTTTACTTTCTATTTGGCATTTTGTGTTTCATTTACCAGGAAATAGTCTCATCTCTCAAATGAAGGGCAAGGCTAGGTGTTATATTAGAGCTAAGTGAGGTCCAATGTCTAAGTGCAGCTGCACATGATTACACAACTTAAACTTGCCAAGGGAAAAGATGTAGGTGTCAACAACCTACAACTGGTGGAATTGTAGAAACATAATGCCAGAAATCTGTTTTTCTTGGAATCTAAATTCAGCCTTGGGGAACTAATTTAATAGAAGCCTTCTTGCATCCCCTTGACCAGAATTTTCTGTGATTGGACATGTCAGATGGATGTCACCAAGTTATTTCTTATCATTTTTTTATCAGAGAATGCTCCTGCTATTTTATAGCAAGGCAGTAGAGCCTCAATAATTTATTAAGGGTTCATGGACAAGAAGGTTGCCTGCTCCAAATAATTTGTGTTTACAAAATAGCTCAAATCTCAGCAGACCAAAGACAGAAACTTCACTAACTCTCAGCAAGTAATTTTCCCAGCAAATACTTCCTTCTGTTCCTGAAGAGGGGAGAGAAAGGCAGCTAATTCCATGTTCCATCAAGCAAGTGAGATGATAGGCATTCACCAAAGAGATTTCTGTCACAAACTTTCAGTTGAGACTTGAATATTTTGAAGCCAGTCCTGAGTCCTAAGGGGGTGTATTTGTGTTTTCTTGTGACATGTCTCCTACATTTCTTTAATATCAGTGCTCTTTGCTAATTGGAGGGATTGCTTCAATTTAGATTGTACCCAGTGGTCCCTGAAGCCAACAGCCACATCCAGCAATCAATACAAGCTCGACCTCTTTTTCCCTTGTAAGAAATTGCAGCAGAGGAGAATTGGCATTGCTGTTAGAAGCACCATCTTTACAGGGCACAGCCTCAAACCAGATTAGGTATGGTCAGTGCTAATGGGAGATAATCCCTGGTTTACTCTGTCACAGAGCCAGGCATCTGCAGCTCCTCCAGGTGCAACACTCTCACTGCTTCTTGCAGAGCCATTAACTCCTAGCTTAGCTACTGGTAAATTCAGCAAAGCTGGGGCATGGATGAGGATGGTGGCACACTCATGCAGTTCAATTATTTGCATGACAATGGGGCATGCATTTGGTCTGGGGCAGTAGGAACCTTAGACAATCTCTGGTGTGGTGTGGGAATAAGCTGCTCTGGGTTGGAGGGTAAGAGAATTTTAAGACATGAGCCATGACACAGAAATTTGCCTTATAATTCATAAATGGGGTTTAATCTGCTGAATTTGCAGAATTATTTAATGAAGACATAAAAGAAAGCTACCCTACTTTTTTATACTAGTGTAGTGCATTAGTTCAATAGTATTTTGCATGCGTGTTTGACTTTTCTACCTTTCTAATAGGAAGAAACTCTGGATTATTAGATGCTGGACACCTTTTCCCTGTGGCTGTCAAAGTGAAGAAACTAGAGTCATGCAGCTGGAGACCTTAAACAGTTGGAAGGATTTATCTAAAATCTAGTTTAGTCTAATCATCAGGTCAAATGTACATGAGCTTATGTCTAAATTTTGAAAAGAGTTGAATCTCTGTGAAAATAGTTTGTAGGAAACAACTGTAAATGCAATGCCAAACCCTGGTTCTATCTTGCCACAAAACAGAGTCCAAGTCTACATTTTATATTGAGTTCTGGATCTGGGAATGGACAATAGTGACAACCATCAATTTCCTCAAAATATATTCCTTCCATCCAATTCCTCCAAGAGGACTATCAAAGTACAGATCAAAAATGTATTTATGGATAACAAATACTTACATATAACCTTTGAATTTATTGAGATCATTGTTTGGCATTTCACAGATGATGGTGTTTTGGAAAAATTCTGGTTCAAACACAGTATCCTACAAGAGAAAACAGACTAAGTGTCAGATCCAATGAGTATTTTAAATGAAAAACACCAAAAAAAGCTTAATTTAGACCACCAGGGCTGGAACACTTGCCCTAGCAGGAGAGACAAAGACATTTTAACTCATTCAGCCTGAAGCAAAGCTTCAGAAGGGCTGAGCATTTCCTCCTCTTGGAATAACAACTGGTTAAATTAAGTGAAGAAAATGCTGTGTATAGAACAAGACATCACAGATGCCAATTAGTGGAAACACCTGTCTTCATTTTAAGTGAATATAACAAAGATAGTAGATTTAGATTAAATGTTAGGAAGAAATTCTTCCCTATGAGGGTATGAGGCCCTGGCACAGATGCCCAGAGCATTTTTGGGTGTCCCATCCCTGGGAGTGTCCAAGGCCAGGCTGGATGGGGCTCGGAGCAAGGGACCAAGGGCAGGGACACCGTCCACTGGACCAGGCTGATTCAGAGCCCAGTTTAACCTGGCCTCGGACACTCCCAGGGATGGGGCACCAAAAAAATTCTCTGGACAACGTGTGCCAGGGCTTCACCCTCTCAAAGGGAAGAATTTCTTCCTAATACCTCATATTACCTCATATCAATACCTAAACCTACTCTCTGTCAGTTTGAAGCCACTCCCCCTTGTCCTGTCCTTCCATGCTCTTGCAAATCTCTCTCTCCACCTTTCTTGCATCCTAAACTCAAGAACTAAGCCCAGTTAGTTCTAACCCAACTGAAGAACTGGCTAATATGTATTTATTTCCTCCCTGTTTAAAGAGTCACTTTATAGGCACAATTACATCTGAGGGGGTTTTAGGCAGTTCATAAATCACAGGGCTAAGCAAAGCTCAAAGAACAAGGAAGAACAAGGTTTTATCACACTAAAACCTGCAGTGTGATACCACATCCACTGGGGTTTTTTATGCAGCACACTGTTTACACAAACACAGCACCAGAGCAGGGTGATTCAGGAAGTTTTGTCAGCTCTGACCTTCCTGAGCACTGGCTGCCACCACGGCCAGAATTGTGTTCCACCCTGTTAATGTAACAGGAGTTCTTAGGCATAGACATTCCTGGGCATAGAGTTTATCTCAATAATAACTCAAAGTCTAAAGAAAATCACCATGAATAGGCAGTCAGGGGCATAATTTAGCACAGGTGCATTTTCTGATATAATGGAAGACTTCCACACATTATGAACAACTGAGGCAAAATTTTGCTTTTTGTGTAATGGAAGAGCAGCACCCTGTTCTCCTCTAAAAGGAAAAATACGTAGAAAAATCTAACATGTAAATTAGAACATTACATGACAAAAATACAACATTTAAAAATGCTAAGTAGCCAGATTACAGTTCTTCTGCTAAATCTTTACATATTAAAATTTCCAGTGTGTCTCAGGAATAAAACCTCTCCCTAATCATCACTGGAAGGCCCTGGAAAAGGCCTGTGCCGTGCCACAATATGGGAAAGCCCTTAATTGTCTTTCAAGAGTGATTTAAGTACAGCACCTGATCTCAACTGGCCATGGAAATGTTCTGCTTTTATTTAATGTCTGGTTGCTCCCTGGCAGCTGTGTCCCACACACCAGTAACCCCAAAAGATCTCCCTGGTGGCACTGGTACTAATTGCTAAATAAATTAATGTAATTCCCAGAATTATCTGTGAGTTATTTCCTGTCTGCTGGAGTGATTCCAATGGAACAAAGTCTTTGTCTTCATGTACAACCACTCCTTAAACTTGTTCTGGGTTATTTGAAAATCTGCCCTGCTGTGTGTTTAAAGATACTTGAAAATGTAACAGCAATATGTCATATTTTCCAGTTTACTTCAGGTTTATCCAACATGAGCCACGAAAGGAAAGGAAAGGAAAGGAAAGGAAAGGAAAGGAAAGGAAAGGAAAGGAAAGGAAAGGAAAGGAAAGGAAAGGAAAGGAAAGGAAAGGAAAGGAAAGGAAAGGAAAGGAAAGGAAAGGAAAGGAAAGGAAAGGAAAGGAAAGGAAAGGAAAGGAAAGGAAAGGAAAGGAAAGGAAAGGAAAGGAAAGGAAAGGAAAGGAAAGGAAAGGAAAGGAAAGGGTAAAATGGAAATGATACTGCCTATGAAAAATAAATGGTGATTTTAAGAATTCAAACTGAATCACAAACTGATGTCAAACATTTAAAAAAAAAAAAATTACCTTGGATTCTTATTAAACTGCCAACCCAGAGTGCCTTAGAGCAGCTCCAGCTGAGCTCTCGCACCTCCACCTGCCTATGCAGTGAGTTTGGTGTGTCAGGACAAGGGAGACACAGAATCCATAAGCAAACCTATGGATGCTTTGGCAGGGGACCATGACCTTTCTTCCAGCTGCCATGCAGAAATAAACCCTTCTGCGCAGTGTCTGGAGACAAATTGCCCATTTTGTGGGCTGCACAGCCTGTTTGTGGGCTGCATGCCCAGACTGACCTGGCTGCTGAAGCCCATCACCACGCGGCGCTGCTTGAGGTTGGTCTCCCCGTCCAGGTTGGCGGTCTCCAGGTGGCAGATCCCGTTCTGGTCGGAGGAGTGGAGCAGCAGGATGTCTGCTGGGACAATCTCATTGCACTGCAGCTGCACAAAGTCCCCCACTCTGACATCCTTCCAGCACTTCTCCACGTAAGCGTGCTCCTCCCTGTGGCATTGAAAGCATATCGTGGGTGATGAGGGGCAT
Organism: Zonotrichia leucophrys gambelii; assembly: GCF_028769735.1. Lineage (NCBI taxonomy): Eukaryota > Metazoa > Chordata > Aves > Passeriformes > Passerellidae > Zonotrichia > Zonotrichia leucophrys. Next base: position 11,050,544 of record NC_088183.1, read on the forward strand.
TAGGAAGGCAGGGCTGCTGGGTGGGGGGCTTCAAAAACAGAAAATAGGGCTGGGGGCACAGCATTTTTAAAGGACCTTTTCTTAAGGACACAGCACAGAAGCTAGAAATTAATGATTCAGACACTTCCACAGGACGACCTCACCGTATGTCATTCAAACCAAATCTTCAAATCTTTACATGGAATAAAACATTTACAGCAGCTCTCTTTCATTCTAGCACTAGTCCTATAATCTGCACAACAAAATATTGCAGGCAGTTCAGACTAACAGAGGTATTTTTGAGTATCTTATTGAAGAAATTCAGATTATTGTTTTTGGCTGTGATTGTTTCCTAGACACTTTCCAACATCAGCACATAGCTCCTAAAAGAAGCAAACTGATACCTCAGCCACACTTGCTTCAGGTCTTTCCAGTTTGTAACTCTCAAGAGGAAGTTACAAGTTTTTAGTTTAGTGCAGAGAAAACAACTTCAAAAGGTGGAAGAGCTGATAAATGGTCCTTTAGTATTAAGCAAAAAAAAAAAAAAAAAATACAACCAGAGCCCAAATTTAATGGAAAAGTTAAAGTAAGAAACAAAGAGTTTATAAATTAACAAAAAAATTTAAAAAAACAGTCTCTGGGGTTCAAGGAAAAGAAATTACTATTTCATCAATGAACTAAGTTCAGAAAATAGCAGGTGTTTTTTGACATTGCATTTTCAGTAATTAATCTTTCAACTGCTCTTAACCATCTAAGCAGACCAGAAACAACACAATAAGCTTTAAATTTATCTAATGGGAAAAATGCACTGCAACAATCGCTTGGCTCCTCTAACTCCTTGAGAGGAAATTATTTTTCCAGGAGGAATAAACAAATCATCTTATGCCTTGCTCTGTGAGAGGGAAAATGCTCATGATACTTTACCAGACAGACAATTAAAGGCTTTTTGTAATGACTCAGAGCCTCATTTTTGGTTAAGTTTTTATTCATCCCCATCCATTGGATGGAGAACACTATCTTCCATTGCAGTGTTTGTGCCATGAGGAGGGGAGCAGTGATGGCAGAGATAGAGTTTTGCTGTGGTTCAAAGCCCACGTCCAGCCCTGCCTCGGGGCTGCTCCCTGCTCACCCACTCTCCTGGCTGGGTACAGAGCAGAGGCACCCACAGCACTGCCAGGCAAACCCTCTCACCACAAAACAACAACAGGCAGCTGCCTGTGCAGCTTGTGCAAGAAGTTAAATTCTGTCCTTGTCCCAGTGGTACTGAATTTTCAATAAAAAAACAGAACCCCCCCAGCCTGATTATTTGAATCCCTTTACTGCTGCTTTTGAAGCACTTACTAAACCATGGGGTTGTAGCAACATTTTTTTCATCTTACATTGATTTTTCTTTCTTGAATTTTTAATTCTTCTCATTTTGTCTGATTCTGCTTACCTGCATGTCCTTTTTCTTTTGTGCAACAACAGACATAAAAGACCAGACAGAAGAACAGAGATTTTTGTAAGTTAATTAGGTGCTGCTATGCATTTTTAAAAATTCAAATTAAATTTCTATTTGAAAAGTATTAGCAAGTGTATGCTGAGTATTTAATCCTCTACAAAGCAGATACTAAGTTAATATAACAAACCAACTATGTAGTACCAATCCTTTCCATGCCAAACAACTTCTGAACAGGACTTGTTAATTTGTTTGTTCAAAACATGAAAGAAAGAGTACAAGATCAGTTTAGAGGAAGCAGATGTCTTGTCTTGCCATCCTAGGCATTTGAATGCCATTTATAGTTTGCATATAATGTTTACTGTGGCTTCTCCATGGTAATCCTGCCTCTCTGTACGTCAGCTCTTGCACAATACAGAAGTTTACAGAGCATATTGCTGATTTTGTCCACTCATAAAATGCTATAGAAGGGCCTTGTCTAGCTGGCTGTGTTCCACATCAGTGAAAGAAACCAGGTTAGCCCAAATAATCCACAGAAATCATGGATTTGTAATTTTTTTTTCAATATCTTGCTGTGAAACGTACATTACATGTAAAGCTTCAGGGTTCTACCCAGTCACTAATTAGAGAGGAGACAGTGAGTCAGAAAAGCCAAATGACCTCTTTCAGATCAGAGGAAAAGCCTTCCTAGCACAGGGACTGCAGCTCAGGGATTGCTGGAATCCCAGACCTGCATTCAGGGGAACTGTCACTCTATCCCAACGAGTATCCAAAGAATGCACATTTTCTGCTCCTGAAGAAAACTTCATCTGAACCTGTAAAATTAAAATTTTGATTATATGATAAGATTAATAATTAAAAATACCAAAAATAGTACAAAGCTTTTCTCCAACTTTGTAGGGAATTGCCAGTGGATGAAAGGAAGAAAAGCACTTCATGATGAAACTGGTGCACCCCACGGCAGCACTGTCCTAGTTGTCTAACAAGATTTTTCAGATGAAGCAGTTTCCTTTCAGCAATCCCTGTAACTGGGAACACTGCCCATTTTCTGTGCACTGATGAAAGTTAACAGCACAAGCTCTGGTTGCTAAATAAACAGAGGAGCTTAATAAACCCAAGATGGTCTGATGAGAAAAACACAAAAAGGACAAATGTATTGAACCAATCAAATAAAAATCACCAGATGTGGGGGTTTTCAGTAGGTGGGAATCTGGACCTTGGTTCTTACAGCATGTGGTATCAGGGCTGTGGCACACTGAAGACAAGAGGTAAGGTAAAAGTTCCTCAGTCCCTGCTCTCTTTTACCAGGCAATTTATCAAAAGCACATTCAAAAAGTGTTCCCTTGCTCATAGACATCATGATGATGCCCATCAGAGGATACTGCCAGTGAAAAGAGGCCTTGAACAGTCAAAATGATGCCTGCCAGAACTGTTGTTGAACTCATCAAATCTGAACAGAAGGCCTGAACTAAACAGATTTTATGAGGTAATTTCTGGGAAAAAATGATAATAAAAATGTCCTGCTGCAGTTGGAGATTGAGGGGGAACTTGAATAAATTATTGACTTTGTGTCAACAATTAGATTTCACTTTTTTGGATTCAATAAAGATAAATTTCAAAGAAAAACTGGATTAAAATGGATGGTGAATGGGGGGAAATAAAAATTATTGTTCTGCTATACAGAAAAGATTAAATAAAACTAATTCTTCACATGCACTCCACAGCATGGGTGTCTCCTAGATTGTCTTAGAGAAAGATCTTCAGAAATCTCTGCCATTTAGAAACATTTTATCAGACAATTAATCCAGTCCATCTTATTCCCTAGAATTACAGCAAGCTCCATCTCAAAATCCTTTGCAGTTCAAAATAAAGATATGGCTTGCTCGGCTATATCCCCCCAAATTGTCACCAGGTCATGGCACATAGAAAAATATATCAGTGTTGTCAATAGAGAAATGTGCATATTTATATTTTGTTGTATGTAAATTTGCTAGAATGCTATATTTGAAAATGACCTCCTTCAAGCACCACTTATTTTATAAAAAACAATATCCTGGGATCCTGCTTCTACATGGCAACAAGTTGAATCACACAGCTGCTTACCCTTCACAGTCTATTTTTGCAAATAAAAGTCTTGCACAGTTGTATGCTATCAAAGATTATATGAGCTTTTATATGCAAACCCCTCACAAAATATTTTCAAAGATCCCTTCATGCCCATGACCTCACCATTAGGAGCTACTGCCACAAAACAAAAAAACTGACAGCAAAGGAGCAGATTTAGGACTCAAGGAGGGCATTAGGTCAGACAGAATCTGATTCTGGAAACTGTCCATAGGTCAGAGCACAGCACAATTGGCTGATGATGTTCCTGAGCTGCAGATGCTGCCTGGGCATGGGAAGGTGCCAGGTGGGTTTGTCACTGCTCCTGCCACCATCCCATCCCATCCCATCCCATCCCATCCCATCCCATCCCATCCCATCCCATCCCATCCCATCCCATCCCATCCCATCCCATCCCATCCCATCCCATCCCACCCCAGTTTCTGTTCCAGCACGCCACCCCAGCAGCACCAATGATTCCATTTGTCAGTGCCCAGTCCTGCACCCAGCCCCAGCCTTTCCCCACAGCACCAAACTCCCAGGATTTGAACACTATGTTAAGACAGCAAAAGCACCTTTTAAAAAGAACTGAAATGGAATATTTCTAAATTCTAATAAAGTACATACACTTGTACCGTACTGGCATTCCAAATTTCTCAATGCTAATAACAGATCCTATCTTCTCATGTGCTTAAACTGCCTATAGCATCATAACAAGTAACTTATTTTCTCAATGGTACAAGCCTATGCTCAACTTCCATAACCAACTGAAGCTTATGGAAACTTTAAGTAAGTACCAGATCTTTGTAAATGTATTATTTGTTCATATAAATGGTTTTGGCTTTATTTTAACTCACCTTTGAAGAAATAAAATAGAACAGATGTAAACAGCATGTTACTTAGACTTTAATAGGTTAATTTTGTAAATTGTAGATTTTTGTATTTAGGAAAATCTAATTTTTTTTTTTTTACTGCCTTGAACAAAATACTATTGTTACAATTCTTCCTAGTACCAGTGGAAGGAACAGATAATTTCAAGGTGACTCAACTGATGTTTCCTAATCATTAGTATTAGTTTCTATGGACTCTCATTAACTTGTAAAGTTTCTGGAAAGCACAGCCCACACCAGCTTTTTTGATATTCATATCTTTATATGAACATGTGGCTCTTGAGGTCACATGGTAGAAACACTTCACTCTCCAGGTTTTAATGGTATTTAAAAAGTTCAGACAGTTAGGTTGAACCTTAATGCCATGAGGCCATGATTTTGCAGGTCTCTGAGCCAAAGCCAGAGATTCTTATTTATTTGGTCTTAATGTTTAGTCATTAGCTCCACTGCTAAGCCATTGCACCTTTTCTGTGAAGCAGCTTTAATTGTCTTGGCAGGTAATAGATCTTGAAGAAAGCTCTGATCAAGCAATACACAAAGCAGTGGTAGCTTTAGTAATGCATTTTATGGATTTTCTTCCACAGAGACTGAGGCTCCTCCTGTAGCAATACACCCTGACTGACAATTGCAGCTCACTGCTCTTCCACTTCAGGTGCTGCTGCCTGGACCAGCTGGGAGCAGGTTTGCATTTAGTCAGTTCAGCTTGTCCATAATTCCTCACAATGCATTATCATATCCCACACAAGGTGTTTTAATTTCTTCATGATTTGGGTAGCGCTGGTTTCAAGCAGTGTCATGGTGACGCACACACCTGAGTGTTCTGCTGGGTAAGGACATTTTCTCAGCTCCCTGCAAGGCTGAAGAATGATGCAGAAGGCACTGTTTGTGTCAAACTTGCTGCTAATTCAGGTATCCACAGCTAAACCAGAGACAAAATTTCCACAGTACATGAAGAGCAGACAAAAATGACAGGGATGGCAGAGCAGGGGATGCCCATTGCCAGAGAACAGCACTCACGTTTAACATTAGGCAGGGGGGTGGTAACTTGCAGCTAATCCAAGTGTGTGCTTTGTGGCTGTCACAGGAATTCACCTGTTCAGGAGGTCTTCAGCCTCCAGCTGATAAGATACACTGTCCAGAAAAGGTAACACTGAAGCCCTGATATTGCTATGCCCAAGAAAACTGATTGCGATTTTACCAGTGGTGAGGTTTCAAGTGGGACACAGGCTTTAGCCCTTTTTTTGTGTATAAAACGAAGCCACTAAAGCCTCCAGCAGGCTCCTAGTCTTTAAAGTTATGCTTTGTCAGAAAGCAAAAACAACAAAGCAGAGAGGAAAGGCTCTTTAACAAGTGAAAACTCAGGGCTGCTGACCAACACTTAATTTAAAGTGTTGGCAAGAAATCTTTCAGCTCTTGTGCCCTTGTCAGAATGGGATTTTCCTCTCATCCTGCTTTCTACTGTACAAACTTTCAGGTTCACCTTGGGTTGAATGAGTTGCATGTGATATTTCCGAGTCCAAAGAAAAATTGTTTTTCTTTAAACTCTGAGTTTTGACATAGGTCAATCCCTGTTTCCCAGCATGTTCCCTTTTCTCTGCTCTTTTCCAGATGCCCCATATCTCTGCTGGTCAGTGCATCCCTGGCCAGTCGCAGCACTATCCCAGACAGAGGGAGCACTCACAGGAGGTACAGTCTGCCCTCTGTTCAGAAATCCAGCTACACAGAGCAGGTGAAGGAGGTTCCAACAGAAGGGCAGCCTTTGCTGCCTTAAAGTGTGGATGGTCACCTGCAGGCAAGCAAATCTCCATTGCTGCCAGAGAGAAAATTGCAGCACACAGTCACAATACTTCAGTCGACTGAAAAACTTTAATTCTCTTTCAAAACAGTGGGTCCAGATTAAGCCACTTTCAGTTTTTCTGCTGTTGGCAGTTCTCATTTCATGCACCACCGTAATGAGCACTTTGTTTTTTCCTTCTTTCTATACCTCTGCTCCAGGGCTAACCCAGAGTTAGTGCTGATGCAAAAATCTTTAAATGTTCTAAAACCTTACACAAAGTAGACAAAAAGTCAGAGTGAAGGCCAGCCTAAACTTTTTGTGCCACAGGCATCAGTGGACTGAGAGAGGAGGAGGAGGAAGATTGATGCTTGTAGGAACTATCTGAAAATGACAGGCTCCGAAAGTATTACAGAGGAACTTTCCATGGGAAGAGTAATCAGGCTACCTCATTTAGGATGCCTGTTGGCTTGCCTGCTTCTCCAAAAGGGCCACAGGATGATTCAAGGCACATAAACAAAGTTTCTCTGAGTCACTGTCTCAGATACCCGAATTTAGGTTCTTACAATTAAGAAATATGAATAGCTTAAGTAATGTTAATGTTTTTGTGGCTGCTGCTGTGCCATACTGAACTGTGCATAGCCTTTGCATTTGTATCTTTGTGTCTACTGAAACACTGAGGAAAAAATAGGTTTAATCTTCTAGAAATGTGCAGTTGATGCAAAACCTTTCTGGATGCTATGGAGTGTTTACAGAGCTTGATATAACCCTTGGGGTACATCACAGCCAAGCTATATAATAATTACACATCAATTAGTTCCTTGAACATTATAGAACTTCAAGAAAATTGAATATATATATAATACATTTGGCAACTATTGCATTGACACTCACTTTCATGTTTGTGTGCCACATTCAGTGCTGGCCCCTGTTAGCAAGTTAATGACAAACTGAAGAGAGTTTAGAGACAAATAACCATGGGAGGTTTGGAGGGACTGACTGACTAGAAAGATGAAAAGAGCAATCTGTGCCAGTCTTAACTCAAATGTCTCTGGGTGTTGCATATAGGTGCAGCCTCATAAAATAAGGGCCTTGTTGCCCCTCTAAAACCATGGCTCAGGCCTGCTGCTTTGGCTAAGCAGAAAAGGACTGTGGGAAAGAGACTCAGCTGAATTAGGGGTAGGAAAACAAGTTATAAACCATTGTGTGTTCACATTGTGCTGTATGGTGCTTGGTTGAATTATGTTTGTTATGCTTTAAAACTATGTAACTGATAATGGGCAAACTGCTCAAAGAGGCCTGGTTTTTGCAATAAAGCAGCTCTCCTTTGTACCTGCCTGGGGACTCTGTGTCACTATGGACACTTACCCACACCTGGATGCAACAAAATGAATATGATAAAAATCACACATATTTGAAGATTATAATTAGCTGTTATGGATGGAGTCTAAGTAATTAGGGTTCCATGAAATCAAGTGACTTGAGAAATTTAAATGTAATTAAAGAGGCATAATAAAGTATAGCATCATAGAAAATGCTTTGGTGCTTTGTAGTAATGGAAATCTACCTTGCTTGGAAAATGTTAAAGTAGACAAAGTGTATTTTAAAGAACACCACGAGAAAGCAGGCCTTTAAATTGCAGAGGGTCTGTACCCTCTGCAATTCAGTTTTTTGTTCTCTCCTTTTGGTGTGTGATTCATTCCAACAGCGGATTGACTACAGAGTATGATTCTGAAAGTTTTGGTTCCAAAAGTACAAACTCCTCAACCACAGATCTGGGTTATTGCATCTCCCCAGGACACTTTAATGCTATTAATTGTTTCTCATTTTTTCAATTAAACATTCTTTAAATACACTACTGGAAGTGTCTTTTCTTTCATTTGACCAGCAGACCAGATTTCCCATTTCAGCTGATCTCTGTGAAAAGAAAATTAGAATAAATATGTTTACAGGCCAGCCTATTTAATTTTAATTTCCCTTGCTCTGTGTTGAAGGAAGGCAATTTACTGCATTTCCCCTGTTCTTCAAGAAAGTTTTGGAGAACATTCAGTATCTGGAAAAGTTTGGGTTGCCTTTGTATTTCTTTTGGAACAGGTGCCAGAGTCCTTATTAAAATCTGAAATAAAGACAACATACACTCCAAGATTATCTCTTAGAATCTAAGTAATATTTAATCTATGATGGGAGATCAGTTGTTCTATTAGAAATAACTTTTTGCTGCCACAATATTAACAAAATTTGCAGTGTCCCCAAAAGACTTTCACCTACGTTAAAACAATTACTTATTTTCATGATTCATATGGAAGAAAATTAGAAGACATCATGCCCTTCCATGACTTTGCAGCTAGCAAGAAGAACAAGAAATATCAGCTTCCCAAACCACCAGAGAAGCCTGATTGAAATGATTCCTAATATAATAAGCTGTAGTGACTGATCTGATGGCAAATGTTATTACCCACAATTTTTCCAGAGAGGATGAATGCTGTACTCTGAAACCCTTCACATTTTCCTTTCCCTCACATCACCTTTTTGGGCCATAAAACTTTGGTGAAAGACAAGATCCTAGACAAGACTGATTCATAGATCAAAATCTTTTTTATGGGATGGAATAACCAATTTTAAGGCAGGCCTGTCTCATGTTTCTGCATAACAATCTTGAATCTGGATAGGAATATATGTTGTAATTCCATGATGGATATTTTTCCTTTATACAAAACAAGTTCTACTGTATTCCCTACTTCTCGTGTTCTCATGGTAAAAGGCTTTCAGATCTAAACTGTCATAGTTTCTGTGTGTAAAGAGGAAATAAATAAGATCCCTCTGCAGATTTATTCATTAGCACCTACTGCCCCATTTATTCTGTCCTGTGCTGGTTTTAACAAGTATTAACAGATAATCCATTGCCTCATAGGCTAATGCAACACTAGAAAAGCTAGAACATTCAGCCACACTGAAATTTCAAAGACAGAAAAAGCAGTTTGCCACCCTACCCAAAGAGCTACAATTATTGACATTCTTCACAACAGATGAGACCTTAAATCCTCAATATTTAGAAACTTGTGAAATGCCACTTTATATTAAAAGTTGGCAAGGAGAGGAATGCAGGGTTTTTAATGACAAATCATTATCTATATGTGGGCCTGAGTTTAGCCCCTATACAAGCAAACCTATTGCTTTCCTGTTTAACCTGCAGGACATAAAAATAAAAATCTGCCAAACACATGCAGGAGAAACAAACAGAAATGACAGCCCCCTGTGATAAAAGCCACAGTTCTGCAAGATCTTGCTCATGAAAGCACATGTTATATAAAGCACTGTTGATTATTTTGGGGGATGACAGGCACATTCATGGAGAAGGAAAGTTTTGCACTTCTGACTCCCAGATGTGATATTTTATAAGGGAGAAGTAATTTGCTACTTTGCTGAGAGAACAGTTTTGATCCAATAAAACATAATTTTCAATCTTCTGAATGTCCTAAAAGCAAGAAGCCATGAAGCACTTTGAAGAAACGACCACAGACACATGTAGTTAATTCATTTAGAGGTGACTAAACAGAGGCATAAATTACTATCTTTCATTCCTAGACTGTGTTTTTACAGGTCCATTTTACATACTGCCTAAGAAAGAAAAAATTGAAAGCTAGTTAACAACATAGAGTATAAAATAAAATGCAGTTCAAAGGGCCAGGTTTTTTAAGTGATTTCTTGGCATCCAAGGATGCAAACAAGTCCCATGACAGATCTTGTTCTGTGCTACCTTAGGTTGGGAGAATTAAACCCTCTAGAAAATGTCTCAGAAATTCAGCTGCTGTAGCTCTTTAAGCACCTGCTTGCAGTGCACTGCATGTCTAAGAGGCTGATAGACACACCAGTACAGTGAAACTCAAACTTAACTTCCCAGTAAAATAATACTTAAAAAAAAAGAACTTAAATAATACAATAATACTTTAAAAAAATTAAAAATCTTTCCCTGTATGAGAACAAATAACAGGTGATATATAGTGCCCATGACTTTTCCTTATTTCATCTAATGATTGTGATTTTTCAGCAGCTATTTGTTATTTTTTTTAAACAAAAAGCCTCACCATTGATCAAAGATCTTGATCCAATGTTTTTGGTAATAAAAACTGTACAAAACTTACCTGCTGTAAAGGTAGCATCCCATGTGATTGATTTCTTTGTCCAGTTTATACCTCCTGAAGTCCTCCCAAGCATCTTTAATGGCTGTGATGACCATTATAGCACAAATGGGGATCACAGACACCTCTGGTTGGAAAGCATTCACCACCGGCACAAAATTCAGCAGTGCAATGAACACAAAATAAATATTGGCAAAGCGGTGAAACTGCTCATAGATATTTTTAGGGAGGAAAGTTATGATGGTATATTTTGTGGTCTTAATTTCATTGGTGTCATAGCATCTGTTTGGATTTTCCTTCCACTTCTTGCTTCCAAAGGGCAAATTGGAGACGATCACACGTTTATTTTCATTTTTCTTCTTTCTTTTCCTTACTTTTCCTCTGTTCTCCAGCTCCTCATTTTGGATTTCAGTGTCTGAAGCACCACATTGGCAGCAGGTTTCCTTGAAAAAATGTTTTTTCCATGTCATCCTAGAGAAGCAGCCTGGAAAACTTTTCCTTGACATCTTGTTTTTCTTTCAAAAAGTAGCTCCAAGTTGAAAACCAATGAAGTCAGAAGAGCTCAGTAGTCCAAATGAACTCCCAGATGGTGAAGAGAAGAGTTGAGCTGTCTGAATCCCAGGGCTGCCTCCTCCACGTAGCCAGGGCCAGGGATCATCCTGACTCAGCTGCACCAGCTCCTAGATCCTGCTGGGGCAGCTGCACCTCACCTCTGCCAAAAGCATCCTGAATGTTCTGTTCTTCCTGCCAGCAGATGCCTGGGGGCCCTGCTCAGACCATTTCCCTCCTGTGCCCGTGTGAATGTCTGTGCTTTAACACAGAGCTGTGGCGGAGCTGAACACGCACACACGATGTTCACAGGTCACTCCAGCAGCTCCACGATCACTTTATAGCCCTGGGAGTTGCCAGGAAGCTCAAAGGTAATGGGCAGAGCTCCGTGTCCCAGATGTCAACAAAGGATTGCTACCAGCCTCAGAGCAGACAGCATTTCTCTTGTACTTCCTCTATCTATTGTTTGTTTTCATGACCATAAGATTGATTATTATTAAACAAACAACCAACCAACCCCCATTCCCCCAAGCTAAGTAAACTCTGATTTTGTAGCCAGAGGAATCAGACAGAGACAGAAGCAAGTGTAAATGCAATGTACCTGGATTGCCCCTCAGCCAGATCCTTCTCCCCAACAGACCCCAAACCTTCCTCTCTCACCTAGGTGCCTTGGATCCTTCTTCCTCTGACACATAAATATGTCAGCACAGATGAAGGCTAATTTCCACAAGAGCTAATGACATGTATGCAAACCATAGCAATTTTTTTCTCTGTGGCTTGGGCTTAAGAGCAGGTGAAAAAAGGAAAGCACACAAATATTTAAGCTTATTTTAAATGAAAACTCCTGTTTGCTTCACGATGTAGCGACAAGGTAAGCAGTCTCAAGTTAGTACTTGGACAAGAAACTCTGATGAAACCGAAATGTTGCAACAAGAATTGCAGTGAAATGATTTCTTCCTTCTGAGTCAGTCCTGAGCAAACAGCTTCCCACAGTGTTGCACCAGCTCCAAAGCCAAGCTGGCTTGTATTGATCTCTCTGCTTGCTGGAAGTCCTAAAACTTTTTTATCTCCTGATTATTATGTGATTTTCCTTCCTGCTTTTTCATCTCTTGAATATTATTATATGATTCACCTTGAATGTAGTTGATCATTAATTTCTGTATTACTGGCTTTATTGTAAGACATCTGAAAGACTTTGTTCCGGTTTCTGTACAACCCCAGTTTTCTGTTCCAGACTCGAGTAAGTTCCATTTATCCTGCAGATCCTGCTGCTATCAGGAGAGGAATTTGTGTGTGTTGAGGAGCTGCTCTGAAAACTTGAAATGAAAACCTGCATGTATCAGCACATGCTGTTGTGATATGAAACAAAGCCTCAGTGATATTGAGATGATTTAAGTAAGATAAATAAGGCATTTTTAAAGGTAGAAAAAATGTTTTGTAATGGTTCTTCCAAACTTAGAGTATTCTGAAAGGTCAGTGAGGGAGTTACTGTAAAATCAGACGAGCAGTTTCTATCACAACAGAAGCAAGGAAACAAATAATTGATTTAGTTTACTTACTTGTCATATACCCTGGTTTTAGTGAAGTTTATTGTCTTGTCATACTGGTATTTTCTGTAGTCTTCAACAGCATCCTTACTCATGCTGAAAAGCAGCACCAGGAGCAGAGGCAGCATGGTAATCTCCCTGTGGAAGACTTCCACTTGTGGGAACCAGTTCAGAACCACCAGAAAGAAAAAGTAAAGATTACCCAGCCTGAAAAGGTATAAAATAAATTAAAAGTAGTCAGAAATTAGAATGTATCCATTCCTTAATGAACAACCCCCATTCTGTGTCAAAGGAACATGAATAATTTCACTCTTCTACCCTGTTTTTCCCTTCTCCAGAACAAATTAATCAGCTGCTTAACCCAGATGCAAATTTTTTTCTTCAGAAGAGCTTGTGACATACATTTTCATACTATTATAGCTAGCTCCAGTTTTCTCACATGTTGGAAACAATATTTGTCTGTGGGATCTCCAAGGTCTTTAATGGCCTCTCAGTCTTGAAAATAAGTACAAAATTAAACAAAGGCCAAACAAAACTTAAAAAATAACCAAGGAATTTATAGAAACGTACCCATCAGGAATCCATGAAGGATTCTGCATATGGCAGGTTGAATTAGGAATGGGCCAATCTAGTATTCAGAATTAAAATTTCAAAGCTAGAGATGGATATACAACTTCCATTTCTCTTTATTGTGATGGTGGTTCCCTGGAATAAAGTCCTTTTTGACTTGATTCTTTATGCTGGGGGTGGTGGGGGGGATGTTAACATAATTTTAAACCAGGACTTGGAAAGAAACCTGACCTTGCACTTGCATATACATATTTACTATTTCTACATTGGTAGACTCTCACTTTGTAACATTAAAAATATTTCAAAATTGAGCTGCTGAAATCTACAAAACTTCAGAGGTGTCTCAATACATCCAATAAATTCATTTTGTGTTCTAAAAAACAGAGGTTTATGCAACACAAAACCAGAAGGATTTTTAAATAAAAACTTGATTTTTTTACAAAGAGAACTGTTGCAGCATTCAATTAAAAAGCTGATCACAGCAGTGGTTAATCACTCCCTTGCTTGCTTTAATCCACTATTTCAGTGTCAAATGTGTGCCATTTTGTTACAAATTATCATCACCTAAATTTTAGTACAGTTGCAATTACAAAAGCAGCCCTTCTCCATCACAGTCAAATATCACAGTTTCAGAGAGAGTTCTTGAATCTCAAGAATCATTGAATTATTGCAGTTGAGACAGCCATGATACACAAAGCATCATTATACAATTTCAGAAAGCTTCAACTGATGAAGTGAAGGGAGTCGACCCATCCTAATTGATCAGCATCGAACTCCAATTTATTGATCAACCATGCACATTTTTATAACGGTGTTAATTAAGTTCATACATATTGCAAAACCCGAGCTCATCATTGCTTACAGATCAAACACTAACCCCTCCTTTTGTTTTCAATACCTGTGGTTTGTTATTGAAACCAAGATTTGTGTTCTCACCCTGATATGAAAGGTTCTCAAAACCTCCATGTCTGTTACTTTTGCTTTCCCATACTTTATCCAAGGACAAGGTATTTACTTGTTATTGAAGACAGGCTTGAGAACTCTTGCTGTTTACAGAAACATGCCTGGAAAACAGGCTTGAGAATTAGCTGCTTACAGCTGCCTTTTACTTTTCCATCAGCTGTACATTTTCATGGCCTCTTTCCTTCAAGCAAAATTCTCCAACATTCAACCCATACAGAGCACCATCACATCACTTCAGAAGGCTGCAAGGATCTGCCCTACAGAGTAACATCATGTCAATTCAGAAGCCTGCAAACATTTGCCCTTTCTTGTTCTTCAACCCAGCCTTTTATCCCCTCCTGTTGATGCCCTGCCCCTGTGTGCCCTCTGCTCCCTTTGGTGGGTGCTCAGTGCCCCTGGGCACTCCCTGGCTCATTGCTGTCAGTGCTGCTCACAGCTGTGCCCATGGGGCACATGGGGCACTCCAATCACCACAAACTCGGTGTGCCTACATTGAATGAGTTTTTTTTACCTGTGGAACTGTCTCAGAAGATTTCGTGGCAAAAAAGTGACCCATGTGTACTTTGTGGTCTGTATCCCGTTTCTAGAATAAACTGTAGGAGCTTGTTTCCAGTCTTTGCACTGTCTCCCATTGTCAGGCAGCACAATCCTCCGTGTGTTTAGGCAGAGTTTTGGTTTGGCTGCGGCAGAAGGCAGCAGAGGTGCTGATTCTGACAGAGCCTGGCAGGGACCGAGAGCTCCCCGTGGCTGCCAGCGGTGCCGAGCCGAGTCCACAGACAAAGCCATCCTCAGCAGGGAGGGCAGCCTGAAAGAAGACAAATGCATGGCAATGCTGACATCCAATTCCACTCTGGTAGAAAACCCCCTTCATGTTTTGCAAGCTGAGGTTTAACACAAAGACAATTCTCCTGCTCAGCGCAGTGCATGTTCTTCGATCTCAGGACTTCTGTAGAGAATGCAGAGAATAAAAGACAAAACAAAATCTTCAATATGAGAAAATCTATTTCTGTCTCTGGGGATGGAAAAAATATCTAAAATCTATTTTCTGTGTCTTAGAACAGCAAATTGACAGAGATAAAGCCAATTTAACAGTGGTGAACATCGACTTTTCCATCATGAATCTTGTATCCTATTTTTCAAATTGTAAAGTGCCACCAAATCTATTCAGGCATTTTTCTTAAAATGTCTGACTTTCTTACAATACTTTTCCTGTTCATTCTTACTTATAGCAGGACTGGTTCAGGTTTTGAATCTTAATAGCTCAGATAATAAAGAGCTGCAGCATCAGCTTAATCACATTCACACACAGGTAACAGTTTTCCAAAGTCTTCAAAGAAATCTGATTCGAAAGGAAAATCCCAGCCAGCACTAAAACAATGGATGTTTTATGGGTTGGAGAGATAAAGGAATTAAATCTCCCAATGCTAATCCTATTATCACTGAAAATTTGTCTCCTGGTTTGCTCACACATTCACAGCTGCAGGTGTGATGCTTGGGCTCCAGCCACACAAGAGTAGCTTCTGCAATGCCCAATCTGAACACAGCAAAATCTCACTCAAACAGTGTGAGTTTGAGAGCTGGAAACTGCCATACCATGACAAGGCACTAAATGTGCAAAAGCAAACCAAAAATAAAAGGTACTGGCCTTGTGCAGCTTCAAGGTTCCACTGAACAAAACATGTGAACTGAATCCACCTAAGTTAGGCTGGTGGAAATACAGAGTATGTGACCTTCTTTAGAAAAATACCAAATCCTTAATCATATTCAAAAATATGTGTATGTTTGAGTCTTGGAAGAAGAGAAAACTATTCTGCCAGTGGGCAAATAACAAGTATTTGACTGAAATCAAAGTTATATTCAACATATACTAACTTAGAGCCATGGTCTCACAGTCTAATCTTTAAACTGTGGTGCTGAAGGATTTTATAATGAAAAGGCAGAAATTCCATTGTTGGTGGTTACCAAAACCACACAGTGAGTACTCAGTGGAAACACTGTAGGGAAATGATGCAGCTTATATTTTCTAGGTTAAGGGATGGACACCTGGAAAATTCTGCCACCTTGCTCTTCTTCTGAGCAATCAACTCCCCAGCTGATTTCAGTTTAAATTAAGGTCTGAGCAGTGGATGGAAAAGTGACCCAGATACATACTGTACTACATACATCTTTAACCACATTACACATATATATATCTATATATATCTATATATATCTATATATATATCTTCATCTAAGTTGCAGGTGACAGAGTCACTCACTACCTATCAGAGCACCTCATTCTGTATCTGAGATACACCAAGGTAGATTGAAATTCCTTAGACTTTATAAATGAAAAAAGCAATAATTTCAGGCATATTGCTAAAAATAAAAGCAGACAAGATTAATTAAGGCAGCTTTAGACATAATAGAACCATGTCTTCCACAACTTCCCCTGGGAAACTTTTTCTAAAGCTTTACAAATCACAATTAGGCAAGCCTGCTTGACATTCAAGAGAGGGTCTCTCTGCACTCCATCTTAACAAATTTCTTACTGTACAAATGAATTAATGAAATGACTTAGTTTTATTCAGTTTGGAATTCAGCCCTCCTCTGATTGTCTTTGAAAGGCAGTGGTCAAACAGTGCCATATCCATGAAGAGAGGCCAATTGCAGCCATCAGGAAACTGAATGTGTTGCAGGAAATGTAGAGATTCCTCATAAAACCACACAGAACCAAGCAAGTGCTCTGTGGGGGGAATTACACAACTGCATGCATAATCAAAGCAGCAAGATTATGGCTTTCCTGAGCTGTGAACTTCAGGGCTGAGAGTGAAAAAGCAGCAGAAACAAATAAAACTTTTAATTTCAGATCACTAAAAACGTAAAGGATACTAAATGTGCCATCAGTGTAGCAAATCACCTAACAGAAAAGAAGAAAGAACTCAAATACATCCTTCTGTAAAATGACAATTTTCTATAGTTCAGACAACTCACAAGAATATTCCAGCTTGCTGGAAGTTTGTTGTGTTATGCCATCTTCTGTATGGCAGGAAATCTACAAAACATATTGCTCCCCTTTGGCAATATATTTAATGTGTTTATCCCAACTATTTCTGAAAAAGCATCTTAAAATCCATTCTCTGTAAATCTAGAACATTTTACACACTTGTTTGATTTATATTTTCACAGAGATAGCATTGAAAGAACCCATCAAGTGTGGATTTTTTTCAACATACTTTTACAAAAGTAGCTGGCTTGCTTTCATCTGGTTAGTGAGGCTTCAGCACCACAATCCATATTCTGAAAGAGAAACATCAAGGTGATGCAGACTTTTCCAACACCATCTTGTTTGGGATTTGCCACCTATTCCACTTCAGCATAGTGATTACAACAGGTGCTTTTTCCATTGCTGGCACATTTTAAGCTATTGCAGCCTTGCCTGAGCTCCCCTTTGACAGCCATTAAAAATTAAAATGGTAACATTCACAATGTCATCAGGCAGCTATTGAGAAAAGAGAATTTCTTTGGAACAAAAGGAGCACTGGCACACTCTTTCTGCAGATTCTGGAGTGCCATTTGGTAACTTGTGTCATCAGCCAGTTCAGAGGAACAATGTGAGGAAACAATTTTTCTTTGTCACTTGCATGTGGATTAAAATATCCATCTTCTATTAACTAAAAGAGTGCATGTGCTATTTCTGGAAGGGACACTTTTTGCCTAATGGTGCCATGAAAAAGTTCCTGTTTGTGAAAAGCTATTGACAAGCCTGTCTCCTAAAGGGGATTTTGCATATCACATCAGTAATGTATTCACTGCAATAAGCAGCTGTTAATTCTACCTTATAAAAACCAAGGCCCCCATTCATGTTTTGAAAGCCTCTTTTATTTTCTTCTTCCTGTATTTAATCAATGAAACTTTCATCATTGGTAGGACTGTACTACATTTCTGTCCTACACATCTGTGAAGTCACTGTGATTTAGCCTGCACTGTGATAAACTTTCACAGAGAGCCCGTGCCTGTATTTATCACATAATGTATCCAGGGCACATGAATGTTGAAGGAAGGGGACCAGGACACCAGTTGGTTCATCACAGGCCCTTTGGGTCCGGTCCGGTCCCGGTCCCTCAGGTCTTTCTGGTCCAGTTTATTGAAGAAAGTATCAAACACTTATACAGCAAATAATAAGCTTATGAATATTCTGTAAGCTAAGCAATCTATTGGTTAAACTATAGCATTAACTCATCTTCATTCCTTAGGGATTACATCTCTATTTTCTCATGTCTCTTTCACTGTTTGTTATTATACCACAGCTAGGCCCAAGGACACTGCTATCTGAGCAGGTGCAGGACTTGGAATTAGCCATGGTTTTGTACTTTTCCATTTTTCTAGCAGCTAAATTCCCAACACATGAACACATTTGAAAAAAGAGAGGAACAGGATAATTATGTATTCCTTTTGTTGGAAGAGCTGAGAGGCACACTGAGTTGGCAGAGACAAAGGGAATCACCTTTGTGGCAAGTTGTTTCCAAGTGTGGATTCTGACCTGTACAGACAGATCTGCATGTCCCAGATGAATTACCTTATACTTACCTGTCTCAAGCTTTCTCAGGCAGGCCATTGTTTATTTTAAAATTATTTTATATATGTCATATGATAATGGGAAACTAGGCATTTTTATGCAATTTGTGAACTTTCTTTTTAAGAACTTAACAAGAAACCAGAGGGAAGATAGCACTATACACCCCGGGATGCAGCAGACAAAATTTGGCATTTTTATCCCCAAATGATTTATCTTCTAGTTGTGAGTACTGCAATTGGAAGCCAGCAAAAAGTATTCAGGAAATACTCCCCTTTATTGGAAAAGGGATGCTGCAACAGAGCACTGATGGTGGTTTCCTTTTGCACCCTTGTGTGGACACTGAAAAAGTTCTTCTCAATTTTTCATAGCTAGCCCATGTAATGAGCATTCTCCCTGCGATTGCTTCATCTCATCCAATACTAGAGAAAATTTCTCTCCTATGTGACAGGAACAGACTGCATTAGAGAGCTATGCTGATGCTATTAGCAGGGAAGGACAGGTTGTGACATATAATTTACAAGCATTTTTTCAAATGCTATCTCTCTTTTGAAGACTCTTGTATAGAAAAAAAGGTATTGTTAACTGTAGGAGAAAGCTCACCCAAAAGTCAGCAATAAGAAAACAATTTTCTCTCTTTTGAGGTTGCCTCATTTCTTCCAAATAACAGGCTCAGCTGCAGATCTCTGCATCCCAAACTTAAAAGGCTGCAGAAAGGAGTCCTGCCTCTCCTGCATATGCAAAACAAGTTTTAGACAATCATGCCTCGTGCTGTTTATTAAAGGGATCCACATTAAATGAAAAACAACCCTGCTCACAGGGATATGTAAAAACAAATTCAGAAGGTAGAGATACAAAACAGAGACATCAAAGAAAGACAAGATCTGCGCCTTGTTTTAAAAAGCTAGGTTTTGGAACTTCAGGGCAAAATTTCAGACATGGTGGAGCTTATGTTTGAAAATCAGTGAGAAAGTGCAGTGGTAGCATTTGCTCTCAGGAGTGTGCATTATCAAGAACTATAACTAAGTAAATGATTCCATGTTTTGACCTGATATTTTCACTTCTACATTATCTGTAAATCAAGAAGGTCTCAAATAACACAGGTCCCCTCTAAGGCTTTATTCCATTATTCCAAAATTTTAATTTTATTTCATAATTGAAAGCAGCAAGCAACTGTTCTTGTTGCCCCATATGGATGATGCAGCATCCATTCAAAAGAGCCATTCTGAGGAAGGCTTGACCAGGGAGATAAACATTACCAAGTGAACTGAGTATTATAGAAATTTCAGCCACAAGCTTCTTTATCTGCTTTGCAATTATCTGCTGGAAAGCTCTTTGATTTTTGGTGATACTGTACAGAAATTCTTCCTCTGTCACAGTTCAGAGAGAGAATCATGTAGTTAAGACTAATGGGAAAAGGAAAGGAGATTGGGAAGAATGAAGAATGCAGTTGTATTGATTAGCAGGATACAGACCACAGCCTAAAATGATCCTGCAGCATTTTATAGTAGAGCTATAATACTTGCAGAATTAAAGAAAATTGCTCTAATGAAAAAGGAGCTCCAAAAAATGACTTCATTCAAAAATCTTAGTCAGTGCAGACTGTTGTCATTCAACTGACAAGAGAAATGTATTATGGATTAACAATTATATAATGCTTTTCAGTCCAAGGTTGTGTTTGTGGGGGATAAATAGAAAAGAGCTTTTCATAAATCTAAGACGTCAGACCACAGAGCTTCACTGTTCAATTGCTGTATTAGACTGACACATTTTCTCTGTCTTAGATGCTCTTTCCTTGGGGAATAAACCCCAAACCCTTGCAATAATAGGTTAATTAAAAGGCTCTTTGCTGAGCCCAGATTTCAGTGCTGGATGCAGAACTTTGCTGTAGCTGAGCAGTGCAAGGCATGTTCAGGCAGCTCTCCCTTCTGCAGGGCTGCAGCTGTGTTATTAAGGCTGGTTTCAAAATAGATGTGCTCTCAGCATATGCTGACATACAGGTCATGCAGACAAGGATGATTATCAAATATTATTCAAGAGGGAAGTTTCCAGCTTGCAAACAGTAATGCTGGATGCTGTGTTAACTTCATTCTGTGAATAAGGAGCTTGCTCAGGTCTCCCACATGATGTGCTCATTTAAATAGAGAGTTAGACTAAAATTATCTGGCTTGCTGCAAGGAATAGCACTGCTGCCAGCACGCTCAAGAACTACAGTGGGCTATTATTGCATTTGGGCCCACTGTACTTTTCACAAGTGTAGGCAGAGGCAGCTTCTGCCACCTTTCAAGGCAGGGATTGCATTTGGCCAGCTCACATTTTCAGCTGAGGAGACACTGGAAAATGACACTTGCACAGAGCCCTTACAAAGCCCAAAAAGGCAGGGTGATACTTGGAGACATAGGATGGAAACAGCAGCCAGGGCTGTGCTTGTCCTGACTTTTCCTCTGGCTTTTCTTCCTGCCAGGCTTTGGCAGTGGATTCCTAAAAATATTTTATGTGCATGTATATTTTCAAATAAGTAAACATAGTTGCAGAGAGAAGACTGCAGGCTCAGGCCAGTGCAGAAGTGAGACTGAGAAGTGAGGCCATTTTAAGAAATAGTCAGAACTACACATCTTGGTATGGATATTGTTTTGAGGATAAACATGAAGGCACTGCTCTAAATCCAAATGTTTTCTGAAAAACATTTGGATTTAGAGCAATACCTTCATGTCTATCCTTTACTATCTTATCTAAGAAACATAAGAGACATGATACAGAATCTCTTATGGTTCACTTTAAATAATATTAAAAAATTTTCTATGCCACATGAACATACATTGGCCTAAATAAAACTGTATTACAGCCTATACCACTGGCCTTTGGAAACTGCCTCCAGATGAAGTCTTAAATACAGGCAAACATACAATTCTTTCTTTGCTTACAGAAGAAAGAGTAATTCATAAAGAAAAAGTAAAAATATTCCAGACTTAACTCCTTCCTGAGCTCTAGAAAACTTCATCTCCATTCTTTCCATAACCTGGTTATCAGAAAAAAAACAAAAACCAAATCAAGAAATGAAAAGATGAGTGTGCTACAGTGCCTCTCACTCATTCAGCTCACAGGACACAAATCTGCAGCTCTGGATGCTGCATCATCCATCTGGGTCAACATGAAGAAAAGTTGCTGCTGCTTTCAATTAGGAAATAAAATAAAAATTTTGGAATAATGGAATAAAGACTTAGAGGGGACTTGTGTTGTTTGAGGCCTTCTTGATCTACAGGTAATGTAGGAGCGAAAATATCTTGATAGTGTTCCGCATGTGGGGAACCTGCCTTATCTATACAAACCAATAATTAGAGAAAACAGCAAACAGCACCCTCAGGGTTCTACAATTCTTACCATCTCTCCATGGCTGAGAAAAGTCCATCTTTAAGGATTTTAAAGGTAGTAAGGAATTTTGGGCCCAGCACATTCTGGGAGTAGGAGTGACAGACTGCAATAAGCCCTCCCAATCAATTGAGCATTAACTCAACTGCAGCAACTCAGCTGGAGCAGAGTCACCTTTGGAGGACACAACCCTGGCCACCAGCAGCACTGTGAGAAGCCATCCTCACCCAGATCCTGGGGAAAGGAAGCACAGAGAGACAGACTGGGGAGGCAAGGCAAGATTTTGGTAGGGCAAAGTGAGGCAGCTTTAGACCCACTGTACTGGAAGCCTGTTTAATCAGAAAAGGTTTATTCAGTAAACTGCAAATAAATGCTTCCTGCCCAATATCCATGTCTGGGTGGGGCTTTTTGCACAGCTGTCTCTTGTTTTTCTAAATAAATCACATGAGCAGCATTTTCTGGGACTGGGAAATGTTCCCTGTGGTCTCATCTGCCCATTTAGAAGTCCTTTGAGTTTGCTATTAGAAAGGAAACCAATACCTGTTATCCAATGCATGCCTCTGCCTCCAGCTGAGTGACCCTGCACACTACTTAATTAGAAGACCATGTATTTCAAACTCCAGCAACAGCAGAATTTAGTTGCATTTTAGCCCAGAAATGAGGACACCAAAATTAGAGCAATTGTCTGAATAATAATTTTTTTTTGTTTGTTCCACTTAATATTCAAAATCAAAGTGAAGTGGCCTCTAAAAGACAATCTAATATTTATAGTGTGTATGATTATAAAGCACTTAGGCTGAAAATTATGTTGCAGATGTTCATGTGGGAACTCAGCAATGCTGAAAAATTCCAAAAGGAAGCAGAAAAAAATGAAAAACTGGAAACTGACCAGAAGATCCTTTATATGTAAAAACCTTTTATGCATCTATGTTTTTGTCAGAATGTGCTGACTCTAATTTCAGTTCTCCAAATCTGAATATTAAAGTGCCTCAAAGAGAATGGTTACTTATTTATATGAAATGGAAAGAAAAACCAGAAAAGCTAAAAAGACTGCCAATTCACTGGGGCACAGTTGCATGTCAATCAAAGACCAAGGGAAAGCTTAATCATGACCTAATCACAGAGCATTGTTGGAGCAATGTCCAGTGACACCTGGGCTGGTGGCACAGGTGTGACAATGTGCACCCAGCAGAAACTTGCTCTGGCTCTCTCTGGAACAGTTATTTTCAGGCATTTTTGAAAGAATGACATGAAAATCATGTCAGTCCAGAAAAGCCCTGTTGGGCAGTTGTGCACACATGGAGAACACCTGGAGACCTGAGAGAGCCATGCCAGCACTGCAGGATGGACACAGGTTAACCTGGACACAGGAAACTGATCCCCCCTTCTTGCTCACAGGTCTCCTTGGCCTTGAACACTCCCACAAATTTCTCTATTCTGAGAATAAAAATGCATAATCATATGTAATTGCAAAATGCTCCTTGGAAGCATTTATTCCCTTTTAATAACATTAGTAAAATTCCTTTCTATCCTATCTCTCCTTCTATACTGCCATCCTCTCCCAGGCTAGGTTAACTAGGATAAACATTTTTTGTTTTTGTATTTAAATAAACTGGATAGATAAAACAGGATAATATGACAGAAACTATTTTATAAGACCACAAAAGAGCATAATACAAAAATTCACTTGTTGGCAGGGTGTTTCTGCCCAAACCCCTATTAATAAAATCTAAAAGGCCAAAATTTACAGTATGCCCAGTCAAGGCTGGTTTTCCTACAAAAACCAGTTTATCCTATCCCTATCTCTGATCTTTCTTGCTCCTCCATCTGTCAGGTCATAGAGTTGCAACATTAACCTTAGGAAATGTCACCTTATTCCAGAGAAAATGAGTCACTTGACAGGCAGCCAGCTCTGATGGGGGAGTGGGAGAGGACGGGGTGGGAGGCAAACACTGATGCACTCACACTGCAAATTACTGCAGGTGCCTAAAACTAGTCCAGCTATTCTGGCTCTTTCTAAAGCAAGAAATCAGGGAGAAGTGGCCTACAGGCAATGTTCCATGGAGACAAAAAGAGCTTATGTTTGTACTGCAAGGTGACTCAAGCCAGAGCTTTTGCAAGGAAACAGGGATTATTAAGTAATTTTGGCAAACGTCACATCTCATCCCCATAGAAAAATACATAACTGAAGCAAGAGAAATTAACCCTTTCATGTCAGAAACTACATCTTAGCAGAATTTCAGATGTACTGCAGTGAGGCAGCATAGGCAGAGACCCAAAAGTACATTAAAAATTTGAGATCTAGAAAAATTCAGAAAAATTATTTTATTTGATTCATGCAGGCTGCATTTAGAGAACACAGTGATGATATGTAAATACCAGAATTAGGAAGCAGAACTGGGTCAGACCTGATGAAACACCTCTTTGTTATTCAGCAGTGTAGTTATTTTATAAAATTAGGCAAGGCCAAAAAAATGGGCTGAAGGAAGCAAGTCTTCCATGCCATAACTGCCTGGGGCCTAACAGAGTTATCCCAACAGAGCTGGGTACAGATACTGCCTTGCCAGAATCTCTGGAAATTCAAACTTCCCCTCCCAATCAATGCTCAAACCCTATATTTCAAGTAAAGTTTATCACAAAATCTCTGATAAGGAAATGAAGAGCAAACATTGGCATATTTTTCTTTCTGCTCACATGAAACCTTAAGGTAAGCAGCAAATACAAGCCTCTGTCCTTCTGAAGGCTCCCTAGGCTTACTTTTTTGCTGCTTTGCAATAAATGACTTGTGCAGTCATTTATGTGAATGCAAAATAATCATGACAATGACCAAACAGTTGATTGATCCCAGAATGGAATCCAAGTGATACCAGAACAGCAACTGAGGTTAAGGCTGAACCTAAAATGAATTAAATACATCTAATTCCAAACCTGAACTTCACTTACATCTGGTTGCAACATCTGAGACAATATTATCATTATATTTGTTGTTAATTACTACTTAAACAATGGAAATGAAGAAATTAGAATTTTGCTTAAGATTGCTCAAGTCTGAAATATGTTTTTAAAGCAGAATGATAAGTATCAGACTGAGAAGACATTCTGAAAATTTGCATTAAATGACAAAAACCCAAACAAACCAATCCAAACATCTTTTCTGATATTATTTTCTTAATTCTAAATTTTAAGACTTTAAATTCTAACTCATTAAAACCTGTTTTGTTCTTCTGTTTTGTGAGATATTTGTTTAGTTGTAGGACTTTATACTGTCATAAACACTGGCAAAAATTTCAGGTTTTAATTAGTATGCATTTAAAGAGCAGAACATGAAGCACACAGTCACTCTGATGATTTGTAGCCAGGGTTTGTTTGAACAAAACCAGCAAATATTTTTTGTTTGCCTTTAAAGTTTGAGGGTGGCTAATTTCTGTTACAAACGAAAAGACTGGTTATTCAAAGTACTCAATTCATTTAATTATAATCAAAACCAGATGACATTCAAAGTCAAACAACCAAAAGCATTAATAACATAAATGCTCTTTGAGTCTCATGTATAAATGACTTCACTTCCAGGCTGACTTTTTACATACAGTAATTTTACTGAAATCACATTAGGTCATGAGCCAGTTCTTGAGTCAAAGAAAAAAAGTTCTTATCATCCTCTTCTTGCTTATACTGCTGACACAAGAGAGACTTTCAGCCAAGTCTTCCTCACAAATTCTGAAGTGTTACAACTGGTCCCAGAGTGTGTGAAAGAGCTTCTGTGCCACTGCCAAAGGTTGTGGTTTTGCCAGAGCAGTCTACTTGTGCATTACCACAGTGATTTCAAACTGACTTTTCTTACTTTTAAAAGCACTGGATTGCAATTTATATCTTCACACTGAAGCTGATTACAGCCTGATGTTACACGTGGCACTCGACTCAGTCATCTTCTCCAGCTATTAAGTGAGCTGAGTTTAGCTACAACCCAGAAGTGGATGGTGGAAACCATAATTTTTTACAGCTTTGCTTTGAGTAGGGAGTGCTATGAACTTGGAAATCTGTCAGTATAACTTCCTGGAATTATACTCATTTGTTATCTTATGCAAGCCCAGCTGACCTGCTGCAAACAGTGGAACTTCTTTTCCTCTAAATTCAGAGACAGATTCAACAACTTCACAAATTTCAACAAATTGTGTTCTTTCTTCTCTTCTATTCCTTAATTATTTTCTCTAACTTGAGTGTTGTGGGTGTTGATCCCTGTGTCCTTTCTCACTACATGAGCACAGAGTGCAGTTATAAATACCAGGGGGTGCTGGGAGTTCCATTACCTGCAATAAGAGGTGTGACATTTGCAAGTCCTTCCAAGAACAATAACTGTGATCACTGCTTCAGTGGGTGATGGTTATAAGATAACCACAGCAATCTGCAGTTACTATTACACCAGTCTAAACTGGAAGGTTCACAATGGTTTTATTGTTTTTCTTAGCATTAGAAGACAAAGTCTCTTGGCAAAATCATCTATTTCTGTACCCAGTGCACCATCTTTTCATTCTTCAGCGCACTGCAGTGCCTCAAGATATGGTTTGTTACTGTACCATGTGAATTCTACAAAAGAAATTATTTTCAGAAGTAAGTTCCCCTTGGACAAAGCCCCCAGGTCACATTGGTCACCCTTGCCATTACACAACAGTCTGGCACATCTGTAATATCTCAGCAACTTTTTCACGGAACACTGGCACAAAAGGCAATGCATACACTTTAGGAACCTTGTTCACAGGGATAATTGCTACCAAGGAGCTGTGCTCTCACTGCTAAGAGAAAAGTGAGCTGTTTTTAAAAATGGACTCTCAATGTTCCTGCATTTATAGCTGAGACATGAGATTGCATACTTTCCCATTGCCACACTTACCAGTACTTTTATCAAATTGTTCCTATATTAAGTATGCACTTGATAGAATTCTTGATTTCACAACAGAAAGAAATAAAGCAGAGATCTCTCCTAAAACAAATTTTGCTTAATCACATAAAACACAGGTTTATATAGACACAGCAGGGTGATTTCCTACAGAAATTTCAAAGGAGCAGAACCAATTTCAAGACTATTGTGTAACAAGTTCCACCTTTTGCTGACATTTCCAAGAGGTGATGATGGTTCTTGGGATTAGTGGTACTACATGAGGCAGTTCTCCTCGAGGTCTGTCACACAGTGTGCTCCAAATAGGTGGCTGCTACACAAAGAACAGCAACACAGATGCTAAGGTTACAAAAAGAAATGCCTTTTAGAGATGTTTTCAGTGCAGAGGCAAGACAGGGAGGTTGCACAACCCCAGCTAATCACTCAGGACACAAGTGAACTGGTGACTTGTGACAGCATGAGAAAACAGGCAGAGAGGTCAAATATTAAATGGTGCCCTATCAAATGATTCTGGTTCTAATCACTATAAGATGAGGATAAAAAAGAATTTACCAGTTCTTTTAAAGCCCTCTGTCTGTTTTGCAATCATTAACCAGGTAGTCATTGTAAAGAGTTGGTGATGTAAATGAACCACCCATTTTGCAAACAGAAATATGACTGTTACTGTCACAGGCAAGGACAAAAATTCAGAAACAACTGTCCCAGTTTTACACTCATCCCAAGAGGATTTCACATCAAACTATTGCTTGTAAAAAGGTAGAACTGTGAAGAATATGTTGGGTTTTCCCACATCAGCTGAGTATTTTACAAGTCTCTGAGGCTCACAAGTTCACAGCTATAATTTGAACAGCACAATATTTAAAGGCAAACAGCAGGCAGACAATGGGGATTCAGGGTTCTATTTCCAATTTTTTTCCCTATGTTTACATGTTTTAGCTTTGCAGGACACTCCCATATTTAGAGAAAGATTACCACATTATTTTGCCCCAATTACACGTGTAACAGTACTAAAGTAGGTCAGTGCCATTTATTAGAAATGAGTGTTTTAGTGAAAACAATATATTTATCTTGTTGCCCTTAGAGGAAAAATATCTACAGATTTTAGTGGGAAAAGGGACACTTTTCTTCTAGATTAGATTTTGAACAAATTTATTAAAAACTTTCCCTTTTTTTTCCTAATGAATTTAGAAGGTGCCCTTCTTGAGCCATAGAAACTAAACAAACTTCCTCTCTGAGCTATACAGTGTTAAGAAACAAACTAAAAATAGTAGCAATCTTTCCTTTTATACAGTGTGCATGGAATAATAGAACTAGATATGTGATTTTACAAGTTTATGAGTTGTTCCCAGCACAGATTCAGGGATTTTTTCCCCTGTGCAGCACAGCAGAGATGACCAGGACAGGCACAGGTGACTGACAGGGCACACTGGAGATGAGCCCAAGACTCAGAGATATTTCTCTACTGAAAATATTTCCACTCAGTCTGTATCAGCGAGGTACAAACAGAGCACAGACAACTCTTTAAGTGGCCATGCACTTGTTTTACAGCCTGCCCACCCTGGCTGCTCCCTGCATTAGAGCTCTCCTGGAGGCAGTTCCATTTATGAACTGTTTGCTCTCTGCTCGCCTCGCAGCCAGCGCGGCACAGCCATCACTCACTGCAAGGGAGAGGGAGCATGGGCAAGAAAAACAGCTCTCCCCAAATGCCCTCGTAAATTCACAGGGAGAAATAACTGTGCAGCACTACCCAAACCCTTTAGTTTTATTAATGGCAGGAAGGCAGTATTTCTTTCCAATAAATCTCCTCAGCTTCACCTACTGGTTGAAATGGAAGATGCTCCATGTTGGACAGTCCTACTCGCCTCGTTATTACAACTCCTGAAAAATATTAAATCATGTAATCTGCTATACAGGACTGCCTGTGGCAGAAATACACTCTCAGAAACAAGTAAACAGTGTGGGAGTTTGAGCACCAGCAATTTCCCCTGAAAGAATGGCCACAATACAAGTGTAGCTGTGATATTCTGCAGTGGCTGATACTCCTGCCCTAAACCAGGCTTTAGAACTTGCTCTGCTCAAGTATTTGTTTGTTTTGTTGTTTTTTTCAAAACTCAGAGAATAAACAGGTTACTGAAACATGGAAGACAGTGTTATTAGCAAGAACATCACAGATTCCTTTTTTTACAACAGATCTCTAAGTGGGAGGTTCCTTGTGAAGTCTGAGAACAAATTTGCAACTCTCCAATGTGCTGCACATGTTTTGTCCGTGTATGTTCCTAGTGAGGAACATACTCTCCTAAAACAAGTCTGCATTTTTTTTCCTTTTTAGGGGAGGCTGCAGGACAAAGGATGGAAATGGCATCAAAATACATTTTCCACAAGAATTACGTGAAGACCAACCTGCACAACTTAACATTTTTAATCACTCCCAAGCACATACCTTACATGAGGAACAGAGCTAAAATGATGTTTACTGAATGGTGGCAAGTCTAAAAAAGTACAAACCGGATGAACTCAAGTATCTGCTTGATTCCAGTTACAGATAGGAGAACTTGTATAATTTCAGCCTTCAATACCCACACCTGGCACTACCCACTTCTGAGCTTTGTGTGGTAAGCACTCCAAGATCAGCTTTCAGAGGGCCCTGGAAATGGGAAAATGGAATTTGTGGACCCTGTGGATGGACCAATCCCTGAGATGACAATATCTCCTACAACAGAGATGGTGCTGATACTGATCCACCTACTTCTGTACTACTTCATAATATCTGATTGAATGGCACAACTCAACATTATGGCCAGATTTTAGATGCATGGAAACTTCTGCAGGGGGTGTCCACATCTGGAATAATCTCTTTCTCATCACTGAATTTTGGGTCACTTTAAATACAAAAGGTACAGGACAGTGATGTTTTTTTTTGCACATGATGAAAAAAATTATAAAAACCAAGAAAAGGTAAAAGACTTATTGCAAAACCAGCAGAAAGTAAGTGTGATAGAAGAACTTTGAAAAATTAATTTTTAGGTAAACTAGAGGCAACTACTTTACAAGTACATAGTACAAGAAACATATCATTGGGGAGACAGCAGCTGGGATGAAGCATGCAGGAAAAAGTTCAGTTTTTTACCGTGGCTTTGCAATTGATGATGGGGACACTACAATGCATACAAGGTCACCTCACTTGTCACTGAAATGGAGTTGCCTGTAGAGTGGAAGGTAGTTACTGATTAAGAGCAGATAGCAACATTATAAAAAACAACTTTGAGCCGTGGATTTCAAAAAGCTGTACGGGGGAATTTTAGGCAGGCAGAATGTAATTATCCATTTGGAGCTCAGCCAGATACACATAACTCTGAACTCTGTGTTTGCTGCCAATCTAAATAGCACCACATCCCCACCACTTGCAGTGGCAGGACTGCTAGCTAGGCAGCTCCAGATTAAGCACAGGTACCTCGAGATCTGTGTGCAGGATGGCTATAGCAAACTCTGCTGTCTGAGAAGCAAAAAGCCAGCAAAAAACCCAGAAATGTATCAGGCAGCGTGACAAACACTCTGTTACTTTGAAGTCAAGGGCTGATCCCTTTTCACACATTACAGATGTAAAAAGTTATTTGGCAGATCAACCTTCTTGCAAGCAACTGCAGCCATCTGGCTTTGCCTCAAAGCTCCCACCCAGCAGCTCCTGTGCGTGGACAGCCCTGGGGAGCCTCACACAGTGCTGCTGACAGCTCCAGCAGATGGGTGCTCTCTCCTCCCTGCCCCTATCTGCCCAAATCCCTGCTTTGACTCACAGCAGCTTTCTGTTTCCAGACATGCTGCTGGAGCTGGAAACAAGTGCCAGCTGAATCAGATCTTTTCAACGAGGCACACTCCCAACGATGTTCTCAGCACTTAACAGGCCATCTTACAATCCTCTTGGCACATGCTCTCAGTCTGTTTTCCTGCAGCTACTGGATTCTCCACACTGTGCTGCTCATTGGAAGAGACAGGCACATTATCCATGTCAGCCACATGGGCTGGAAAGCTGCCCTCAGAGCCCATCCACATCACTCAGGGCTGCATCCAGCATGCTCATTTCATCCAGCATATTCAAGCACCATTTCAGAGAGCAACTGAGTAGACTTGGAGCAAGTAAAACCCTCCCCAGATCCTGAACTGTTTTTCCTCCTCACTTACTAGACAGAGCATAAGTGATTTTTGCTGGTTTCTGAGCACTTTGTCTTTCAAGGAATGCTTAGAGCTTGAAGAACAGTAGTAAACCCCAGAAATTCATAAGGGAAAATACATGATACACTGGGAGCATGTTTCTTGCTATCCAAATTAGAATTATAGTTGTATCATTTATAAACATATAAGATTGATGTATTTTCCTTCATTTCCTGCTTCAGGGGATGAACCTGTTCTGAACTCGAAGAAGTTTGAAAGGAAAGAGCTTGAAAGGAAACTCTTGCAAGGTTATGCCCTGAGCTGTTGAATTTAGTGGCACAGAATAATTTACAGCAGCCAGGACCCCTGGAGATGCAATGTCCCACACAAGAGCAGGACAAACTTCAGAGGCAGATCAGGTTGCTTTGGGCTTGTCTGCTCAGGTTCTGCATTTCTCCAAGGACAGAGGCTCCACAGATACTTCTTAAATAAATTCAGAGACACACAGACCAGAGGTTTCATAAGGGTACCAAAATTCTGCTGTGTGCTGGCAATAGTTCCAGAGAAATACTGCCAAAAATACCCATATTCATGTCCTAATCCTTCTTCAGGTAAAGGTGAGAGACTTGCAAAGAATGATTTGAAAGAATCTGAGATAACACAAGGAACCTGTCTCTTGTAATTAGGTAAACAAGTGTACAAGCTCAATTCTTTAAATTAAGTCTCTACCCCTAGGAGATACAAATATCCAAAAAAGGGTAAACAACAATTTCTAAAAATCCAGAAAATCTTGGAAAAATAGCACCATCCACTATTTCTGTATCACTGTGGAGTTTAAACTGTTGAACATATTTAGAAATCTCCCCAGTTTCAGACTGCCCTCCTTGTTCCACACAACTGAGCCAGTCAGACACAATATAAAATCCAAGTGTTTTAGAAGAGGTGAGCATGACCTGAAAGCTACAACCTTTTATTCAAGTAAGTTTTTTTTTTTTTTTAAGAGCCACTTGAAATTGTACTAGATAGTAGAAAAAGGGTAGGGGAAGGACTAATGTACTCTTTCTTCCCTCTGCATTGTAAAATCCACTCATGCTCCAGAGAGGTGCAGAATAAAAAGCAAACTTTTCTGCAGCCCAGATATGTCTCTAGTTTGTTGTGGGTAGTATGGCCTAATTTTTAATTACAGTCTAATACATGTTTAGGGCTGTTAACCTAATTAGCTACTGCATCAGAAGTGGGACACCTACATTATTTCCAGCAGAAAGTAGTTAAGCTATAGTAGAATGATTCAGAGAAGTTTTGTTGGAGTCAAGGATTTAATCAAAGTTAATATTCAGGAAAACATGACACCTGTTTTCATTCAGAATGTAGCTGGAATGCCTTTAATACAGCTCCTTTGACACCTTTTTCATTTAACTAAACCCAGCCTTTTTGAAATTGACTGCTGAATTTTTAAATGTGAGTTTAATTGGAAGCTCAGTTAAAGGACACAACTAATCAGGAATCATATATTCAGATCAGGATATGACCAAAGAACAGTGGTCAGCAAAATCAAAACTATGAATTTTTCATTAAAACCTTGGCAGATATATGAAAACTCTGTGTGATGGCTTTGAGGTGGATCCATCTTTTATGACAACTTCTATTTTCTATTTCTGGGGCACTGCAGGAAGGATTGGTGACCCCAGCCTGATGAGAGGAGGCTGTGAGAGATCCAGCCAGACCAACCCTCTGTTTCCAGGCTGCATCAGAATGGGTGAGCTGTTCCTGCAGGACTGGTAGTGAGGACAAGGATTAGAGGGGAAGCTAACTCCCCACACCCCAATAAGTGCCAAATAAATAGTTCAGGGCTTATAGGCTGCTATTTGACTGTCAGCAAACAAGAGCCACAGCTACACTCAGGCATATTGGATAAATTATTCAAACTACAGCAGTACAACTCTCATCATTTCCTGGCAGAAATCTTTTCCCCTGCTCCTTGACCAGCCCCAGTTAGTCAAGCAGAAACCAGACATGGCCATCTCGGTGTGTTCTGGGCTTTGCCTCCTCACTGCCCACCAGATCACTGACAGAAATGAACTAATTCTTTAGAGAGCCCATGTTGAACAACTGGGATGGCAAAGTTAGGCTAATGAGAGCAAGAAGCCATAATGTGGTTATGTTACAGAGTTCACTTGGAAGAACTGCTATCAAGTCCACTAAAACTAGCAATGGCCATGCCACTGAAAAAACAAACAATAAATACAGAATTCTGTCTCTGTGATTTTCTGCATCAATTATTCCAGTTGCCATTTATGAGTAGATTTGATTTAAAGGATGGCACAGATATTTGAACAGGCTAAGTGGCAAGGAAGCAAAGCCTTAGAGAACATTTTAATTTTCAGACTCCTAGTTGTAAAGCAATATATTCTTTCAGCAGCCAGCACTACCAGAGAAGTCAATTTAGTTTTTTATGTGAGCCTACAAATGCAAAGAAAGACTTGTAGCCAAGCAACACTTTAGAACAAAAAACTGCAGGAGAGAACTCCCGAAGCCTGTTCACATTTGCCATGCAGAGCCCCAGAAGCTCAAGCTTGCCTGGGTCACTCTGTGAGGGTGGCTGGGCAGGAGCTGTGTTTGAACACCCAGGAACAGGAGTGTCTGTCACAGTGGCAGCAGTGCTGGGCACAGCTGTCAGTGAGAGCTGGGGATGGGCTCCAGATGTTACAGGTCAGGCCCAGAGCTGCCTGGGAGCTCACAGGGCACCTGCAGGGCCGTCCCTGCCTGTGCACAGGTGGTGCTTTCAGCAGAGCTTACTGCCAGACAATTCGGGAGATCAGGAAACTATAACTGAAGCCTTATTTTCAAATGTTCTTGGCAACGTGTGGCTGTTGCTGGGAAACTCTGAGGCAGATTTGCAACAGAGCCCAGGATGGGGTCTTGAGTTCCTGACAATCTGCCACTTTCCCAAGGAAGATTTTTCTGAGGAAATCTGTCCTACCTTAGCTCTTCACCATCATTCACATCTCAGCAGCCCAAGTATGATTAGAAGAAAGTTAAAGAGGTTGAATTTTCAGCAGTGTTTCTAAGTCACAGGTGGTAGAAAACTCTTAGGGATCCCTCAAAATACCCCCCTGCTGTTTTCCCTAAAGAGAACAGAAAACTGAAGATATAAGAGAAAGTAAGACACAGAATGGCCGCAGCAGCTTTCCTGACTTTTCCATGCTTTCTCCATGAAACCTGTGCTCACTAACAGCCCACCCAGTTCCCAAGCCCTCCAGATGCAGAAGAGCAGAGGAAGGTGCTTCTGAGCAATGAAAGTGAACTTGCAAGCAGGCTAATCTCAGGAGCTGCTGCCACTTCATTTCCCTGGGCACCTGTCAATGCATTCATCCCTGCTGCTGTGATGCACAGACCTCCCTTGCTCTGGAATGTGTTAACACAAGGCTCAGTAATGGTCCATTCAGCAGGAATTCCATTGCACATGGTGCGTAAAGGGAGATGACAACAGAGACACCCATTTGGTTTTCTGACACGAAGATTTGTGTCTCAGTGGATTTATGTCATACATGGACTCTGTTCATCCTCCTGGGGAAAAAACCCTATCTTTTCTCGTGCTATCCAGTATGACTTTACTCACACTTTCTGATTGAAATAACTCGAAAAACACAATCACAGCTTTACAGATACAGATGGAAAACAGCACTGAGGAAAAATGCCAGGTGAGAGGGACCAATCTGATTTTTACGTATGCCTCAGCACATGTTCTATTCTCACAGGGCTGTACATGTGCTGGCAGCCCTGTCCCCTGCAGGTTTCCCCTTGTTCAGGCCAGAGAAAGCCTCCAGGGCCAGAATGTCAGTGACCCCTCACTTGCCTGGAGGCCCATAAGGAACACGCAGGAAATCAAGGTGTGGGACGTCACCTTGAGTCAGGAATGGATAATAAATGACACAGACTCTAGATCACAAGGCTAAGAGGCTAGAGGCCCTAGTTTATTGGAATCCTTCTTTTATATCCTGCTCAGGTGGACCTGACTGGTCATTTAATCAACACATTTCACATGATTGGCTAATTAAGAAGACACCCCTTGGTAAACATCTTATGAGAAAAACAACTTATTCAAAAAACCACCTGCAGACTGTTTACCATTCTTTCTCTCTGCCTCCCTAAAACCCCCCAGAACAATTCATGGGAAAGCTCACTTAGCTTTCTCTCTCTGTCTGACCAGACTCTCCTATCCACACTGGGAGGAACCTTAGCACATAAAAGCAGCCAAATATGACACAGAGGAGCCATTTCTGCTTTGGGGTTCTTGGAGGGATCAGGGTCTCTCTTGGAGGGTCATCTTGGCCCTTTTCCCATCCCTCTGTGGTCCCCAGGCCCAGCTGCCACCACTGCAAACCTGCACCCACCGAGCCTGCAGCTCCAGCAGCTGCCAGAGCCCGCAGCCAAGAGTGCTTCACTGCAGCAGGTCTCTTGGCCTGGTCAGAGAAACAAGGATTTTATTCTTCAGTGGAAAAATTGAAATCTTAAATTAATAGGAAAACATCAGGCTCCTTACTCAGTTCTCCCACAGTTTAAAAAATAAAGGATTTTTAAATCCACTTCATGTTCTCAGTCCTCATCTGTGAAATCCCCTGTGGGACACACTGCAGCAGAAAGAGGCAGCAATAACTCCAGGGCCTCTGTGTCTATTTGGCAGCCAGTGAACTTGTCAACACAAGGAGATTTTCCATGAAGCTCCAGCAGTATAGCCTATTCTGGCATAATTATTGCATAATGATTTTCTTTGACTATTCTACAGGAAAAAAACCCCAGCATGTTTACAGCTAATAATACTCTAGCCTTTATTTCAGTCACAAATGCCAAGTTAGGAACAAGCCAAAGTAAAATTTAAATTAATATTTCCTTAAATGCTCATCCATCTTCTTCACCTCCTGGAAGAAGTGGGATTTTTTCATAATCTCTCTGCATTGTCTCTTACTTCTCTGTAGTAGTAAAAGCCATCTGCACTCAGATGGCTTTTACTTCATATATCTCAACATTAAGGATTGGGTTGCCTTTCCTATTTACCACACCTAGGATGTACCAATTCTGTGTCATTTTCACCTTCAAATCTGCCCCCTTTTCCAAGCCTCCAGGTAAAACAGCCTTGCAGAATGTCCCAAAGCCACTAAATTTGGGTTCCAACAACTTGTAGCAATAGGAGGAATGTAATCTCCAAGCTTACAAGGACACAAGCAATACAAAAATTTCAAGCAGCTCACTGAATTGCACAGAGAAGATGTGTTCCCTGCAGGAAGCAGCACTGTGAAGACAGACAGACACTGCCTGGACAGACAGATTTCTGAGTGCTCTGCAGAGCCAGCCCTGCCCAGCAGCCCAGGGTCCCACAGGTGAGGGTTCCTGCAGCCCTCCTGGCTGGGTGGATGGAAAACACTTTGCAATCCCCATGTCTGGGGTCAGAGCTGCTTCTCAAAGTCCAATCAGACTCAGAGTAGACACCCACGATGCCTCCTTGCTCCTGTCATCACAGGACAGGGTTTGCAATTAGGTGCAGAAGTGAAGGGAACCAACTCCTTTCTATTCCAGTCACACACAGCTCTCCCATGAAACAGATCAAATGCTTGAACACTGCCTCAGATGCAAGCAGGAAGGGCAGGCTTAAAGATGTTTTTTTGACCTTTCCTATCTCCATAAAATACTTTAGGGTAAAGCCCAAACATCAGAATTAGTGTATATTCTTCCAGTGGTACAAGAAAGAGCCAGGTAAAGGTCTCATCTCAGTTACCCAGGCAACTGCAAACAGCAGAGCCTGCTCATGCTCATTAGAAATTTCTTTTTAAAAGCGTTCAATCCTGAAGTCTGCAGTGCTTCCAAGTGATTATATTCATATGGTGCATATATGCTGCAAAAATAGCTTCTTCATTTTCTGCCAGCCAAATTAACCATGAAAATGGACCAGTTTAAGAATGTAATTATTATAGACTAATTTGGCAAACTAGGCAGGCGCTGTTTCCTCAGCCTGGGCAGCTCTGTCTCCTGGGATTGCACTTGCCTGAGGGTTTTGTCAAAGAGCAAAGGCAGCTGAAAGCAGGCACAGTGCAGGGAGGGCAGGTAGGCAAGGAGAGCTGTGGTGGAAGGAGCTCTTTGAACTTCACATCTGCAAACAGACAGCTGCAGATCTCCAGCAAAAGCTCAGGAAACTGTCATTATTGCAGTGGGGAAGGGATAAAGCTCCCACACAGAGCTGGGATTCAGAGCTTAAACAACTACTGAAATGATGCAGACAGCCCCATCTGAACCAGGCTCTGAGGAGGAGGAATCCACAAATGCTGAGTTGCAGTCAGTGGGTGTGAGGCACCACACTCAGGAAGGGTGAGAAGAAAAAAGGTGTCTGGTTCCAGAGTGGAAACAGATTTGGACCCCAAATTCTCACCTGAGTTGCAATAGGCAGGACTCAGCTGGGGTACACTCAGTTTAATCACTCAGCTGTTGTGAATAACCCTGCTGAGCATTCCATGAGCAGGACTGGAGCTTAATGTAAGGAAAAATAAGGTTGGATTAGTTTTTATTAATTTTTTTTGGTGTCTTTGCTAATGGCAGGGATGGAAAGAAGGCCACATTATGTATGCTGCTCGAGTAGTGCAGATGAATTTCTGTAAGAAGTACAGCATTCTGGAAAAGCACAGAGAGACTTTCAGGCTCCTGCCCTGGCCAGATAATATCACACACATCTCAGCAAGTGAAAAACCATCCAAGAGACCTCCACTAGTACCACATCATGGTAGTGATGCACTCTTGAAGACCACCTCTATAACCAGAGGGTGACTGTTATGAAAAGAATGGACATAATTAGAAAAGATTTTTTTAAAGCTAGATGTTGATAAGACATTTCATTTCCTCTACCATAAAAAGAAGTAATAAACATTAAGGCACAATGAGATCTAGGAGCATGAATTCATTCTTTAGATGAGGCTTGAAAGATGGCAACATAGAAAGCTTATAAAGACTATTTTTGGATGGCACAAAACCAAGGACAAGTGTGGATTTTTTACCATTTGGAGGAAAAAAAAAGAAGACACCTCAAGAGATAGAGTGGCAATAAGTCAAAGCAGGAAAACAAGAATAGATGAAGCAGACAGAGAAAGTGAATAATAGCTGTGGGGAATGTTAGCCAGGGCACTGCCAACTGATGCCTCACTTTTTGTCTGTCATCTGGAGTGATTGTCACAGAAGTTGGTCACTATTATCTTGACTACAGACATTTTCTCTACAGGAGATTAATCAGGCTGGACATTTTAATGAAATACCTTTGGAAACAAAAAAGCTCTTTTTTATTATTTTTCATAAAGAGATGATAACTTGATGAGGCTATTTCAAAGTGTCTGACTGGTTTCTGATGTAACACACATATTAGCTGCAAAATCTTTAATATAAGAACAATTTGTTAGAGAGATTAGTATAAATCTATATGAAAACCTTTGAGGTTTTTTAAATGAAAAGAACTTGTCATTTCCTGTCAAATATTCTCTGTTGGCAATTATTGTACCTATACTATCTTTTTGTCTTTCATGTATTATGAGCTAGGTGGAAAAAAAGCCATATCAAAGTACAAATATAAAAATTAGTTGGAAAAGCCTTACAAAGGGAGTGGTTTAGAAAACAAACCAGATGACATTCTCATGTCCAAGCAAGGTAGGAGTTATTAAACCTTACATCTGGAGTTAGGAAAGAGTGGCTCACTCTGCAGGGAGAAGATGAAAGCCTCAGCAGTTAACAGAGACATGATAAACAATAAGTACCGCTATTGCCTGCATGGACGCAGAGAGTTACAAGTGAGTGGCTGTAACAGTGACTGTGCACTGGCCAGAAATGGCACATTGTGTTGTTTGTCATCTCTTTTCCATCAGCCCTCAGTGCTTTTCCTGTTGGTGTTAATCCCACTGACTGTTTGCACAGAGCAGCTCTGTGTAAACACTGAGATAGAAGCTTCCATGATTCAGAGACTGCTCTGACTTCACTTCTGGGAAAAGCTGATTCACATTCCTGTTGGTGTGCTGGCTGCACCTTCTGCCAGGCCAGCTCCACTCACTCCTGAGGTGGCTTTACCTACACAAATCAATATCCTCAGGAATGGGAAGGGTGAATTGCAGCTGCTTTTCTGCAGAGCAGGAGCATTCAGCACCTGCTGCACTGTTTTTCTGTGGTTAGATGGGACATATGAATCTAGCCATTTGTTTATACATATAACTTCTGCAAGCATTGGAGGGATTTCTGCCCATTCCAAAAAAGAAAAAATCTTTGACATAATTAACACTCTTTTTACTTTTAATTTAAATGTAGATTTTCACTCGAATGAAAATTAGAACTCTAAAATTTATTGGTGGGGTCATCTGAGAAATTATTCCAACAGGAGAAAAAGTTTGTTGTATAAAGATATTTGTTTCAATTCAAGAACTACTGTACAGACTGACCCTACATTTACAACTGTATACAGCATTACCCATCCCACAAGAAGCTAAACACCTTGTTTTTAATCACATCCAACTACTCCAGCTTCTAGGATTTTCACACTCAAAGTCAAAAGCTGCATTGCACACAGTACCATTAACATTCTTTTCTGTCTCCAAGTCTCAAAGTCAAGTTCTTCAGCCAAAGAAACTGTACTACAATCTTCACGAAAACTTCTCTTTATTTATTAAATATTTGAATTGATTTAGAACCCCAGAAAATAAGAGCCTACTGAACTTTCCATTTATTCCAGTCTAGATTTGACCCATTGCTTTGTGTGACACAAGCAATGAATCTTGCTGAAACCCCTGTTCAAAGGTTATGACAGTTTGCACAGAACACGAGAGAACTTGCAATGTCATTACTGACAGGGCTGCAACCTTCTCTTGTTGTCATCTTATCAAATCATCTCATTCTTGTTTAAATCTTGGCCTGACTTACTCAAAATGACACTTTGCCATTGCCAGTGACTGAGTCAGCCAGTAATTGCTGCTCAAAATAATATAAATTCATAACAGTAAATGATAGGAGATAGTTATTTTTAACATGTTTGACTTGGTTCCTGAAATATCACTCAGTGACACAGGATAATAACTCATGGAAGGGTGAACCAGCTGGAAAGCTGGAGAGGATTTACTCATGGGATTGACAGCACTGCAAGTGACAACACAAGAGGCTCTGCTGCCTCCTGCTTCCTTCTCCCCACTGCTGCATCCAGATATGCACAGGACATTTCTGTGCACTCACTGCGCAGGTCAGGTAGGTGCCAAAACCTGTTCAAACATCTGGAGACCTTGAATGGCTTTGTGAGGGACACATGAGATGAAATGACAAATTTCTGGGGTTGGTCATGCCAGTTTTCATTTTTCCATCTAACCAGAATTTTAAAACAAGCCTTCAGTGGAGAAAGAATTAAACATTTTAACTTTCAAGTGTCTTCTCTCCAAAGCCAAGCTTGTAGATACACAGGTACACCCCTAAAAACACTCAGATGTAGCAGAAGAATAAGAGAGACAATTTTTTACTTGCTTTGGAAAAGGCATTCTGCATTTCTAGATCAATGAACAGCTGTTTCACTTCATTAATCAACTATTTAATCAATAAGTATGTGATCTGCCAAGAAGGAGTTCCAACTTCAAGGGGGACACAACAGGCACAGTTGGTTCTGAGACACTTTGCTGCTTGTGCCTGTGAGGCTTTTCAGAGCTTGGTTTGACTGATACTGAGCCCAATTCTGTGTTACCAGACAATAAACCAAGTACTGAAGCCAACAGTCAGACATATTTCAGTTTGCACTTGTTCATCTACCTCTGCTCCTGACAGATATACAGAGAGTGAGCTGACTGACCTAGTTAAAATTGCCCAATTAACTGAGTGAATGACAGAGTCTGAAGAAAGTGAAAAAGAGCAATATTCTAGGGAGGGAACCATCAGGGACTCTGCTGAGAGTAGGGAGAATCTCCCTGCTTATGATGAGACCAAGCTCAAGTTTCTAGTCCTGTTATTTCTACTATTTCCTATAGGAAATTTAACAATGCAAGTGAAAAGACCTAGAGTAAAAGATGCTCTAATTCCCTGTGTATGAGACAGTTTGTACCTGTCCTCGAAGAACAACACTCCCTAACCAAGCTCATATAGATTTTTTTTAATATTAAGAAAGGAAATACTAAGTTTTCTGGCCATATGCTTAAAAGTGTATTTACCATATGGTATCACCTTCTGTGTTACTTGGAAAACAAATACATTTACCTTCTGTTTCCCATTATTATCCTTAAGAACATAAAGGTGTGACTTGAAGACAGCAGAAGAAAAAATAGTCAAAATACATAAATACCACACACTGGTTCAAGAGACTGGACCAAATTTGTGAACTCAGCAGAACATATTAAAGCACAGGATATCTCATTGCATCAGCCAAGTTTCCCTTCTCTGTTGCTGTCACTGCTTTTGTGCTCCTCAAGATTCACAGGCCTCTCAGAAAAAGCCTGAGCATGGCATATTAATTAATGCATTCAGAGCAATCTTAGGGTCTCATCCTCTTGATGAAATGGCCAGAAACTTATTTACTCTTCAGGATTTGGGCAAAATGACAGAGACTGCAGAGAGGACAAAAAAAACCCCAAAAAACCCCAGCTTAAAAAAAACCCCCAAAACCTGGTGGAGCCCCTCTTTTCTGCTATTAGAATTCTGTAGCCGAAGCAAATCAGAAGCATCAGTGCCATGTCACTCAGTCCTGTCTGGTGGTCAAAGAGCATGGCAGGATTTCCTTATTACCAGGCCCTAATGTTGCAGTATTTATGCTTGTGATTAACTATTATTGTAGTAAAAGGTTGTGCAATACCCTCCCACTGATACTGATGCCAAATAAGCAATTAGGAAGCAAAGGTTAGAGTCATTGCTTTTGACCAGCTGTAAAAGTAAATCTTAATAGTGGGATGATAATTCTTCAGCAAGGGACAAGCTCTGGTCCCTCCAAACCTTTCCTTCAGGTTTGCATGGAGGTAATGCTGCTCAGGTAAAGCATTTTCTCGTATTCTAATATCTCTTTAAAAAAAAATTATCTAGCCCACAGAAATTGGTATATGCTAATACCAAGTTCATTGTTTGATTCATCACATTTACCTAGACCAATTATTAATTATTTTAGGACAAACTCACGACACCATTGCAGTGTATGCTATATGGGTTGGTTTGGGTTTTTTTCAAGCAAATAGGAGTCTGTGAGAAGAATGGATTTCTGATAGAGATTCTGAAAACAAGAGAACTGGAAACAAGGTATAAATCATAAGCTATAAATTCTTCCAGATGCTACAAACCTATAAAATAGACTATACATCTGATATCCAGGCAGATGCTTTGGTGCCCTGCAAGTCCTTATATGAGATGCCCATAGGTGAACAAATAAAAAGATTTTGCATTCCAGACCACATATCAAGACCTAAATAAGCTTCTAAAGCAGCAGAACTTGAGGCGTCTCACTGCTCCCAGCAGCAATGTGTCAGATTTTGCATACCATAAGGAAAGGGCCTTGCAGCATAAATGACACAGTTCCAGCATTTGATGCAGCCTACATGAATGAATCCCTTCCTCATGTGTAGCTGAGGTGGCTGAAGGGGTGACATTACTGACTTCAAGCTGCATCCTTGAGATTGGAATGTGCAAAACTGAAGCAATCCCCTGCAAGGACAGTCAGGCCCTCAAAAGGGATGGATAGTTTAAAAAGCAGAGCATGTGGCATTTCTAGTAATAAGCTTTTCTCCTTCTTCCCTATACATAATTACTCTTCTTTTTTTCCCTTGATTTTTTTTCCAACCCTTTTCTCAGCCTGGAAACAGCAGAAAAATGAGAAAAATAAGAACACCTGTAACTTAAAATGAGAGAAACATCTAACACAAAACATGAGTCTTGTCTCCAGTTCTCATTTCTCAAGAGGAATTTCTGGTAAAAGAGAGCAGAGAATGACAGTAACCTATACACCCTGGAATGTGAAATTTCAAAATTACTGTAGAAAAAATTGTTAATGTGATCCTTAACTTCAAGGTTCTGCAGTGTTGTGCTTGATTCAGTACTTACAGGTAGGAGAAGCCAGTAATTTTACAAAGGTTTAGGAATGCTTCTTAATAAGAAGTCTATGACTAAAACTAAACTCCAGAACAAACAAGATCATTAAAGTAATTATGAATGTTGAGTGAACTTTACTGTCCTCTGACTGTTTGATGTGAGATTCCTCAGTCACAGCTTAGCCCAAATGAGCTTGCTGTACAATGAATTTTCTTCATGGATATCCACTTTAGTCCCTAGTAAGGGTTACATGTTATTAAAAATCAAAGTGGGTTTCAACAAAACCTTTGCTACTCTCAAAAATTGTAATATTGTCAAGATTATGCCTTTGCTTTTCTATCAATTATGAAAATCAACAGAAGGGGAAAATGTTATTTATTAAATGAACACCTTTTAAGTACCTAGAACCTATGTGGCATACAATTTTTACAATACTTATACATTCAATATGTTCTTCACAACTACTATATTAGATTAAAATGCTAAACTCCATCTGCAGACAAATTCATCAGGTACTTGGAATTTCTTCATATCAAATAGCCTGCAGGTGTGCAAATAAGCATTCACAGTCCATACCAGATGTCCATGTCTAATTAAAATTAAAATTAAAATTAAAATTTTAAAGGGCATGCTCTTGATGGTATTGTCGATTTTCTGTACAGCGCATTGCTGCTCCTCACTGCCTGCATGGAACAAAAAGAAGTACTGACAGAAACTGGTGAAACACACAGTTCAATTGCTACCAGTAAATCAGACTTTACATAGAAGAATTATGAAAGTGTTAAATTAGACCCAAATATTGCCATTACCTTCTCAAGTACCCAAAGGACCTAAAGGTTGTTTCTTTGTCTCTTTTCTCTTGTTATGAGAAATGCCAGAACATTTAGTACCTAACTCATGTACTCAATTAAAAAGATGACTGCTATCTGGACTTTCCTCTTCTGATAGACCAATCACACAGAATCTCCTATCAATGATTATTTATGAGAATTAAAGTGTTTAAAATAGCAGCACATCCAACATAAATACTTCCAGAGGGAGGAAGCTGCTTTAGCACAGCACCAGTTAGCTAAGAGCAGTTCCTTCATCACCATTCCTTATT
Organism: Zonotrichia leucophrys gambelii; assembly: GCF_028769735.1. Taxonomy (NCBI): domain Eukaryota; kingdom Metazoa; phylum Chordata; class Aves; order Passeriformes; family Passerellidae; genus Zonotrichia; species Zonotrichia leucophrys. The sequence goes on from NC_088183.1 coordinate 11,094,619, forward strand.
TTCCAGATAAGTAATGAGCAAAGTTTGTCAAAGCCAGGAATACTGCTGCCTAGGAGAAGAGCTCTTCTCTCCATCCTCAATACAGAAAATCTAGTCACATTTCGCCCTAAGGGTTCATTCTAGATTGCAGTCACTGTTTCTTCTTTATAAAGAGCTTAGAAACATAAATATCTCTGAGCAAGTGTTGAACACCAAAATGTGTAACATTTGTGGATACCTAAGTAGGAATCTCTTTAAAATTCTAGAAATACCCCTCTTTTTTCATCTTACAGAGAGAAACTCTTGCTTATAATGCACAATAATGAAAGCAGCATCCAGATACCACGGGGGACCATGGTCTCATGTGTCAATGTGGACATAAAAGACAGTGTTACATCTAAGATCTTGTCTTTACCACAGAAATAATGGGCAAAGACATATGCATGACTTTCTAAATATAGATCAAGCACTGAGGGTGCTGACTTTATAAAACAATAGAACCTGTGAGGTTGGTTATTCTACTTTCCCCCTCCCCCCATCTTTTGCAAGTCTCAAATCAGGAATTTCTACTTATTCTTTGTTTTTAACTAGCTATAGAGATAAGTCAAAACAGGTTAGAAAAAAGAGAGATGGATAAATATTACAACTATTGTAGATATAGAACAATTTAACAACCAGTATTTCAGAGCTCACTTGCATCAATATAACCCTCCTATGTTTCTGAGAGGGGAGGTCATGGTTCATATAAAAGCATGATCTTTTCACCTGTACAAGTGTCTGTTTCACTTAGCAAAGAGAAATGCTGATACCATCTTAGAAGTTTGTCTTCAAGTGCAATACAGGGATTGAACATTTTGAAATCATCCCCCATATTTATGTAGTTCCAGGAAAAAAAATCCACAGCTATGGTAAATAATTTTCAAAATAATTTTTCACCATTAAAAAAGTGTAAAATTCTGTTCTGGAGGTGAAGGAAGTGACAAGAACTAAAGCCTGTTCATTTTTGTTACAAGGAGGCCATTTCAAAGTTGGGTCCATCAATATAAAATACCAAAGAGAGACATTCAATAAAAATTCAGTTATGGTGTTAAGTTTTGTATAGCAGCTGCTCCAATGTGCATTAAACACAATTATGGTATCAAGAGGCATTAATACTGTTTGCAATGTTTTGTGAGACTAAAAGCAATTAATTAAAAGGCAATATGGTGGCACATAATGGATTCTGGCTACTCGCCACCATAAGCAATAATGGATTTAATTGAAATAATAGTAATAATTGCATAGATTTTTTTTTTTCACTGGAGTGGAACTTTCCATCCCCTATTTACACATCAAGTGATGGGTCAATGAGCATTTGAGAATCTTCTTTTTTTTTGCCTTGGAAAACACACATGCAAATACAAAACTAAAGGACAGATTTCACGTCAGCCAAAAATGATTACAAATATTTCTGCTCTCCTGTTTATAGGGGTAATAATTCTGGGCATTGTATTTCTAATGCATAAACAAATAAAGAGTGACAAATGCTATCAGAAAATGCCACCATGATTTGACTGGCAGAAGGTCTAGGCAGGCAAATCTAGAGTGCTCTACAGATAGCCTTTAAATAAAACTAATTACTTGTTTATAAATTAGAATCATGGGTCATTAAGCTTTCTGTGATAAAACATAACACTACCCAACTAGTCAAACAAAGCAATGAGCCATGAAGGATAGGTGAAATTATATATTTTCCTAATTTCAGTTTGGAAATCTGAAAAGAAGCCTTATCAACGAGAAGTGATTGTGTCCTGCATAGATCTGTGGTCACATAACCCAACCATGACATTCAAGGTAATTCTGCCTTGGAATCTACTCGAAAAAAACCTTCCACATTCTCTGTGCAAACCCTTTTATATCTGTTTTTACCTTGTCCTCATTATTTCATAGCACTTACGTGCTTGACTGAAATACTGTACACCTGCCTGAAGGACTGCAAAACATTCCAGGAAACAGAATGAGTGATGAGAAAAATCAGTCTATAGCCTTATCTGAACCTTTCTGCAACTTTGTCTTCCCTGTTAGATTATCTTCCACTTTGTCTTGGGTTGCAATAAAAGCTGTAACCAAAAATATGTACTCTATTATCATTTATATAAAATGTTACATTTATCTTCTCCATGATTCAGCTCTGGTAACTCTCTCCAGGGTCTATCTCCTCTAACGGGCCATCAAGTCTTGCTGCACGACTCCCAGAATCACATCTTCCCATTGGGAGGAGCCCTGCCCAGAGGGAGGAATCAAACATTCCTACCTGGATATAATCTGAGGTTGGAACACCATGAGGGCCCTGCCACTGGATTCCCACAGGACAAGAGCTCAATAACCACCACTGGATCTCCAGAAAAGGACCAGATCTTTTTTACAGGATCACAGGCTCAACAGAACCACATCCATCACTCCAGCAGGACTGCAGCCACCATTTAACAGGACTGCTACCACCACCCTGACCAACAGGGTGCCAGGTTGTACTCTGACTTTTGTCAATTTAAGCCAGTATTTCTGTACTATTACCTTAATTTTAATTTTTCTATTAAATTATAGTTCCGACTTGGAATCTCTTGCAAGATATTTGTGTGGAGTTCATTCCTGCCTTCAAACTAGCACACACACAGCTTACAACTGCCCTGAACTTCCCTTCTGCACAACCTTTGTTAAGTCAAGTTTTCTCACAGCTTTTCAGCAGTTTCTTATCCTTCTAAATGCTTTCCTCATCTTGACATGATGACCTCATTCCTATTCTCTTACTCAAGGGACTCAGTGTCTTTCCAAAAGACTCAAGCTCTTCTATTGCATATTGTGGTTAAAGTCACTTTACTGTCCAGTGATGCTTAAAATACATTTTGCAATGTTCTAGAATCCCATTCCTCTTCTCACTTTCTGTAAATGGAACTTACAAGAGCACTATGAAATGATTTTTAAGGGATAAGCATAATGGTAGATTTTTATTTTTGCCCCTGGGTTTCCCAAAATTTTTGTGCTTTTAGTTATCAGCATCATTATTTTCCTCTTTCCTGACAATATATTATATCTTTACTTAAAATATAATAGCTTAAAAATATTTTACATTATTGATTTCTTTTTCAAAAATGCCTTTCTGTATACATCCAAAATAATACTCCAAGTTCTACCCAGTCAATAACTTGAATGAGGACATGTGGACTGAGTATACTAGGCTTATCTATTCTCTTTATTCTTCATCATCTCATGCAAAATTCTTAAAAATCAGCACAAAACCCCTCCTGTGACAGAGGCTTGTGGCAGAAATTCCTTGCTGTGGTAATTCACCTGAACAAGACAAGGACTAGGACTTTTTTTCAGAGAGTGTTTTTATGTACAAGGTGTTCCAAAGTGATTTACGAAGTACCAAGTTATAAAGCAGCCTGGCAGAACAGATACTGTGAACTGAAAGAACATTATATGCTTCCAAAGGCTCCAGCATGTTTCAAAAATTGGGTATGGGAAACTAGCTGCTAAATTGGAAATGCTTAGGTCTAGTTGGAAGACGAGTTAAAATAGCAGAGAACATTACCAAAGGACTGCAACAAGGTCTGGTGGATGAAGGATCATCCAGATGTCAGAAGAGGAATACAAAAGGAACTCCTATTTTCACTATTGGCCCAATTACCACATTATGTTGGCTGATAAGCCAAATTCTACTGAACCATCAGGCCTTGAATAAAAACCATTTGGATGATAATGCGAGCCTTGCAGTAATGCCAAGGGGTTCAGCAGTCTCAGCCTGTCCTGGGAGACTGGGAGAGACTCCTCACTCCATCCTGACTGCAGAGAGGGGCTCAGTGACACTGCAGCAATGTCTGTGCTAACCCTCAGAGAGCTTGCTCCTGCCAGAGGATACTCAGTGTAAATAAATAGAGAATACTCAATATAAATTAATAACAGTAATGATAAAATGCATGTTTCCAACCAAAACTGAACTTAGAACTCTGCTCAGAGCTGCCAGAAGAAAAAGCAGTGTGTTGATACATCTTGTTTCACACATACACAATCTCTCACACTTTTTAGGTTTTAATCATGCTTCAAACATTTTTCTCATCTAGACCTTGAAACATGAAAACAGGAGCATGCAGCCACACAGCTGAGATGTGACCATAGGGGGTAGTTCCAGACCAAAAACCTCCCTCTCTTTTTGAATCACCAGTCACAGAGACCTCTCCATGTCAGAAATCAGCTACTCTCAAGTTTAAACCTTCCTGAAGGTCACACAGGGGCAGGAACAGAGCAAACAGAAGGAATGTTCAGCAACCAGACAAGCCCTGGTGACCCCTGGATCTTGGTGAACTCCTCCCCATGCCCCAGGCACATCTCAGACTGCTGCCCACAGATCTGGGTGCCAAAGAGCTCTGCCCTCCCAGCCCTCTCCACACTGTGGCAAGTCCCTATGCTAGAAAAGCTGAGGCTGAAACACCATTACTAGAATGGGCATCAGACAGCAACAGGTTTAAGAAATTCTGAAAGGTTTTTTTTTTTTCAGTTTTTAGATAATCATTCCAAATGCATGCTGTGCTATAGAAAAAAATCAGCTAAAATTAAAAAGAATCAAATAAGGGTAAGTGATAAAACAGATAAATCCCCATTTATTAAGGTCCATTTTTATAAAATAAATTTGTCTCATCTTCCATAAATTAGACTTTCAGCATTTAAAAAACCCCTTTCTTTGCTTGTAATAAAGATGTAAAATAAGACTGCAAATGGAAAACTTTTCATAGGAGGGGAAATTTCTGTTTTGATCCAAAGGATTGAAAAAGTGATTAAAACCTGCAGAGTTCCACAACTGTAGCTGGAACCAACTCTCACATGTGAAGGGTATTTTATGAAGAGTAATGAATAATCTAGGTTGGATGTGCAGGTCTCTCACTTCATCTTTGTAATAAGAAATCAGTAATGAAAAGAGCATCGCTGGTATCTTTTGTTGCAAGGTATTCTTCCCTCCTTGCAATCATTTATCATTCAGATGAAATAAGTGCAGGGGTTTTTATCACATCAAAAAGCAAATAAGTCAATTTGAAAAAAGCATTACAGCTGTATAAGAAGGAGCTTGTTAGAAACAGCCATTGCAACAACTTTTTACTTAAAGAACAGGTTATTAATCCAGAAATGTTTCTTTCATAACATAATTATTTTTCCATTAATATGGTTTTGCTAAGTGCAAATTAAGCATAAACTAATGGGGATATTTAATTTCAGTAAATGTTTCTATTTACTGAAAATAAATACCAAATGCACACTGTATTTTGTTAGAATTCACAATTCACAGTAGTCATCAGTACAAAGGCAAAACCCTGCTGAATTCCCCAGACAGTGCTAAAATTGATTAAAAGAAAATATTAACTTTCCTTTTCCTTGAAAAGCCCAAACCCCTAAACTTTTGAGTGCATTGCTCATGGTTGAGCCTACAGAAATAAACAGGATATTGAATGCAGAGTGAAAAAAATAGGGTTTTCTAAGAAAAATGAAAAAGTCAACATTAAGCTTATAAACAGCATCTCAGGCTCTCCAGAACTACAGAAGGGATTACATTTTTTTTTTAAAGGCACTAGAAAAGTTTGAATCTTTAGCTTTGCTAGTTGGTATCTTATTAGTGTGTTCTGAGACGATGATTTTGGGAACATGAGCTCAGAAAATTAATACTTTCCTAGTTAAAAAGCCAAGAAGCACCAGGCAGTGTGATCTGAGTACTCTTCATGCTGGGAGATAGAAAGAAATACCTGAAACAGTCACTGGCTTGTAGGGTGGACAGGTGGCAGCACTGAATTCTCAGATTATTATGGCAGCCTGGCCCAGTCATTTGTTAATTTATTTTCAGTTTCACTTTTTCTGAGTTCCTGGCTCGGCAGAGCATCAGGGTCCCAGTGAGGATCCCCACCCCATATGCCAGCGTGGCTCTGGAGCTGGCTGCTCCTTCTGCTCTCTGCAGAGGGGAGCTCTCCCAGCCTGGCTGCTGAGCTCCAAGATGTGGCTCCTCTCCAGAGCAGAAAGCTGTAGCTGTGGTTAAAGCACTGAGCCCAAGCTAATGAGCCCCTTGGAGAAATGGGATTTCACAGCCTGGCCTCGCTGCCTCTGCCTTACACAGCACTGGGTGGAGGATGTGGAGCAAAGCCTGCCAGCAAAAGCACATCTGCACCCCCTGTGAGCCTGTGCTGTGGTTTCCACAGGGAAATGAGCTCACAAAGCAGGCAGGTATTGCTGAGAGCTCTGCTTGCACTTCCCAGCGCAGAACTGACTGAAAAGCCCTGGCAGCTCGGAAGGTGACATCCCTGAGCCCTCTGCCAGAGGTCTCCACTGCTGGTCACAGCCCGTGTGCCTGGGCACACACCTGCTGCCCCTGATGGCACAGCTCACCCTGAGCTCTGCCAGGACCCTGCTCTGGGCTCTGACCTGGACCCTCCTGCTGGCTGCTCTGCTCAGCAGCACAGGGCTGAGCTGGGCAACTTCTCAACTCCTGCAGCAGGACCCACTTGCACTCACCTGGCAAGAACAACTGCAAAACTGTGTTCAGCCGAGGGATAAATAAGCTGTGTGCTTGAATTATGTCCAAATTGGTTGCTGTTTACATCACTAAGAATCCAAACTGGACCTTCAGAAACCCACACACTCCTTGAAGAGCATCCTAGGGAGCAAAGGCTGATGCTACCCTTGTGCACAAACCACAGCACCTTCAAGACCCACATTCCCCTAAGACAGAGTCAAAAACCAGAATTTCTGCTAACTAAAACAGCAAAGAAAATAAACCACATGGTACAAGAACTTAAGCTATTTGGTATTTTAATCTTGGAGGTCCATAAACCCACTCATGAAAGCTCATGAAACAGTATTGCCTACAGAGTTCAAGATGTAAAGCCTGCTCTTCTAGTAAAGTCAAGCAATAAACCTGAGTGAGATTACACTGCCAAAGACATCTTTAATACTTTATTAAATCAATCAGTTTGCTTGCCATTGCTTTGATCATTCTCAACAACATGCAGGCAATAAACACTGACAAAAGCTCAGGACTAGACCACTGCTACAGTATTGCTTTTCCTCATACAGTCACAACATGCAATCTCTTCTCACAGATCCTGGGTCTCCTGAGATTATCATAACACAAAGACATAAGGAAGAGAGAACATGCTTCTTTTCCCAAGTGGTTTTACTCTGACAGCACTTTCTACTTAGTCACTATCAGTACTTTTCTTGCATTTTCACGTTTTGTGTCTACATCAACTTATTTAATTTCCTGGCACTATCACACCACCGGTGGGAGTAACAGAGCTGTCACATCACTTGCACTTTTTCTGAATTTTGGGGAAAATGGTGGCCATGCCAGCTGCCAGTCAACCACAGCAGATGCAGCACAGAGAGAGGATGGAGAAGGGATCACTGCAGGGAAGACCTTCATCTGCCAGTTTCTGTCCTGGACAGTTCTGACACAGGAACAGAGAAAAGATACCACTCAAAAAGACACCAAGGAGGAGCAATTTTGAAGCACATACAGCACCTGAACTGACCTAGCAATAGGTGAACAGTTTCATTAATGTCTGTAAATGAATAAGAGCTTCTGAGCAGACACCATGCAAGCACAAAGAACAAATTATTAATACAAAGTCAAACAATAAAATCAGCCATCCTGCAAAATGACAATAACACATAGAACATCTCTATCTATATGATTTATGTATTTTAAGAACTGCTTAAGGTCAGGTTTCCAGCTGTGAGCACTATGGCTGCTCCCCAAAAGTGTTTGAAGGCACTGATTCCTGTTCTCAGGTGCTTTGATAGGGGCTTATACAGTGTGCCAATTGAGCCTAATTAAGAGGGGAGAAGAGTGTGTATCTAGCAGGATATTTGGCCTTAATATCTGTAAAACCTGGCACTCTCTTCTCCATAAGCAGAAAAAGAACCCCTGGCCATAAGTCAGAGGGTGGTTTGGCCTGAAAGCATCCACACACACACAGGCCCACAGTGTACTGACCATGCTGCTCAGAAAGCCTCAGAGCTCCAAAACCTCCTCTCTGGATAATTAAACTCCACACAAAGTAGAAAATTACAGTATTAGTTCTCTGCTTGCTGTGCTGCCTGGTTTTATAAACAATTCCTAGCAGACCTGCCTTATTTTTAGTCTTTTGGTAAAAATAAGATGATGAGTTAGAAAAAGGAATAAAAAAGAACACCCACCCACACCTGGTGTGGAAAGGCCACTTCTGAGGATCTCAATGCCTTATCTTGCAGAGGATATTAATGAAGAAGAACTTCACTGCACATAGAAGGAGTAGGAGAGGCAGAGAGATGAAGCAGAGGGAGGGATGGCTTGGGAGAAACATCGCTGTTCTCTGAAAACATCTTCTGTAAATCCTGATGGTTTGCTGTCCAACCCAGAACAGACTATTTACAAGTTATCTGCAAGACTCAAATCCATAAATTAATTTTAAATAAGAGGCTGTAAAATTCTTTCAATGTGACAGGAGCACTAAGACTGCCCAGTATGTGCAAGTATTAACTTCCTGAATTTCTGCTTTTCAAATGTACTTTTAACAATTCTAGGCTAAAATATGTATGCTGCATGCTCAGGCAAACCTCCAGCTGCATAGAAATGAAATATTACTGAAAGAGGTTGTTTACAAGAGCCAGCTGGAGCAGCTAATACATATTATAATATGCTAAGCCCTGATAGTCCCATATCACTTGCAATTACTTAAAAATGCAGTAGGTCTAAGATTGAGGCAAATTAAATTCCCTTTATTCATGAAGTAACTAAAACAATGGACAGGGAAATAAAAGAATATCTGCGGTAAAAGGTAACAATTGGTAACAGACAGGCTGCAGGCAGCAAAATATGCTTGTTGACAGCGCCCTGGAGAATGCTAAAGAAAACACCAAGATTTCTTTAATTGCTTCTTATTTACATTATTTGATCCTGGTACATAAACTCTATTAAATCAATGAAAACAGACTCCTTGGGTTTACTCATTACATAAAGTTTATTTTAGAATGAGACCCTGGGTGCCTAGCAAAGACTCTCCACTCCTCCAAAGAATTTTTCTGAGGATGGTGCAGACAGGCACAAGCCCAGCCTGCACACAGAGGCAGCCCCAGGTCTGCCCCTCTGAACAACTGGGCCCAGTCCATCCAAATAGCTGCTCAAATAATGACAAAGCTCACTAGAAGCAAGAATAGGGAGAAAAGATTGTGTTGGCTGGTTTATTCAGACTGGTGCTGCACACAGCTCAAGGCAGGAATAAAAGTGGTGCAGCCAAAGAACAAACATAGCGCATGAACTATTGTGTAAATGTAAAAGGTTGTACTCTTATTTACCTGTGCAGAGTACCTGCAAAATCTCACCTTCCTCTGCTAGCTTTTGTCAGCTGAGAATGCTGGATTATTGTCAGTTTTACAGTTGGTGGAGAAACCACTAAAAGCATGTTTCCAGAGTGACTGAGGACATGTGGAACTGGATAACCTCAAATTAGGGCACTTGGAGAGTTCTGCCTGCAACAGCACATGGGAGAAAAATCTGCCCAAGTGCAGAGTAACTCAAGGGTGTTTGAATCAGAGGTGTGCAAGGGCAGGAGAGTGAGTGCTGCCTGCTGAACCTGGGGTCAGCACAAGCTCAGCAAGGGGGAACAGCCAGTCCCAGAACAATGATATCTAAACATAGGTGCATTTCTGAAACAGGAGGAGTTAAAAAAAAAAACCCCAACACCAAACTCTAAGTATGCATTCTTGTTAATGAGCAGATAGAGCTTTACTCATCAATAACCTGGAGGTCTCTCTTGTACAATGTAATAACAGCAATCTGCCAAAATTAGCTCTGTTTCTGAGCAGTGATGGGTGAAGGGACAAAGGGGTTTAAGGGCTTGGTCTGTAAAATACAGGAAACACAGGGAGAGTTACAAAAGGATATGGCTATAAGAAACAATTAAATAATTTCAAAAATGGCCCTCAGGGTCAGAGAGTTTGGTAGCCTCTGCCCTACAGCTTCACAGCCTGCATTAGCTTGTGCTCAATAGCTCAGGAGCTTAAATCCGTGCAAGATTTGCAGAGTACTTCATCCACAAAAGGTGGGTGGAACAAGCAGCTGAGCTGGTGGTTCAAATTAAGCCTCAGAAATACAACAGAATTCTAATATTGGTGTGTGTTCCTAGTCCACGCCTTCCTAATCCTCCTGAAATTACCATATAAATAAAGTGTCTCTTTGGATTTAGTCATTAGTGATCACTTGCATGTAAATCCCATTATTGGTCACACTAATGGGAAGACTGTAAACAGATAAAAATAAAGAGAATGGAGTCTCCAACAATTTTGTAAAAAAGGTATTCAAAATGAAAACCTTTCAGAAATCTTATCCTAATGACAATACTATTGTACATGTGGACTAAAGATACCAATAATGTTCTTACCTTTCTGAAATAAATTACTATCAGCCATTACAACCATTCCTCTCCCACAGAGCCAATACTCAGGCATGACTCTGACAGAGATTGATTCCTCAACTTGACTAATTGGTCTGAGGATACAGAAAATTAACTGGATCCTGCTCTGCCTGAGCTAGCAGCTTTTGTCTTTGCTAGGAACAGAAAAAAAGGAAGATTACACAGTGCTTATTGTTATGTCATTCTCACTAGAAAAAATTAGAAGTAGTTTTCTCTGCCAGGGTAATTATTTCTTTTGCACAGAAGCTTATAATTTTTGTTTTGTTTGCTTGATAATTGTTTGTTTTCCTGGTGCTTGTTTTAATTATTTAATTTCTAAAAGCTTTTTTAAAAGCCTGGAATTAAGGACGTTATTGCTTTGGAATGGGGAATAGTGAAGGATGACTCAGAATGCTCACAGAGGTAAATGCAAACACATCTTTGCTCATCTCTAAGTTCACACAAACAGCCTGCAATGAAATTGGTGAGGACAGAAACATCCAGGGTAGTGGTGCACCACTGACAAACCACTCATCCCTCAGAACTCTTTGGACTCTGCAAGCACTCCATTTTTGCATTATTGTTTTCCCTCATACATCTTTTAGTACACAAACCAGAATCAACAGGGAGCCTCAGAAGAGCTGCTCTGAGCAGCACCACCACTGTTTCCTGTGGCTGCTCCCAGTCAGAGCTTCCAGCAGCCAACACGGGCTGAGGCTGCTCTGCAGCCTTGGCATTACTGGGGTCACTCACTCTGCACAAAACATGACAAATCTGCTTGAAGCTATGACATAAATTACCCCAGCACAGGTCCCCTCAGGGGAAAACCATTTTCTCTGGGGCAGAAGTTTCCCTCCCTAACTGCTCCCCAATCCAGGCGTTGTTTAAAATATGAACCAGACATAAAGCTCACAAAAGTTCCCAGTGCATTATTCTCTTCTTTTTGTTAACAAAAGGATTATTTTTTATTCCTGTCTCCTTGAGAGTTCTTTCATTTTCATATTTAAACTTCTATATTTCTTCCCTGAGTCTCCCTGGAAGAGCTCTCTGCAGTCTCCTGTGAAGTTCTATCAATATTAGTATTCTGCTGCTAATGCAGCTCCTCTGCTCTCCAGCCACAGCAGAGTCCCCTAACATAATCATATTGTCTGCCATCCACAGCAATAAAGATAATCTGTTCTGAACCCCCTCATATATTGGCAATCTGTGCTTTAATGGATTACTCTTTGGAGGAATTTAGGGATGGAGCTAAATTGTAAAATAAAACTTTAGCAGAAACAGCTTCAAAAGTCAACAAGACCACTACTTTATATTAAAACAGAAAGTTTCTATTTTATGCTCCATTTCTTTCCAATATAGATTTCTCGTTACTGTAAAAGTCTCTATTTGGCTTGTTCTAAAACCTGTGTGTTTTCAAAGACCCTGGAAAAATTAAAAAGTCAAATAAGCAATTCATACCAATGATTATTTTTTGGGTATTACTGAATTCTGCAGTTATGTTTACTGTTTCAGGGGGAGTTTATAATTATGCAAATTGCTAAGCAGTCTGCATAATGTACAACATGTTTGGGTTCACTGACTGGAAGCTGAAATACATTTCTTTAATGCTGCTTGTGTACTGTGCCATTCAGTTTGCATTTCTTATGCTCTACTGCACTGTACCTGTCTCCAGCAGTATCCTTGTCTTTCTGAATTTACATGCAACCTCAGTACCTTTGCAGGCATTTGGCTTTCAAGAATTACTTAAATAATTCATGTATGCCAACTTAACATTTTTGCAAAGCAAAGCAACATTTTGATAGCCCTGTACTTGCTGAAACCTAGTGAAGAGGCTTTCACCCTTTTCATTATAAGCTCAATTGTTATCATCGTAGTTAAACACTGTTCTAAGCTGTGTATATGACATTTAAGTGGGTGTTGTTTTATTTTCTAAATCAGATTTTTTTATATACACTCCATTGCTTTAAACACTGCATACCATAAATATCCTGTCTGTAGTCACTAATAGACTGTGGTATTAGACCATAATATTTTATTTTCACCTCCTTGTGCAAGGCAGCTCTGTGACTGGCTCTGTCCCAGCCTTGTGGATCCTCTGGGCTGTAGTGCTGTTCATCAGTCAGCTTTCCTTGGCTTTGAGACAAAATCAGCTCCTGGCTGCTGCTCCAGGCCTGGATGAATGCCCCAAACTGATGTGGTCAGCCCTGATCCACCCCCTGTACCCCAGGGTTATCACACAGGAGGGAACTGGGGAGGAAAACTGCAAAAGCAGCATCAAGCTGAGCATGAAACCAGTTGGAAAGTTTTACTCTCTCCAACTTCTGCTGCTCACTGTGGTGGCAAGACAGCACTCTCCCTCTCCTGGGATTCACCAGGGCTCACCAGGGAGTGTGTTTTCTATTTTCACATTAACAGCAGCCTCAGAATCACAGCCAACCCTGGTTTGTGCCACACATCTCCCTTGTGCTACATTGCACAATTTTAGTAGGGGATTAATTAGCCTAATTATTAACTTCAGCCCATCCTCAGAGTGTGGGATGCTGTGCAAGCTGACAGACTCAAAACCACCGAAGGTCTTGGCTCAGCTCTGGTTATGCTTCTCTATGGTCTCTGTGGGACAGTGATGCCCAATTAACTTATATCACTGTCTACAAACTTAATAGAGTTTTATAGCCAGATCTATCTGGGACACTTTTTTCACTCTCCCATATCTGAGATCATCTGAAAATGGTTTTTGTTCTGCTGGTGCAGGCCTGTGGTGGGTTAGACCCAGCAAACCTGGGACTAGGCCTGGGAGATGCAATGCCAGACTTGATTTTGCCATTCTACCCAGCAGTCAGTATGGAATCCACTCTTATTAGCCCTTTCTGAAAGGGAAAATATTCAACTAACCCTTCAAAATAAAAGAAAATATTCTGGAAGATTTTTTTTCCCACCACCTTGTGTCTGCTTTGGATGTCAGTTATTTTGTGTCTAAAGTTTAAAATGGATTTTATAATTTTCTAATATCCACTTATTTTTTAAAAAGGATTTGTTTCAGCACTTTCTAAGCTCCCTTGTATAATTATATGAAAAAATATAAAATATTATTCCTCCAGGGAATAAGCCAGCTTACGCAGTTAAGAAGAAATTTTCCTTGGAGACAGATAATTTCATAATTAGCCACTACAGGATTTCTGGTGGCTTCCAGCTATTGTGGGGAAAAAAGATATTTAACCAGCCTGAATCAATGGCCTCAAATAACATCACCATAATTGTGTTTGGACTGGACAGGAGTGGGGTGGACAAAAGCTTTGATAAAAATGCCAAAAACCAACCCAAGCCACTATTATTATCAATGTCTCCTTTTTCCTTTTTTTTTTTGTTTTCTTTCATGTTTTAATTGAGTTTATTCTTAATTTACCGATTGAGTTTGTGCTTAATAAATTAAACAACATTTGTATTGGTCAGAACAAGCACTTTCTACATTTACTTACTGGAAGATTTTAGCTTATCTATGTGATCAGGTGAGACTTCTGCTACAGATTTGCCATGTCTGATAGTGACCATGCATGTGCAAGATCCAATAACACAGTGACTGATGTTGTCATTCCAACATTTGCTGTTTCTTTGTAAGACCTCAAAAAGTCTTTAAAAGAATCAGTTCTTTCTTGTCCAAAGATGTGTAACTTATCAAAATATTTAAAAGTTCCTTCTTGAAGGAATAAACAATTTCATTGAACCAAAGAACAAGGGCTTATGGAAAGATGGCTGTAGAGCTACAGTCAGAAAAGTACTTGTCCAACATTATAAGAAGTACTCCAGATTTCTCAAGAGACTCAAATTCAGACCCTTAGATCATCTTTAATCCTCTTCCTGGAAGGTGATCATTTTCACCTAAGCAGATCAATCATTTCTCAGACTATATGCCAGATGTTTCAGTAACATAGAGCTCATACAGCATTTATCAACATTCTACCTTCACTTCTCACAGTAACTAAACCAGCCAATTGATTCCTTTTGTTATTTGTTTATAAAGCATCTCTCCATCGTCACTTCCTGATCAAAAAAAATGCTTAAATCAGTCATATCCTTTAAAATGGCATTTGGATGACTGTGGCCCAGACAATGATTCAGCAGACAGTATTTAACTGGTCACATCAGTGGGTCCAGGCAGCAGGAAAGCTTGAAAGAAGACTTTGAACAAGAATAAATGACAATATTATGGACAGTGATCTAGCCTGAGGAAAAACATTCAAAGAATGGCTCTGAAAGGCCGAGATGATGAAATCCAGTGGATGGATGAATGGATAGATAGAAGATAGAAGGAAAAGAAAGCATTATCATCCAAAGCAGAGGGAAAATAACCATAATTGAAATACATTCATTTTAATGCAAGCTATTTCCCTGATGTTTTTTGTTTTTTGCCTTACCTTACAGTTTGATCCTGCTAAAATTAAGGCTTTGCATCTCTTTCCCTTCTCTTTCTACATACAAGTGTCATACCCCATCCAAGTCTGATAAAATTTTACTGTGCTTATTCAGTCTTAATAACATACAGCATTGACCTATATTTATTTTTTTTCCTGTAGTGAAATGGTGAAATAGTTCCTAAAAAAGCTGTAATAATTTTTACATGCCTGCATACATCAATGAGCCTCAATAAAAATAACAAATATTTAGCTGACTTTTCTTTAGGAGACAGCCAAGTGCACAGAAACTGCTCATTCCTCACATGTCACTAGTACTTGCTTCCTAGATACTTATTAATTTTGAATGCCTGTACCTATGTTAAGATAGTTTTCATGTAGTTCTTTTCCATTTCAGAAAAAGGGAAACAATATTCTCTTCATTTCACTGTCATATTGAAAACTTGTTTGAGAGGCAGAAAGTATCATAAGGAAAAAAAAATTCTGGGTTTTATAATTGGTAATCCCAAGTTCTCTAAGACAAGCAGTACAAAAGTAAGTCCAACATAATTTTTTTTCCTGGAAACAGATTTTAAATAGAAATGGACTCAAACTTTTCATAGATATTTATAAAAGAAAATGGCCAGAGAACAGTAATTTTTTTATGAATCAATTTGCTCAGATTTTTCATCACAAAAAAAGCCTGAGAAACAGATCAAATAAAAGCATGAATACAAAAGGAACAGACATTTTTCATTAAACCTGCAGAACACAATATCTGCTTTATCTCTGCATACATTTCTCTTTAGCTTTTGATTGCTTAATGTTATTCATAATGATTTGCAATTCTAATATTTTTTATTGGGAGGAGAATCTGTAACTGTTTCAAGGGGCAAAGGGCTCATTTGCATGCTATTGATTGTGACTTTGAGTGCACCAAAATATGAAGGACTGAACTTAAACCAGGTACAGCACTTACACAGCAGAGCTTCTGAAAGCATCACTTGTAGTTTATTGTAAATAGCCATCACAGAAGTCATCTCACTGGATTCAGAGAACTATTTTAATAATTTTGTATTGATAAGAGCCTGGCAGAATTCCTGCAGGGCTGGGCAGCTGTTTCCTTGGTCTCCATGGAAATGAGCTCCTCTGGAACCAAACTCCCTTTCAGCTGTGGTGGGGTGGGGAAGGTCTGAGCCAGCTCCATGCGGAACACACAAGAGAAACCACAGGAAGCTTTCCCATTTCCACTTGTAAATTCCCTTCCTGTCATATTTCTCTGAGCTCTGATGGAAAAATCTCACTGGCTGATTTTATATGAGCCCTTTTCCCACCCAAAATATGAACCTGACTGTCCCAGGGTGTCTTTCTGTCCTGTACAAACCATGGCAGTCACATCTGTGTATGGATGATCAACTGTACCTGAGCCCACGGCTTGCAGTGATTTATCAACTTGCCTGACATTGAGGATGGAGGATCTTTACCTCTGGAGGAATAAATTCACCTTCCAAGTGCCAATACCTGCTGTTGGAATGAGAAAAAACCCCTTCATAAGGCAGGGGCAAGTGAAGTAAATTCTAGTCCAGAGGAATGACAGGACATTGCCAGTGCATAGAATGAAGCCAGTGATAGAATATTCTTTATCAACAGAAAGCAGCTGCTTCCAATTCAGTTAGATGCACGATTTACCTTTTATATTAAGTACACCTAATTTTCCTTGGATAGAAGATTTGCACAACTCATTTGTCTCTATTCCTGCACTGTGTACACACCGCAATTAAACAACACTCATATGTCAACTAAATACTAAATATTGCAACAATGAAAACCTACAAAATGATACTTGACTAAGAGAAGTTTTGTTAGTTTTCATTGATCAGGAGGAAGAGAAACACACAGTGGGGGGAAACAAAACCACAAACAAACCAACCAATAAACCAAATCCAACCAGAATAATTTTCATTATGCATGTGAGCAGAAATTTCAGTAAAATTTAGCAAATTTGAGTATCTTTTTAGGTCTTGTATAATCTCGTTAGACAGGAGTATAAACTAGAAACAAAATCACTTGAGCAATAACTAATCAAGACAGTAAACGTAAAAGATTTGTTGGAGAAACTTATAAATGTTTGCAAAATTGTAGAGAAGCAAAGTTTCTCTTAACCAAATAACTGCAAAGCTCTAAAAGCATATTAACAACCCTACCTGACTTAATTCCTCATCTCCCAGTCAAAGTTTCAAATTTTTACACTGAATCTGAAAGATTGAGTCTGTGCTGAACACAACAGCCACCCGACTGCAGAAAAGGAGACGCCAGAAAGTTCTGTGGACGTCTGCTGATCTTCTGTGTTTGTGAAAAGAAGAGGGCAGTATGAAGAAATCTCCTAAAAAACAGGCAAAATATGTTTCCCTGTAAAGCTCCAGGAATAAAAATATTACAAGCACCTGTGATCACATCGCAGGTTTTGGTTGTGGGGAGTTCTGCAGCTCTCTGCCTGCTCCCCACAATTCCCATGGCTGGAGCTGGGCTGGTGCTCCCAGCTGGAGGAAGGCTGAGCTGAGGGCTCCTGTCTGCATGCACAGGCTGGGGACAGAGACCCTAAAAAGGGCTCTTCAAACAGTGGATAAGGCAACTTGGCTTACAGGGAACTTCTTCATATTTGTGCTTGAAGAAAGACAGAACAGGAAAATCGATAGTGGAATGTGAGAAAGAATCAATCATGGGGGTGCAATGGAGCAGTAAATAAACATGCAGCCTGACAGGCTGCTCGGGGCTATCGGGCTGCAATTCTGAAAGGAGCTTTCAGAGCAGCACTTCATTTTACTTAAGAAGTGAATAGAGCTAAAATCAATGCATCTCTTAAAGAGGTACTTCTAAACATTATATATGTTTAAGTTATGTTACAAGCACCTAAAGCAGGAAGGGGAGCACACTCAGCCTGCTCAGGCTCAAAGCCATGGGCAATTCTTCTGCAAGCTGTTGAGGGCACTACTGAAATTCCATTATAAAACATGATATTTATTTGTATTGAAATGTGTCCTGTACATGTTATTTCTAAACAAATCCCCAGAGATATGAAATGCTTTCTTGAATAGTTTCCCCTTCTCCTTATTTCATTAGGGTCATTTTGACAACTTGTGTCACAAAACTGCAGGGACACCTTCTCCAATGGAATTTTTTCCCCCAGACTCTGTGGTAAGAAGCTCACTTGTGTCAACACTTCAACCAGCTTCCAGCAGAACACTGAGGGGAAGAGCACAGACAGAAGATTCCTCTCTGCACTTCCTACCCCAGCTGACTCCAATACTGAACACAATCCTTTAGAAATTATGCACAAGCTGAGGTTCTTAGCCTGAAACACAATGTTATTATGAATTTAGATAGGAAGTTATTTCTTTGAGGAAAGAAAAAAGACTAAAATGAAAGCTTTGGAAAAAAAAAAAACAACCCAGTGTTTCTTTTACTTGGGAGCTCCACAGTCCCCAGCGATACTCAAAGGCTCTGTGCCACCCCTGGGCTTTCTCAGTGTAAAATCCCAGAATGGGATCTGAAAACACTAGATGGCACTGTTAGATTTGGTTTAGTCATGTGATTGCAGCAATGATCGAGTGGGCTCCTCCAAGAGAGGAAAACCCTATTTTGAGTTATAAAGGAAGAGTGGTCTCTTTGATCTGGCTGAGAATCATGATCTGAATCTTCCCAACTGATCCATCTATAATCAAGGAAAAATCAGCAGAATACTTTTCCATGAGATACAAAATGCAGGTGGATGTGATCACTAAGTAGATGAATAAAAAGAATATATTGTGGTAAGAGCACAATATGCAGTAAAACAATAAGAATTTATTACTGTCTCTTAAAAAACGTTTTATGTTACAGTTTCATTACTTCACAGTAAGAAACAAAAGAAATGTAAAATTAACAGTTTTTTACCAAACTCTTCCCTTCTCTCTATTCCAGGTATTGAGACATCTGAGGACACCAAGTTTCCCCAGACATCATGAATCTCAGCTTAAATTTCACTACAGTCAGGAGAAAGGAAAAGCAATATTTGCACCTAACACATAAAACTGCAAAGAAGAAATGTTTTTAGGGCTACTCCTGGGAGAAATGATGTTCGGAGAGAGTTGTAGGAGAGATAATACAGTTTTATGATATGCAGAAAGCCTAGATTTTTACCAAGACTGTCTTTTCAAATCTATTTCACAGAGACTATAGGCGTGAGCCTGTCTCCCAACACAACAGAAAATGTGTGAAATAAGAGGTAATTTCTTTTAGCTTGCCAGTCTAACAGCAGCAACCACCATTTTTTCTTTGTCACTCTCAAATAAGAGCAAGATTCAGACAAAAGTACAGAGATCAGTTCCATTGCCTGGGGTTTTAATCTGCCCCTGCTGCAAAGCACCCTTTCCCTCAAACCTCTTTCCTGTTGAATGTTCTTAAAATTTTGTATATATGTCTCTCTACATTGGAAATCCTTAGCTACAGTGATGAACAGACAAATGTATAATATTTTATAAATAAAATCAACAGCTCTAATTGTGCTGCCTCACAGTCAAGCACTCCTTACTCTGTGCTGCACAGGGAGTGTTAAACACGTTACCCCTCATGCTGTCTTTGGGAAATATTCACCAATCTTGTAGGCAAACAGACTTCACAAATGTTCCCACTAATTCAGTAATTGCTTTTTCTTATCATCAGATTTGGGGAGAATCCCACTATTTAAAGAACATCTAAACCAAACCCAATAAAAAGCTCTTTTCCTTCAGCTGCAGTCATTTTTCTCTTCACAGGCTTAGATAAAACCAAAAATGCAAGGCATATTTAATGAACCAGCAAATTCAGTCTTGTGACTAAGCAACATCAATGATTATTTGAGTGATTCTGACATCAGAGATAATTTTCTCAGGGAAAAATAAGCTCAAGGTTAAATAATTTCAGAAAGAGGACAGGAGTCCTGATTTCAATTTTACAACCAACTTCCCAGCTTTCTTGTCTCGTGGTTTGCTGCTCTCTAATCTAAGAATAGCAATCAAATCCAATCTGTCTGGTAGGATGCTATGCTGCTTCCTTTTCAAAAGGCATGGGGAAAAAATTTTTGGGATGTTAATCTAATTATCTGGTGGGAACACCTTAGGCAGTGTGGTTAGAAAGAGGAAAACACAGCAGGAGTTGCAATAAAATTGCACCACTGATCACAGATGTTTTCTACCTGTCTAGGCCAAATTAATCTGTCATCCTTCCTTCCAGCAGCTCTGTGATTTTGACTCATTTCCCTAACTACCACTATAAAAGAAACATAGCAGAAAGAGAAGGAAACAAAAAAAAATATATAATTTTACAATTAAATTGAATTTGTCTGAGATTCAAAAAATGGCAGATGGACACTTTGCATTCAGGGCAACTTGGCTTTGGAAATGGAACTAAGTCACAAAGTTTGTAGACTGCAGAATCCCTGTATACTGGTTAAAGCAGATAAAGCTGAGAAGTACATTTCTATTAGCAGTTATGAGGTATAACTCTACCATTTGATTATCTGTTACCTATTCCTTGTGCAGGAGGACCTTGAGGTCTCTTTTCCCATAACCCCCTAAAGAGGGACAATAATTTTCCCATGTCCAGAATTCCCTAAAGGGAAATCCATGAAATCCATGCATTTCAAAGCCTGAATTAGCTTAGATGCTCTCCCTAAAATAAAGACTGGAAGCATAATTCTGTGAGCTGAAGTTCCCCTGAAAATATTAAATTTTAGCTATTTGTATAGCTTAAAAGAAAGGATCAAACACTTTCCAAATCTGAAATATATGGATTTTCAGCACCAGCTGTTGAAGAGCTTATAAAGGCTCAAAGGAAGTTTGAGTCTTTATATGAAAGTTTTGGATTTACGTTCTTGAGAATGACATATTGCCTACAGAAGATCAATAGGAAAAGAGAAAGGCAATACCCCAAATACCACCTGCTGTTCTTTTGGAGCAATACTCTGCTTTGGGCAGTCTGCCCAAGAAAGAGCAAAAAGATTTTGTCCACATAGAGATTATATTACATAGCAATTATAGAGCCTTCCTGCTTAAACCAGAGATTGAGTTTTGCCTCCTTTATTTTTGACTCCTTTCACTGCAGTTCAAGGACAGCACCACACCATGCACTGGTGGCTGTACATCAAAGGGCATTTTGGTTTCATCTGTAGGAGTCAAGTCAGTCCCTAACACAATCATTCATCTTGGACTCTTCATTAAATGACATGGCAGAAAAGTCCATGCTAAGCTTCTCTCCAATGCAAACATCAATAATATTATATACCACTGATTTAAAAGCAGCTCAGTGAAAAAAGCCCCAAGCAACAGAGCAAGGGCCAAAGATTAAAGCTGTCC
The DNA here is from genome assembly GCF_028769735.1 of Zonotrichia leucophrys gambelii. Lineage (NCBI taxonomy): Eukaryota > Metazoa > Chordata > Aves > Passeriformes > Passerellidae > Zonotrichia > Zonotrichia leucophrys. The sequence goes on from NC_088183.1 coordinate 11,115,805, forward strand.
TTTCAATTGAAAATCAAGAAATAAATCTTATGGTGGGTTTTTTTGTTTTGTTGTTGGTTTTGTTTTTTTTTTTAACTTATTTATTTTTTAAAGAAGGTTTTAAAAATGCAAACAAAACACCAAAGCCTATCACACAAGCCAAACCCCAAATTTGGATATCTCCTTGATAAAGGCTACATTACTCCTATGACTTACACTTCCATAGAACATCTGCTACAATGAAACTGTAGTTCCAATTCTCATGTAGCTTTAATAAATAAAGAATGTAAATGAGGCCATATTTATAGAGACTTATGGATCTTTTATTGGATTGACTGATGGATCCAGGGAAAATAAACAGATAAGCTTTCAGGCACTTGTTAACCAAAGCAAAGCCCCCTAGTCAAGAACACAATATGATAATCCTAATGGTCAAAATAGTATAAGGTAGCGTACTTATTAGGGTTTATTTATTTTTTCATACATGTTCTTGTTTTTACTATTTTATTACTCAGAGGATTAAATCTGGCCACTTGAATACTCGGTTCTATTTGATGGATCACAAAAAGCTTCTATGAGACTATAATAATGAGAAGTTAAAAGTAAGAGGGAACAAAATCCTGTGAAGATGATTGGGGTGACAGAGCAGCGGCACTTCCACAATGATGGCAGCAGAGCTTGGAGGGGCTCTGGAGGCTCCCCCTGCTCTGCTCTGTGGGCATCCCACAGCTGACAGCTGGAGGATGTGCATCCAAAGCATCTGGTAGGGCAGAATTCCCAAAGGGCTGTAAGTAACACAACAATTTGGTAAGGGACTCTAAGTTCAAGGTCTAACCAGCCATTCAACAGTATCTTATGAGAAGAGCTCAAGATTTTTGTCCTGATTACTGAGACAGTTCAGTAAGAGCAGCTGGGATGATGTGGCAAAAGAGCTGGGGAAGATATTGAAAAGTCAAGTATACAGGACATTTCTGTGGATCTAACAATCTATTTATGCTGTTTTGTGATATCTGTTGCTCTGCAAATACTAATCTGCAACTGCCTGTCTTTATAGTACTGCATATTGCACCCTTGTTGCTGTATGAGGCACAACGTCAAGCTCAAACCCCCACCTAGCCCAAACGTGAGCTTTGTGGGCTCTGAGACTTCAGAGTGAGGTATCTGAATGCACTTAATTAAACACACTGAAAAGTTAAATTGCACCAGTTTTCAGACTTGAAGGTATCAGTGCAAGCAAATGCTTCCTGAAAACCCTGTGCACAGACAAACTACATTTCCAAAAAGCTCTGAACCCCCATGAAAGTAACACAGGTGTCAACAGCTTGTGAAGAAGCGGTGTGTTAAGCACTAATTATTGAAAACATTAGCTTGTGTGCTTGCTCCAAGCAACAGCATTCCAAAGCATTCCATTAAAAAAGTAAATTCTAAAATTACAGAAAACAAAACAGACATTTGGTAAGTCTTCTAGCTTCTAAATTAAAATTGGATTTCCTGAAGGCACCACATGTGTTCTTATCGACAGTGCTTTCAATGACAAATATTTGGAAGTATTAAGCAGCAGAAATGAAGGTGCCACAGCTAAGACTGAGCTGGATCCTGTTCAGCAGAGCCCAAAGGTGGGACAAAGGTTAAAGCTAAATGTCTCTGAATGACCATTGCTCTCTTTGCAACACAGCCATGTACAAGTCATACAGCAGCTTAAGAAAAACCAAAACAAATCAAAAACTCCAAAAACCCCCCAAACCAAAACAAAAAACACAACCAAAAACACCCCCAAAAGAAATTAAAGCAAGCAACCAAACCCCAAAAATTCTGCTTTCAATGAGCTTCTGAAGCCTTGTCCTACAACTGCTGCAGTTTCTTTAAATGGCCCAGTGCAAGGGATCAGGTTTGGAATAGGTGGGGCAGGTATAATGCACCACTCAGAACTGCATGTTTAGCTCTGCATTTTGAAATAGATTAATACATTATATACCAACTGATTATCCAAACCATTTATTCAGTGTTAAGGAACATTAAAAACCTACATCATGCATAACCGCTAATCAGCAACAAATTCAAACTTAATAAACTGGTGTTTAATTGTATCTTGTTAAATTTAGCAGCTATCTTAATCATAATTAAAAACATTTCTAAGATGCATTTTAAATCATTACCAAAACCTCTTGCCAGTCCATTTCCAAACTGAAAATAAAATGATCAGAAGTTCCTATTGATTTTTTTTCCTTCTCCAAGCTGATGGCAGTAATTTATACACAACCCTATCTCTGCCCCAGTAACCATGATTAACCCACATCAGGCAGTGCCAGAAAAGCTGTCCAAGGTGACAGCCAAGACAATAAAATATAACTACACTACCAACAGCAATAAAATGCTTTGCCTCACTGCACTGATTTCTTTGGAGGCTCACCTGGCCAGCAGCTCTGTGGTGCTGCAGTTCTGGGCAGGGTTCTGGGTGATGACTCTACAATGCTCCTCTGGGCTGTGTAAAAATGAAATACTGCAAAACGGGGCACGTAACTCACAGAAGTCAGCTGTAAGGAAAAGGACAAGGACCTTGGATTTACAGATCCTTTCATGCCAGCAATAAAGGACTGCAAGGTTCTGTCAGATTGAGGCAGCAGGAAGTTTATAACTGCCCTGTTGTCTTTTCATCAGAGGAGATGAGGAAGAGCTTTGGAGATGATGTTCACTCACTGCCCCAAAGCCTGGCTGGTTCCTGCTGTCCCCAAGAATGGTCTGAGCACTGTCCATAGCTGCAGGAGAAGGAGGGATGCAGCTGCACATGGCAAAGGGAGAGCTGCTAAATGCTGCCACAGCCCATGGGGAGAGCTCCTGTGCCCCTGCTGTGGCAGCAGATCCCAGACAGAGCAGGCACAAATCTCCTACACTTGCTGCAACTCTGCTGCTAAGGGGCCTCTCTAAGTAACCTACCCTGGAGCTGTTTGGACACAGATGTAGATGGACAGCATTTGGTAATACATTTATGTTATATCCATGGAATATAGGAGAAGGGGAGATCCAGAACATGGGGGCAATAGAGAGAAAAGGGAACCCCTATCAGCCACAGCACAACACATGTGACTTCCAGAACAGTCTGGATGTATATCAGCACAATACCTGAGACCATAGCCATACTATTAACTTTGCTGAAAAACACATATGCCTGGAAAATAAACCCATATTGTTCTTTTACTTTGGTTCTGAGAGTCCAAAGTTTCTTTTTTTTCTATATAACTTCACTCCTACAGATGGATAAATGGAATATGAGACAGTTTTTACCACAGAATTGCCCCAGTTGTTCTTACTGTTGGGAAAAATCAGTAGTTAGAAATGCCTCAAAAATCAATTCTCTAATACTTTGAAATATTTTCAGGAAAAGGATGGAGAATAATCTGTGGGCCAAGTAATCAGGTGTGTAAATATGGCAAAAATCAGGTGCTACTTGAGTGAATCAATTAATTCAATGGGAAACAATAGTTGTAAAGACATGCTGTTTGTTCTTTGCACTTTTCTACTCAGTCTGTAAGAGTTACAGCCCTTGAGCTTTATTCTCTTACAGTTTAAATGATTTTTTTTAGAACATTTTCCTGTTTGCTCTATTGTGGTATACATCTGTCTGTATTAAAGCTCATTTAATACACTAGGGCTCATGCTTAAGTCTGGAATTCTTTCAAGTCTCCTTTATTATTTGTTCCACATCCTCTGCTGCTCCAAATTTAGTTTAATAAGCAACTAACTAGTTCACTCTCCCTGTCAGTCATGTACATACATTAGATACTGACTATGTTCAAGGACTACCCCTTTGGGAACCTTGCTTAATACTTTCCTCCAATTTAGAAGAGCCTTTCTGACAAGCAATTGCTTGTTCCAATTTTTTTTTTAGGTGTCTTTATCCTCTGCATCCACTCTTATGTCCTCCCTGACTAGCTGCAGCTTTCAGTTTAAGCAGAAGTCTGTGAAGAGGATTCCCAAATCCACACACTGAGCTGTACACAGTGCACTGTGAAGGCCACTGCCATGCCCTCAAAAGAAGCAGAGAGAAAAGTTTCACTGCTCCTGCAGTGCTGCTTCTGTGGTCACACTGGCTGGCTCCTCTGAGGTTAATGGAAGGTGGAAATGGTTCATGGAAATCTTAATGGAAGATGGAAATGTTTCATCTTTTGTTTCTTTCAAACGTGGTGAGAGAGATTCTACTCTGGGCAACATCAAATGATCCATGGAGTAACTCCATGGGTTTCAAAGACTTTGTGTGTCCCACACCTTTTCCCTACCATGGAGGTCAAAGCTCAAAATCTGATGTGGATTCCGCATTTAGCATAGTAACAAACTAATATTCCTCACTGGTTCAGGGAACAAGACATTTCTTTAAAAACCCAAAAACAAAACAACCAAACAAGAAAGGGACTCAGGGATTAATGCAAACCCTGTGCATGGAACAAGGGCATGACATGCTTAGGATTTGTTGTGCAGAGAAGAGTTCAAGTTGAGAATTTTGCCCTAAGGGACAGCCGCTACCCTTAATCAGTGCCTCCAGCTTCCAGCAGCATCACTGCAATTTGAAGCAGTTGGACTTTTGAGAAGCCTGTATCCAGCCAGCCTTCATGACTGTTTAAAGTCTCTGTCAGGACTCTCTAATGATTTGTACCAGAACATCTGCCAGCCCTTGTTCAGCTGAACATCTCTGGTACGGCCTCAGAGGGCATCCTGCTTCTCTGCAAATAATGGGCCTAAGTGCACATGTAAAGAGGGTGGAAATTGTTCCCAAAACTACCAAACACTTAACTCACTTCTCTCTCTGGGCATCTTAGTGGCATTACAAGAAACCAACCATGTCTTTGCTACTATTTTGCATGGAATTCAATTGAAACAATAATCTAATATAGCCAAGACACCAAAACTTGTGAAAGCTTTCTCAGCATTATTTCCCTACTTGGGAGACAATGTTAGCTCTTTGTCCTTGTGTGAAACCATAGGAGGATCCTTGGAAAAACAGTTTAAGTAGATCTGGGATGAAGTGGCAAAGGAAAGAGTGGAGACAAAAGTGAAATGTAAGAGTAATTCCTCTGTGCCCCTTGCTTTGGATTCTGTGATGTACTCTTCAGCCACAGTAATATTGCTTTAGGCTGAAGAAGAAAGGAAACTGGATAGAAGGAGACTGTACCAGGCCATGTAATCTGACCAAGGAAATCCTTGTGGAAAACTCAAAGCCAGGCATCTTACAAATAAGGTGCCTTTAATTTAAGTGTTGCATAAAAATCCCTTTCTTTTTCCTGCAGGAAACTTTCATAGAGAATCCCCTTAAATCCTAGGAATTACTTCTCTTCACTTTGCATTCAGCAGTTGGCAGGAGAGAAAAGATCAATCAATAAAAGTTCTCTGTGCCATTAAAAGGTTTGCTGCAACATTTACATTAAACAAAAATGAGTCAAGACTACCAGTAGAAGGCACATCTCAGCTGTTGGATATAGGGGAATAAGTCTAACAAAATGAGAAGACAACACCTCATTAGAAAAGGTGAATGAGGTCCTCCACCTGCATTCTCCTCTAAATCCCACCTCAAAAAGGATAAATAAGTGTAATGAAGGAACAATGTGCAGATGCCTACCCTGCTAAGGGTGGCTAAGATGAAGAATTAAGCACAGATCTCCAGCCTAGGGCTGAAACACCCCCTTTGTTATAACATGTTTAAAAGTTGAAACTTTACAGCTTTTCTTACAGTAAACAACACACAGTGAATATGCATAACTGTGATAATCAAGGCTGTGGGAAGGGTGGGCTGTCAAGCAGGCACTGAACTTTCAAAAATGATTAACTCAGGTTAAGAGTTCTTGCCATGCCAGAGGTTTCTGTTGGAAGTTATGAAGTGAATGGATGATTATGACTTTCCAGATGTCATGCAAAGACATTAGAAAGAACTCTGCAGAAAATCTGAGGCTCAAGAAAAATGCCACATACTCTTCTGAAGATATTCAGAGCGCCTGCTCCAAATGCTCCAATGAAATCGGTGTAAATTTCATTTTATGAATTTCTATACAGCTCTTAATTCCAATTTTTATTTTACTCTACCTTACTGGCACATGAGTATACAGACCATTATTAAAAATCCTGCTTAAAGGCCCTGACTAATAGAAAATCCTTACTATGCTATGCATCATAAAGCAGATCATTTTTGCAAAGAAATTAGACTGGGGAAAGGAAGTTGTAACTTTATTATAGAAACAGAGCTAGGAATCTGCCTGAATCCCACAACTTTTGGAATACTGACAGAGATGAAATCAACTTTGTCTCCTGTGCACTCCCTTACAAAGCCAGTTGTTTTCTAGATTCACAATCCTCTTTCATGCATCAACAGAAAATGAGCTCATTCAGTTCCTTCTTTTGTATGATAGAAGATATGGAACCTGAAGAATTTTTGATCTAAAACCCTAAATGAAGTACAAAATATAATTCCTTCATCAAGCTGGTAATTGAAAGGATACTTTCTGTCCTGGATCAATGGCTGTATGCAATCAGATGTTCAGTGGGCTGCATCAATAACTAGAATTTAAATTTTTCTGAAAAACTGTATTTTGAATGGCAAGAATATATATTTCCTTCATGCAGTGCTTTGAACAGGTCATAGTTATGTTAATAGCAATAATTAATTTCATTCTATAACTTCACACGGGACCATTAATATTCAGTAAACAATACACTGCCTGTAAATGTTTATTTATTGAGTTTTTCCCTTCCTATTTTTCAATCCAATCCCTTCTGTACATGCTGTTGATGACCAGGTGTCGCATGGTGCATCCCTTGCCCTTCACCAGTGGCCTTAAAGCCAATTTCCTGTGATCATTCTCTTTTCCTCCTCAGTTCTAAGATCAATCAACACAGGATCATTAGTGATACAGCATTTAGCTACATCACAGAAACTTTGTGACCACAAACATAAGCAGGAGCAATTACTGAAATTTTCTAAGACAGCAGAAGGAAAACAAATATTTTACAGGATTTTCCCCTATTAATATGGAAAATCCTAAGTTCAGAACACTCATGTGTTTCATAGCAAGCTTGTTAGCTTGTGTTCAGGAGTAATTCAAAATGTTGCATATGATCCACTGTATCCATCACAGTCTCTTTTCTCACATTCCTTAACGTTTCTTTGAGCTGCATGTTTGCTTTTATAAATATACCATTCACAAACACATCCCTGTGTTAAAGATACCCCTGAACCTGTGACTGTAACATAGAAAATCAAGAGAAATTGAACACTATTTTTTTATTTTAAAAAATAGAGATTTCCTTTTGACATACCAGATCTCAAGTCAATAGCCTCCATAAGACAAACGAAACACAAAATATCACCAGTAGAGAAGTGCCACACTCCTGCTTTTGCTCCTAGCATCACCAAAGAAACCCTCTTTGCAACTCAAATGTAAATGGCATTGACAAACAACATAAAAACCCAATATCATCATAAAAAATTACACAAATATGGTAAATGCCTTTTTGGCTGGAAAGTCCTATTCTCAATGATTGGCAAAGTAACCAAGTATAAGTTTAACATCTCTTTTTGGAAAACAACCGACATATGTAGTTTGAGAGAGATCTTGCACAGAGTTTTATGGAGGGGCAAAGAGGTCAGTTCTCACATGGAATAAAAGTCCCCTCTGCATCCCCCTTTCTCCCCCAGCTATGCATATACCCCTTACAGAGTTATAATCCATTTATTCCCCAATTATGCAGACACATTTGATTGAATTTTTTCAGATTGCTCAGTTATTACATGACATTTGCTTGGCAGTAGAAGACAAAACACTTTCTTCATTCTGTAAGGGAAAGTAGAAACAATTCAAGAAGAAAGCAAGATGTAACACAGACCTGGTCTGCTGAATTTATTTCTATCAGACAATAGAAACCACTGTCATAAAAAATCTGGTGACACATCATTCAATAGCATCAGTAGGCTTTAAACTTGAAGGATAGGCTTAAAATACAAATTAATTTACCTCTGATCAAAGTGTAATGATATGAAGCAGCACAAAAGCATTCATCATTTTCCAATCTGCTGCTGACCTTTTTAACACAGCACAGCTCTGGTTACAAATGTTAGGAAGGCAGCCAGCATCACTGGAGACATCACTCCGGACTCCCCAGGTGCCACTGCCCTGGGCAGCACAGGGAGCTAGGGATCAACTCAAACTCCAGCCTTTGCTGGGGACAAACTGCAAAAAATATCTTGGATTATACGTAAAGTTTTTTCCATCCTGGGTATGTGAGTGAGTTTGGAGCTGTAGCTCTGATTCTTTTATGTTTTGAACCTAATTTTATAAATAAACTAAATCCCACACATATTAGATATCCTTCAGATTCTTGAAACGTGGAATGCTTGCAAAATCAGTCTACAGTTGGTGGAAGACTTGTTTAGAAATAATGAATGGCAACTGCTTTAGTAAGAGGACAGGATCTGAGGAGTCAGGCTGGATTTCCCTGCTTTCCTAGCCTGTCAGAAATCCCTGAGAGAAACTGCCTCTCATCTCTGGGTGTGACATGCCAGACTGCTGTCTCTTTTAAGTACAAAGAAGGAAATGGAATAGAAACACAGCAAATATCACTAAAAGGGAAATTAACTTATTTTTAAATAACTGCTTTAGACCTAGATCATGAAGGCACTGCTGATAAACATTTATACCAGAAGATAGCAGCAGCCATTGGAGCAAATGGTACCAAATAATCTTGACATGGTAAAGCTACAGAAAACAACAGGTGATGACTGCAAAAGTGCCCAGTTGTGACCACACAGACCTGAAGTGAATCAGTTACATCTTTAACCTCAGAAAATACATTAGTGAAAGATGAACATGTATTGAAATAGAAGGAAAATATTTATACTTCTTCCAGCTGCTTCCCTAGCAGGTAACAATAACTGGTCCATTTAGGCCAAATCATCACTCCTAAACTCAATGACATATCTGTAGAAGAGGAAACTTGAAGCAAACCAGGGAGAACAATCTACAAATAAATCAGTATATTTTGCATCTTGTTTATTACCAGTAATGGGCACTGGCTGCCAGATGCCAGCAGTAACACACAGATGTTGAAACTGAAAACCTGTCTCCATTTACTCCCTGGAGAGTCTGAAGAAATCAGCTTTATTCATGAAACTGAGACAAACATTCTCTTTTTCACCAGGCTCCAGAGGATTTAGTACAGTAGGTGACAAAATCTGTGTAACATAAATTGTCAAACAAATGAATAAAAAACAAAGAAAGACCTAGAACTGCTCACTAGACATCAAGCCCCTTAAGACACATATCATGTCACAGGGGTATGAAACTCTAATAATGGGAAATTTGTATTACCCTTGCAGAAAGCAGTTTGTTTAACACAGATGTGAACTTTGGCTGGTTTTTGTAACATCATTGTGCAATATCACATTTCAAACTTTGTGGTAGAACAATTCTGGCTCTCCAGTAAAAGTATTTCCTTTTATATCTCACTCATCAGTTGTGGAAGAAGCATCCTTCCCTAGAGTTAAGTGATTTAGGAATTGCAGTTGTTATATTGCAAGAAAACATTATCAAGGTTCCTACTTCACTGCTCTATTTATTTCCATTTCACTCTACTTTACAGTTTGCCCCTTGTTTCTACTTTGCAGCTTTCTTCAGATTACATCCTAAATATCAGCTGCCAGCACTCCAGCCTACTTACAGCCCATCTGGTGGGAAGGAATTGCTGCACACTCTCAACTTACCACCCCATCCAACACATACCAGTATTTTATTTAATATTGTTGTCATCTAGAAACTACTGCAGAATAAATATCTTTACAACTATCTGCTGTTGTTTAACTAAACAGCTGTTGACCTGGTCCCAAAGAGAATGTTGCCTGAGTTTTCTGTTATGGGGAAAATTCAGCAAATCCTCTGGAACCTTGAAAGTTATGTGTTTCTCTCTTCAGATGAGAAGCCGTGGTAGAGAAGTGAGGCTTTAATATGTGTGACTGTAGATAATGATCTTCAGATCTTGCTGCCCAAACTGGTTTTTCCCCAATTTAGGAGCATGGTAATCTCAAGGTTAAGCCAATTTAAAAAGGAGCTACAATGAAGCAATTTATTTCCTGTGTCCTAATCCTGGAAGGGGCAGATTTATCTCTTCATATATCAAAATTCAGGAATGGTATCTTAGATATCATCCTTTATTCCAATGGGTGTTTCATATCTCATCCAACAGTGAGGTAAAACTGAAAAGTTTTATTTCTAGGGAGAAGTTTGAAAAATCCACAGCACTTTCCAGAGTTCTTATATGAATGGGAAGAGGAAAAATTTCACACTTCTCCTTCTCCCCTGTGTGTTAAAACTCAGTTTGGTGCATCCCTAGGAATGGATCATATAAACACTATCTCAAATGATACAAAATCAATGAAAATCATAGAATACCCTGAGCAGGAAGGGGCACAAGGACTGTTAAATCTAATTCCTGGCCCTGCACAGGACAGCCCCAAAATTACACCATGTGCTTGAGAGCATTTTCCAAACACTCCTTGAACTCTCTCAGGAAAAATAAAAAGATTTAGTGACAGCATTTTGGTGAGGCAGCAGATAGAAATATAATATAAAAATACATATTAGAATAAAAGTAGATTTTAAATTAGTTTGTATATATAAAGAAGATAAAAGTGCTGTCAGTTGAAAGGAGATTAAACATGCAGTTGATGTATTATGGGTAATTATAATAAAATTCTGAAAAGAACACGAAATATATTGTTTGCCTGATTAGTAACTTAATTTACCTGTTCATTTGTTAACAACCTAGAAGCACCTGTTGATGGTTGCATAATTTCATGACTTGAAACACAGTGGAAGGTTAGACCCAACTACAAAGTAATCTTCTCATCTTCAGAAAACATCAAATTTCTTACTTCAAAAATTTAGTATTTATCATTTCAGTGGGAAATCTCCATTTTAAGGTTATAATGATGAGCCAAAAGACAGCTTTAAATAGATCCAAGTATATAATTCTAATAAATAATGTATAAATAAAAGTCCACAAAAATTAGGACTCTTTAATTGCCTTGACCTCACATACTCTCACAGAGCAATGCCTCTGCCATCACACAGAGATGGGGTGAAATGAATTTGCTTTTATACAGATACCACTGTATTCTTGATTTACAATCTGCAGTGGAAGGATTAACGTAACAGCTGTTTGACAACTGTCTACCAGTGTGTCACAAAGGAAGGGAACGCCACAACTATTTCCTCAGTGTACTCACCTCCCACCTGGGGAGTCAAAATGAAACTTTAACAGTCCAAACATCATAATTCCTGTCAAACACAGCACTGGGAAAAGCAGAGACTTCCTGCACATTGCATGGACCCTAATTTACCTTGTTTTATTAAAATGTAAAAAGCTGGGCTGAGAATATTTTAAAGAACATAGGAATTGTTCTGCTCCCAGGGGATTTGTGCATCTCTTAACTTTGAGAACTTAGATTTTTGTCAACCCTCTTAGCTATAAATGCCAAGCCTTTAATCCTAAAACTGAACCATAGCTAGTATTTTATTGGCTGGAGCAGGTGAGAACCTTTTTTTTAACCTCTTGTTATTGCAATGTTTCTTGTCAGCTCTCCATATTAAGAATTAGGGATCATCTCGGAATTCAGAAAGGAGATTCCTCAAAGATAATAAAAACAGCAGGCAATTAAATATAAGGTAAATGGATATGGCAGTATTAACTTGAGTCTGCAGGCAGCAAGCAGCAGCCCCTGAAAAACAGATCTTTTCACTTTATCTATGATTCTGAAGTAAGGCAACCTTAAGTTAAAAAGTTTATCTTTTTCATATTATTTAAATTTGAGGGAAGGCAAGTCTTTAAGTCACAGGAACTATAAGAAACTTTAACTTACTAACTAGAAGCTGGAATTGTAACTTGTGCAAATCACTGTGACAAAAATGAGTACAATACACAGAGCTCTGGAATCAGCCTGCTCTGAGCAGTTTGCAAGCCCCAGGGTTGATCCTGACACACAAAGCAAGACCTAAACCACCACAGGGTAAGAAATCTTAAGGGAAGAACTGATGAAAAGCCTGTTTTGCTGGCATAGTTTTAAAAATGCTGAGTAGCTGGATTTCCAGTATGACATAGGGGGAAAAGAAATCAATTGCTAGGTTAACAAACCCAATTCCCTCTCTGATTTCTTTGATTTAAGATTATTATAATCCAGTTTGTTTCATGATATGAAATCCAATTTGGTATCTGAGTCTCAAGGACACATGAATGTAAAAGCAAAGGCTTTTCAAACTGATTTTTATGTGCATATTGGCTATTACTCCATGACCAAGGTCCATAAATCTCTAACTTGAAAGACTAATAGCTCTTATTGATTATAGTTTGATCATGCAAGATAAAGCAAGTGGCAATAATAAATCACCTTTATGGATTATTTGTGTTCATCAAGTGAATGGGATTAAATGTGTGTTTGACATATTTGTTGATGAATCTGATTTTTATGTAAAGATGTTTCTGTGTATAATCTGTTAATGAACTGTCACACAGAAAAAGAAGAAACATTTTCAGACTGTTTAAACCATCAGTCTTCTGTCTCAAGAGCAAACACTGGGAAATACTGGCACATAAATCATCACTTGCCCTAGAAACTCAGATTTACATTAAGTTAATTAAAAGGCAGCCTGAAAACACCACTGAAATTCACTAAATGGAAGCAACTATTCCAGGTAGATTACCTGCACCTACTTGAATTGTGCATACAACAGCTTTTCTGTGATACTTTCAGGAATTAAACTCTTAGATGACAATAATTTCACAATTTACTTAGATTATCACCTGGAGTCACCCAGGAGATATTTGTAACTTGATACAGATTTCAGAGAACAAAGACCTTATAATGGTAAGTCATGCTGGAAGTTACACAGGCAGCAAAGCACAAGTGGGAAGGGCATCCTGAAAAGTGGGAGAAGAAAACATTTGCCATCCCCCTCTCACTTGACAATTAAAAACTGGTTTCTATGGCAAATGGAGAGAGAAGGTATGTGTGGATAATTACTCATACAATAAAGCAAACTAGAAGGTAAACCATGTCAGTTCTTGATTCCAACCAGGAGCTCTGAGACCATTCAGGATAATGCTCAGGTCAAAATAAGACTTCATCAAGACATTGAAAAAGTAAGCTTGAAAAACAAAACATCATCAGCAAACCCAGATTTTTGATGTTTAGAAAGAACAGCACATTCAGTAACTTTTAACCAATGAAAACCAATTTCCTTCCTAGGCAGCAATGACTGCTCAAACTCTCCATCTCCTGAATCGTTAACATTCAAAGCAAGTGTGATAGAATGCTGGTAAAAGTCATTAGACAGTCACAGGGAAGAGCTTGCAATCCTGGAATAACAATTAATTCAAATCAATACAGAAATTAGGAGGAAAGATTAGAAACGGCTGAAATTTACCCAGTGAGAACTAATTTATATTTTTAGCAAAATGAATCCTGATAGACAATCAGTAAAGCTTCAATTAAGAGTCAAGTTGAAGTTTTCCAATTTATTTTTAGAACACAGTGTTAATATACTGCCAATCTTCAAAAAAAAAAAATATGTAGTAAACCACTGTGAAAATTTGAAACACAGCTCTAGGTTTGCAACAAAGAAAGGAAAATGTGGAAGAAGTAAACAAATGGACAAGATTAGATTATTTAAGAGGTCTGAGCAGTTTTTTCCTGTAATACCTGACAGGAAGGCTGTACTGCAATATTTAAGCCTCACAGGAAAATCAGCCATGATACGTTGGAAGGAATGCATTTGCTCTCAGGGTGATCATGGAGAGATGGGCTGGTACCTGATGGGCAGTGACATGGGCAGGCTCCACATGGGCAGGGGCCCCTCTTGCTGCCCCAGAGCTGCAGGTTGTGGTTACAGCTCAACACCCACAATGAACCAACACTCATTCCCTCAAACAGAAACAGCACGCTGTAAAATCCAATGCAAGAATTCAAAACAATTTCCCCTCTGGATATCTACCAACAAATTCTCATTATTTATCAAGGCTGACAAGCAAGGCTTTGCAACATTCGAGGTAATCATCTGCACTTTACCCTCAACACTTCACATAAATAACAACTCTCTACTCATGTTGTAGTCCTCCTCTCCTGTATTTTTCCTCTTCGTTTGACAACAACAACATTCTGACACTTTTCTTTTTTTCTTCTCTATGAAAAAGAGTAATAAAAAATGGAAATGCGCATGCACACCAGTAGATGACAGCCTGCTATGACTGTGAATTATTTGAGGAAAGAGCTGTTCTTAGGGTTCTTCTGTAAACATTTGACATATTGCTGGTATTTTGAAACCCAGAAAGCCACTACTGTGAGCAATGATAACAAAGCATTTCCTTAAAATATTTTTGTTTTTACAGAGGATGACATCATCAAAATACATTTCTTGCCTCTCCACCCATCACATTTGCCTAAAGCATCACAACAGTGAATTAACAAACCTCATACTATTATCTCTGGTGTGATACAAGGCCACTCCTAAAAGCACTACTATGCCTGCAGACGTCTGCAAAGAGAATGAAACTCCCAAGAAAGCTGTGTCTCTTTCCATGTCTAAAGATGTGAACAACCCAAAGGACAACTGGAATTTCTAAAAGGACTACTTGCGGACCCAATCTCCTCCACATTTCCTAACACAAGTAGGACATTTAAAGGATGAGTTACATCAGCAGTCTGCAGTGTTTAGATGAAGGACAATGCATTCAGGGGAGGCTCTTCAAATGACCCTTGAGGAGCCATTTGCTTCAAACAAATCCATGCGTGCAAACACAGACATGAAGATGCGCTGGCCAACTCTGTGTTAGTGCCAAGAGTTCACTGAGAGCGCCATGAGTTCATCTCACCACACAGGAGAGATGTGAGCAGGAAAAGAGCTCTTCTCCCTTCCCAGAGTCAGATAGCGGGAAAATGAATAGCAGGCACAAATGAGATTACTTGGAGGCAAGAAATATTATGTGAGATGTTGACAAGAAACACTTCCAGCTCACTAGTTTGTGAAACCATTATAAAAGAAACACCTTCAGATTGCTCCTTTCTCACATTTTGTCATGAGTCCCCCTGCAGGCCTTGGCCACTTAAGTATGAAGCACAGAGCTATTTCTTTGCAAATTTTCAAATCCAATCTAGATCTTTTGTGGTGGTTCCCTTTCAAGACCAGCTGTGTTCAACCACCCCAACTGCTCCACTGCTGCTGCTTTTTCAAGCAGAGGTTTCCTGCTGTCCCCTTGGAGCACTTGCCATGATTGCTGAGCACATGAGAGGAGAGAAAGGAGGGGAAATACAGGAGCATTCAAAAAACCCCAGAGGCATCACAGGGAACCTTTACCTAGAGCTAAATAAAGGTAGGGATGCAGGAGAAGGGAAGAGATGAAGCCACAAAGACTATAATGGGGTTGAAGGGAGTAAAGAGAGAAAAGGATATTTATGGCATGTAGCACAGGCAAAGCTTAAACATCCTCCTCTTCTGGAAATGTTTCTGTGACTTGGAAATAAATCATCCACTTCAACCAGCCTAACAATGTCCACCACATATACAAAATAACACTGGACCAGAGAGTAGCAAGATGCTTTCACTTTCTTTTTAAACCAACTTCTTATTGATGATCTCTTCAAAGAACTTAAACATCTTTTTTCAGTTTTGAAACTCTCATTAAGCTCGGTGGACTGGTTTCTTGCACAAAAACCATGACAGCTAGACTACCTTTAAAAATGGGGAAACACTGTCAGCACATTAAGCCTCAAGCTACATTTGCTTCACAGCCAGAAATCTGAGAAATTAATAATCCTTCCCCAGGAAATTTTCTAGAAATGAGTGAAAAGTTGTACATATTCTTTGGTGTCAGTAACTCAGTGATGAGCATGGGAGATGAGAACATCAGCATGGCATTTGTGTAATTGCTAAACACAATGTATCAAGTGTTGTTAATGATCCTAGCACTTACTGAGAACTGAACAATAGAATATTAAAAAATTGTAGTTCTATCTCCTCAGAGGAGAAAGGGAAGTGAGTGATTGCAAGGGAAGACATATGACATGTCTGCACATGAAAAGCTGCAAAGTGCTCTTGTACTTCATGCAGAACCGAAACCTTCAGGAATGGCTCCAATGCAAGTTTTGAAAACTGAAGGGATTTAAGGAATTTTGGTGCTATCAACCTGTTCAAGCCCCTCTCAAATTCAACTAAGAAGATTTGCTGGCAGCTGTATGCTTGGATTTCTGCCTTAGCTGAACCGGTAGCCTCGTGAAAGACAGCAAAAGGCAGCAGCAGCAGACAGCTTCAGCAGGGTCACAGCCTCACCTGTGCCAACTGCAGCACAAGTCCCACACTGAAATAATGATGAGAAGCCAGAGCAGATGTGAGTGTGCTATCATGAGTGTGCTGGAAGCAGTGCTTAATTAGAAGATAAGGAAAATGTATTAGTGGAGGAAGAATGAGTTCATAAAATAGAGTTAATTAAAAAAAAAGTTATTGGGGAGAACACCAAAGGTTACAAAAAGGGCAACTGCAATTCTCAGTTTTAACCATATTTAAGTTTAGGATTGTAAAAGCATTTTTTGAAATTTCTTTAGTTAAAATTAAAAACAAAAGGCTTCTGAGAATTTCAAGATATTTTGCTATTCCTGACATGCACTTTGTTTCTGTTCATACTTGGGTAGCAATGAAACCATAACCCTGACTGCCATTGTTCAAAATGGAAACTCTTCATCTGAAAACAGACATTTTCTTCAATTATTTTCCCACATTGTCACAAAGATACTCTCTTTGGTGTTTATTACCTGCACAGGTGCTTTATAAAAACATGCAGCTCACTGCAGGACTTATGGATGGGATTTCAGTTGCTGCTATTTGAGATATCCCTTTCCTGTTCTGCTATTTTAGAAAATGCAGAAGATTTTGCTGCATCTAGGACTGAGTTCTACAGCATGGAAACAAAGTGAGAACACAGGAAATCCCTTTTGGTTCAGGTTTTGCTGTTTATCCTTGTCTTCCCACAGACACTTATCCAGGCACTTGGCAGAATTTGCACTTTTTAAAGCAAAAGCAGGATCATACAAAGTTAATATACCTCTATCTAAAATTCATTAAATATTTAAACAAAGGATGGAACTATTGATTTTGTTCACAAAATTACAGTTTAATAGGAATTATTAAAGTACAACATTTGATTTTTGCCACTGTAGAGCGCTGCTTCAGCAATCAGGATCTACAAAGTCAAGGAAACACTGAAGAGTCAGGGAACTTAGTAACTATCAATTAACTAATGACAATTACTGACTATTATAAGCAGTCATTGCTCTTCTATTCCCAAAATGGTGGAAGAAGGGCTGGATCTAATAACACTGACAGTTAAATACGTAAAAATTGCTAAGGTTTAAAGTATTTTGCTTTTTACTCTTACATTGAAAATGCTAACGATATCATAATATTTTGTAAAAGGCTTGAGTAGGTTCTTAAAGTTTCTTAGGAAGACAAACTTCTCTTTGCTGTAGGACACTAATTAGCTGCATGCTGACTACATTATGAAGATAAATTGATAATTCTTTCAGAAACTTAAGATTGTCTAGTCAGGTTTCTAAGGCTCATTTTTTCTCTTATTTTTGGAAGGAATAAGAGTAATCTGAAAATCACCTACTTGGTAACTTGTGTTGACCCAAATAATTATTTATTATCATGTGTTGTTATACTGGGCTGTCAACACTACCCAGAGTAAGAAAAGTTAATAACTTCCAGGGTGGTGCATGATTTAAATATGGAGAATTTTTCAATTAAAAAAAAAAACAAACTGAGAAATGCATATTTAGAAAGGAAAGCAGAGCTGGGCCATTTCAGCATAGGATTGTAAAAGAAGCTTGAAGTGTGTCCAAAACCCTCTAAATGTCAATGAGATTTGGGAAGCTATATCCCTTCTGCATCCGTGGAAATTCCCAACTTATTAAACACTGGCTACAAGTCAAAATGATCGTGGTAAATTATACATTTTTGCTTTGATCTTTTGGGCCAATGCAAACCCCAAAGTGAAGCCAAATATGTGACTTGGAAACCTTCAATAAGGAAAAAACAGAGGATATTTCATCCCTGCAAAGAGATTAGTGAAGCCCTATGTACTGGGCTGTAATCAGAGAGAGGAAATGCAGAGCCATGATATAAATTATACAGATCAATGGCTTTGGTTAGAAAACAGAAAAATAACCCTTGGATGTTTCCTTTGGAGGTGTTGCAACTAGTATGCTTTTTGAACTTGAATGAAAAGCAAAAACTCAGGGCAAATCAACTTCCTGCAAACTTGGTCATATCTGTGTTCATTGGCTGCACAATTTTAACCCATTGACAGAAGGTGAGGCTCAAGAGTTTGCTGTCAGGATAAGGACACTGAGAACCAACCCACAGCCTCATTATCACACCCACATAATTATCCACCAGCTTTTCCAAAGCACCTGTTTGCCCTCCTGCGCAAGGCAGGAGCTGCCCAGAGGTCTCCCAGTGCCCACAAGGGTGAAATGCTGCTTAAATCCTCACTAGCATTTGAGCTTGTCCCCTTAGATGAAATAAATTTATTCTTTTCTTATGTCTCTACTCATCCTGTGTCTAAACTATGTTAAAATGACAGAACTCTGAGCAGGACTTTGGTGAAAGTTTCCCTAAAATACAGAATTCAGCCCAGGATGGATGAGCTCTCTGTAAATGAACCTGGCCAGTTTTACCCCAGGTCAGAAAAACCTCATTAGTGAAGGTGATCAGCACTCACAGGCTGATCCTGTCCCTGCTGTACATCCAGTCACTCTCTAATCACTGGGGCTTCACACATTCCCAGGCTGGAAGTGCATTTACATTCCACTGACAGCAATCAGATATCCAGCTTGTCTGTGCAGCCATCTCACTTCACAGGCAACACAAACTTTTTCAACAATGTAAACAGAAGATTAATGAATACGAGTGTTAGGGCGAATCAGGGCCCTGACCCAACAGGCTGCCTCTGCTTCTGTCTCTGCTTTTTCACTCAGATCATTAAGCAGGGCAGGGGGCAGCTCGTGAGCAGCATTTTCTAATCTAAAATTTTGGGAGTTGCTTGAGACTACTGAAATTGAAGTATTAGTTCTAAACCCAGTGCTGGGAAACCTTTACATGGGAAGTTCATCAAGCAGTGCAAAAATCAGTGAACATTGCGGCTGCCTGAAACAGTTCATACTCTGAAATTACATAAGTGATCTGAATTGAGTGAGAACCATGACCCTTGGGAGCAATTTCCAGCAGCGCTAATGAAAGCACATTGAGTTCTTTATATCCAGAAACTGTCAGTGTTTGCAATAGTATTTGGAGCACATCTTAATGCTGACTCACAGATGCCAAGCACATTATATCACATCACCTTTCAGTGCTTCTGTTTACTCAGCTATAAAGTTCAGCATCAGGTTCCCTTTTGGGAGTTTATTTATATAGAACACCTACTTATGTTCTACATACAGAAATTAATGGTAAAGACAGAAAGGGCTGATGACTAAGGGCAGGATTAATGTGGATACATTCAGATATATATATACACATACACACACACACACATACATACATAGGGCCAGGGAAAAGAGGTGCAGGCAGGGTGAATAGATTGTTCAACAACTGTTTCAAGTTATGATTTTTGGGAGCCAGAATACTTCAGTTGTTAAATTATTCATGACAGGCAGAGTGTAGATACATCACTTACACCTTAAATCAGTTGGAAGTTTTTAAGGTAGACTTCCAAGTTTGCTGAACAGTTTTAAAGGAGATGTGCTTGTAACACCCTGGTATTAGCACACACTTGAAAACATGCAGCAAGTGGTGTAACAAGAAAAGCAAAGCCATGCTATTATTTCTAATTCTCAAAGAAGAATCAATTTCACAAAAAGACCTTTTTTAACAGACAACAGTATTACTCAAGCACAAACCCCAATGGGTAGGAAGCAGTGTTTTGTTTTTCTCATCTCTGTTTTTTGAAAAGTACAAAATGAGGCAAGTCTTGGTCCAATTATTACCCTTTGGAATCCTTCCTGTTAGCTGAACCTTTCCTAGAGTGCTTTCTGTTGGGCAAGAGTGAATAGAAGTGAACAGGATTTCCTATCTCCCATAATTTGTCAACAATCTGTTGTTTATTTTCTGAATTGTTTCCTTTCCTACAAGAGATGCAAGTGAAAATTGCTCCACTTTCATTATTAACCAAAAATGCTTTGCCACCAGACAGCCTTCTTCTTGAACATATGGAAAAAAAAAGGCATGCTACTATCAGAAAGGCAGTACTCCGTTATCACACAGGATTCTTACTGCCTAGATCCCTGATCCTATTTTTTGTTCACTTGAAAATCTCCTCTCTCTAATAGTGAGGAACCCAATCACATTATGAGCTGGGGTTTGCCTTTTAGAGTTGCACCAGATTATCCAGTGGTAAGAAAAAGTTCTGGGCTATTCAGGTGTGCTCTGACATACACATGAAATCCATGCAATGCTTGGCTTGTTATTCTGTGCTCTAGAAATGCTGTGGAAAGAAGAAAGAAAAGCAAACAAAAGATGCAAACAAAAAACCAAAAATATGATGAATCCTCCAAAGGACTGTTCCATACAAGAAGCTGAGATTTCATTTACTCTATGCTTAGAAGTCCCTAGGAAAACAGTTTCCAATTAGTTTCTTTCAGCAAAACACTGTGAATGGTTATTACAAGGGAACCTAGTATATTCCGTAACTGTTCTTACCTTGGAACAGAAGGAATATGATTTCACTGAAGGCAAAACGCAACCTATCACTGGCAGTTTTATTTGCCTCCCTAGACTCACATGGTTGTTTCAGTGGAGGAAAATGAACTGTCACAATGGCTACCATTGAAATACTGCTTGCTAAGAAGTGGAGTGTTAATCATTACTTTATCAATGCATTTTTTACTGTATAAGATAAAATTATGGAAACTGGGATAAAAGAGGGAACATGATAAAAATTTTAAATAAATCCATGATAGTATGTTTCAAGGAAAGACTGAATTCTTCTAATGACTTGCAACTCCATGCTGTGCATAGGGAATAAACTGCAAATTTGAGAACAACTGAATAGTAATGAAAAATGTTGGCTTTTTTAATCTCTATAGCCAAACATGTAATGATAGACTTTATCTACCTTTTGATTAAATCTGACCTTGAAGCCTGCCTTCCTAGGAACACTACAAGTCATTCTTGAGTAAGCTGAGATTGCAATTAAAAATAAAAGAGCAAAGTTTGGTTGCTTGTATTACAAAACATTTTCTGAAGCAATTCAAATATTTGCTTAAAAATTAACTATATTTTGGCGATTTGTTACATCAACTAATTAGTCATCACATCACATTCATTTAATTACCAATTGTTCATTTTCAGTGGTTAAGTTTTGATTAGTGATCAGAATTCTCATTAAACTGTTTTCCAGGCAGCACATTAAAAATTCCACAGCAGGAGGAATGAGGCTCTCATAGGCACACAGCAAATATGCTTTGGACAGAGCTCTCCCTTTGCAGCTCAGGGTGGAGGAATATGATTCAAAAACACCACAGTATAAATTATATAATTTTATAGTTTCAGGTAACTGTAAATTTTCTATTGCATTTGTAAACCTCCTAAGTCCTAACCTGTATGAAACAGTTTTTCTGTCCCAGTAAATCAGGATTTTGAGGTCTATGAAGCAAGATGATAAGATTTAAGCAGAAGGCTTTAGAACAAGTGGAAGACGTTGACAGGTGGTAAAGTAAATAGTTAGTTATATGCTTATTGTCATAAAGTTTCCAACATATAGAAGGATTCCAGCTACTATGGGTAGATGGGGTATTTTCTGATTTTTTAAAAACTTTTGATAACTCTTCAGATAGAAACAGGTAGTGATAAAATCAGTTGTGATGAATTTCTAAGCATAGTACAATTACTAAATCAAATACAGATGTCATATTAGGATATGGATCTCATTTAAATAAGTTTCTGTTTCAAGCATCACTTTGCAATTTAAAGATATGCTGGTGAGACAGCAGAAATAGAAAGCAAAACCATTTTGGTCAAGACAATTTATGTTTACAGGATTTTTTGTTTATTGATTTCTCAATGTCTTCTGCCCCACTTCAGGAGGATGAAACTATTTCACCTTCTGGTACCAACCCAGTTAGTCCCAAAGTAACTCTCAGGTGGCAATGGCTGCCCCAACCCCCCTCCCTTTCTCAAGGAGACAAAACTGGAAAGAAAAAGTGTTTTGGCAAGGTGTTACTGAAACAGCTTGAGGCAGTGGCGGCTGTTCAACAGAGCACAGGCAAATTCATGTCTGCTCCCTGCCAAATATACAGGAAGAACCAAGAAAACAAACAGGACAGAACAAATTAGTAGATGGAAACAAATAGACCTACCCCAGTCCTCTAAAAAGCCTTTAGCTTCCCTTGGCAGTGTTTTGCAAATTGAATAGAGAGGACTCAAGCAAGCAGGATAAGAAGCAGCATCACTCTACGCATCATCATTGGTCGGGAAAGGGGAGCTATGAGCAAAAGTTTGATTTGGATATTCTCTGCACACAAACAGATCCTGAATAGAAATACTGAGTAGGTTAGAGTAGGTTTATTATCAATTATGAATTTTTTAAGTTGCTTGTTAGCATGCACACTGAAAGTATAACCCCTTCCAAAACATTACATTTAACATTTTTAAGTTCTTATAGGTTATCACCTGCCCTGTAAATTGCCCAAAGCTTAAAAAGATATGTAGTTTTGACTATAGTTGAAAGTTGGCAGATTTTAAATTTAAATATCTAATATTACTAGCAGATTAAAACTAATGCAGGAAGCAATTTAAGACAAACATAATGAACTACAGTTTCTAAAAAGAAAATGGATATCAAGGACAAAATTATTAAAAGTTAATCCCATCTCAGAAGTCTAAACCCATGTAGCTTAAAGCTTCATATCTCTGATATACAGAAAGAGCTACAATATTATTGCAATAAGACTTGTTTTGGTATAAACTCATGACTGAACTTTAAGCATGGGCAACAAATTTAGCTCACTGCAGAATCTGAGAAGTGTGGGCTATCATTTCATTGGGCTTCCACAGAATAATATAGGAGGAAAACCCCAACACTATCACAGATGTGAAAATAGAGCATATTTATGGACGATGCTTATGGACCCCTCAAGGATCCAGATCAGACTCTAACTCTCACCTAAAACCAAAACTGGGGTACTGTGTATACAGTCACAGATTAGAGTGTACTAACAAGCTATGTACAAACCCTAGAGAATTCCCAGAAATTTGATGTCAGAATAAAACACAACTCTCCAGAGAAAACAACAGCCACACTACAGGTGAAAGAACAGGAACAGAAGCCAAGGATCTGAGATTTCAAAACAATGTTTGTTTACTTTACAAAACCGTTTCCTTTCCGATCCCCTTAAAGTTGAATACAGCTACTAACATAATTTGTAAGCTTAAAAATTCTGAAAATATCCTGTCAAGTTATCCTGGCCAAAGCCCAGCTCTGACTCTTCCTGCAATTTGGAAACTCTCTCAAAAGAGATTATAGATTCCTGCTTAATTTTTCTTTTTGATTTGAATGAGCTTTATATGCACAAAAGCCAGCATATGTTGATTTTGCCAATGCTGAGTTGCCAATGCTGTCAAACATTATTTTTTCATTCTGCAAACATAGAAGAGCACAAACAGTAACTTGGCATGAGAAACAATTCTCCAAGACTCTCTGCAAATGTCTGGTTTGACAAGACAATTTGTGTCTGAAGGAGCAGAGGGCAAGTAAATTTCCATTCAATACTTTAAAAAGAGCAGTTGAAGAAAGTAGAGAGTTACTTCACATTTTTATGAGAAAAAAACCTCCAAACCCAAAAACCAACAAGCCCACCTAGGAAAAAAAAAAATCCAACCTCAAACAAAAAGTATCTTTCAAAACCAAATTAGAATAAAAGCAAATAATCCACCGACTTCTGAGTTTGCCTTTGTTACTGGTTTTCCCCCTTTAATGGGTACTTGCTGGCAGCAAAGGTAGCTTGCATCTTTCTGAAACCATTTCCATTCAACTATCTCTATTCCATCCAAAAAATTACACTACTATAGATCAATCAAAGAATCATATTGTGCTAAAATCTGGACAGAAAGCAGATTCTAGCATTAAGGCACAATTTCTACGTGCTGTGAGTTTCTTTGTAGAAAGGGCTCATGTAGAGCTTAAAAAATTCTGACATTTTCTACAATGGTAACAAACGTTATCCTCATTTTAGAGGAAGCTGAAAAGCGAACAAATGACTTGTTCAAGTAAAGCAAACTTTTGGAAGGAGTCCAAAAGACCAGGTTCTTGCGTCTTATAGCAGTGACCTTTTCAGAGACTTTTCAAACGTAAGGAAAAAATCTTCATAGCCCTGAAACCATGGACCTTATCAGAGATTGAGCAAAAAGAATCTTGTGGGGGAATCAGAGATGCAATGAAAGTTAGCAAGAACAGGTTAGAGGCATAGTTCTGGCAGACCAAATTTACAATTTCATATGTGGGTGTATGATAATATGTGCCCTATGCATATAGCTCCTGAATCAGTGGCATTTGAAAAGCAGTAACCATATTTTATGTGTGGGGGATTCTACAATCAGGGGAGATACTCCCTGAAAGTAAACAAAGCCTAGTGAAAATCTGAGATTTGAAACAGTTGGATTCTAAGTTTTTGGAGTGAGTTTCAGCATCAAGATGTGATTTTAAGCATGATATAATTTGGAAGGATGACTCTCAAAGGAGCACAATTCACTGTTTTTGTCTTTTCTTTCAAGCCCCAGCTCAATTTCATGGCAATGAATGTGTTTGTTAGTCTGGGAATTTGAAGGGGTGAGCTACAGAGATTTTGAACTCCACTAACCAAGAAAAAAGATACCATGACCAAATATGCTTGTTTTTAAGTGCTGTGAAAGTAATACTCAAAAATTAACTCTGAAAAACTGGAATTCACACTGACTACCTGAAATTGATATGTCAACACTCTCAAATTACCTCAGTAACTTTTCCTGCTAATCATGAGGGTTATTAAGGGCAAAGAATATTCATTTTTGCTGTAAGATCCACATATTTAAAACTGAGATCTACAGATATTGGGTTACAAGGTTCAGAAAATCATTAGGGTATGTTTGACTGTCTTTCAACACTTCTCATTTACTTCTTTTCCTGCTTTTACAATTGCTTAAAATCAAACAAATAACATCTATAAAATCAATTTTTGAGATAAGCAGGGATCAGTGATCCAGGTCAGGTCAGACACAAGACAATTGTTGCACGTGTTCATTATCTCAGTCTCACAGACTGGGGTACTGTAAGGGTCAAACAATCAAGAGAACTGTGGATATTCGCAGTTCAGTCGAAGAAAGAACAGAGGTTATTTCTCCCAGGTTGAGCCTGGGAATCTTAGAGGAAAGAATCAAACAATTATTATTTCTCTTTCTGTAACTGTTGTTTATAGATATGGTTCTCTTGAGTGCGCTATTCATAGTTCCCCAATAGTGTGAGATGTTTCTGCTTTGAGACCAATCAAGTATCACCTTAGCAAATCACATTATAAAGAGACCATCTACTTTCATTAAATGTTTTTGCCTTCTGATGCACCTGAAGACTGGAGTCTTCTTTCCATCCCTAAACCACAGTGATGCTCCATCCCTACACACACACACTGGAAAAGTTCTGTCTGTCACTGCTTGCAGCTAAGTCCTTACATTTTCCTTCAGACTTTGTCACTCCTGCACCCACGCAGCGTATGCAAACAGAAAACCAAATTCCTGTTTGGCTGTGCCTTCATCTATAATGGAAACAAATTGGATCTCTCTGAGAGCAGCAAGTTGTTGACAAGAAAGCTTTCACAGTCAGAGACGTGCCTGCTCAGTAACAAACATATTGATATAAATGTCAGCACCAAAGCAGGTTAGAAGGAGAAATCATTCACCCCTGAAATAGCACTTCAGATAAACACTAAAAGCTACCCTAAAGAAATAGAAATATAGAAAGAAGCTTTCTATATTTAAATAACACTCAATTTCTTCAAAGTCTCATGAAGTCTCATGTAGATTAAACCCATTGACTATCAATCAATTTATCATATGCAGCAATTACTTAGATAATAAGGGGGAGAGCAAAAGGACCAATTTCCAAGTGTCATTTAAAACTCAAGCACTCTTTTCCAAGTTAGATAGTGAAGGTGAAATGCTATTCTCTAGAAATCTCTTTAAGGTCAAACTATTTTGTCCAAATTAACCCAGAGAGTCCATTTCACTGGCACTGCACCAGAACTGAATGCAACTACAGGGTCCAATGGAGCAAATAGAATTATATCAACCTGACTTAAGCAGGCATTATAGAAATCTGGGACACTATTTATACACAGATTGGAAAACTTCATCTTCATATCAAGTATGAGGAGATAATTTATTGTTATTACAGATATTTTGGTGGGTTTTTTTTTTTTATTTTTCTTGCTTATTTTTTCCAAAAGTTAAAAAAAATTCAATTACAGCTGAAGAAGTCTAAGAGCACAAAACTCTCATGTGAAGCAAACCTGGAGGAGTTTATTCCTCTAAAGCTGCTATGCCATATCCTGTTACTTTTCATAGAGCTTTAAGTCAGAAATCATTCCACTGAGCCTTTAAGGAATTCCTTGGCTTTAAGGAATTTAACAGAATGTTATCTAGCTTAGAGGCTGGGACTGAAACATTTCATAGATAATTATATTCTTACCATACAGTTCTATCCAAAGAGCTTAAGAAACATAAAAATGCATTATTCCCTAAAAATTGACAGAAATGTGAAGTAATTTCTGTAAAGTTGAATAGAATACTCAATGCAGAGTTTTTGCTAATGGCAGAAAATAGAAAGTTTGGCATTGCTAGGCACTATGAAACAAACCCATCACAATTCCTGTATAAATCTGAATGAGCAGAATGTTTTCACACCAGACTGGGGCTTTGCATCATGTGGCCATAACCTTTTTGATTCAGGGTGGAAGGTCCCATAACCATATTTTTATCCTATCTAACCACAGCCACGTTTAGGTTTCATGCCTTGCAAATTTCTGTGTTTTTCCTTAAATGAATTTTAATCACCTGATTTTTCATCAGCTGAAGGAGTCTATAATATCTTGGTTTTCTGGCCTTAGCCAAGTAGATTGCATCAGGAAATTAATTTCTGGATAAGCTCTTGTTTTTCATCATAACCATTATAAAGATAGCGGAATTGAAACTTGCACAAAATAGTCTTAATTAGCCACATGTTTAAGGTAAGTTCCCAGTAAACCAACTTGCACCAAAATTTATGCTTCAGAAGCTAAAGAAATATGCATAAACAACAGAATAGAAAAAGGAATTTTGTATCTCAGGTATAATAGAAAACTCTTACTCAGGCTCCCCAGTAGTGCTCAGAGATCTTCTCTATCACCAACAAAAGGTGCTGATTACCTACAATATAATTCAAATACAATATAATTTAAAACTCTGAACGTGTAGCTTTAAATATCCTGGACCCAGTTTTCAGGAAAGGGGAAATACTGATAAATGGTATCTGTTCTTGGTAATGTTGAAAGAAATAGTTACTACAGTGTGTTTCAGACACTCTGCCTGCTACCTGAGCAGACTGCCCAGACTATTGGGGCAGCCCAGAGAAATACGTTGCACTTTCCTACTCAGGCATTTTAACAAAGCATTCCTCGGCACTGCTGTGTAAACACCAGGGCTCAGAGCTTGGTTTTGTTAAGTCAGGATGAAGTAGCATTTCTCAGCTGCAATCATGAAATTGATGTTACACCAACACCTCCTTTCAAACACAGCCCCGTGTTTAGGTGGATGTGCACATACAGCATTCATGCACATCTGCATGTTCAGCTGAATATTAGCAACCCATGAGTATTTCTAAACCAGATGAGCTCTGAAGAAGAAAGTTTACTTATGAAAACTAAAGCAATGTTGGATTCTCATTTCAGCATGAAACAGGAACTGAAAAAACCCCCAATGTCTGAAATGCTAGATTACAGCATTTACAAGCTGTAATATCTGATCTGTATCATCATTCTTCCCTCTGCTATACCTTTGTGCATAAGCTTAGTGCATTTGTTAGAAAAGAAAATTCTTGCTACAAAAGTTGAACAAAAAATATCTCTGGTCATTTCATATTAATCTCAGCCCAATATCTTTGCCCCAACAAGTTTCTATTAGTTTCTTTCATTATTTCTCAAAAGTGATACTGGAGAAAAATTAATGACATGTAGCTTGGTGTGTAACAGCATCTGTGACACATGAATGAAGAGAGAGTTTGAAAATAGACTAAATTATACTTTTGCTTGCCTTTGATTAATTGGAATTTATTAAAAAGATGGTTTTTTACTACAGTCTGCAATAAGAAGCCAAAGTGAAATGTGGTCAGTGGCATCACTACTAACAGGAAATTATTTTTGTTATCAGAAGTGGTTCAGAGAATTTGTAACTGCTTAGAGGCTTAGAAGCCATCTATAGAATGTGCTTTTCTTCACCATTCTGCAGGTTACAACCTATAAATGTGCAGTTTGAAAATCAAGCTTCTAATCTACGAACAGTGAGCTACTTCTGCCTCTTATCTGTTAGGAATTTAATCTTAAATAGTTGAAATGCTAAAGGCAGGCAAGTGTGTCAGGGGTAACCAGCAGAACTGGGGATCTTCATTCCTTGGCCTTAAGCCAGTTTTAAGGAAAAGATTTTCACTTCTTAATCCATTTAGTCAATTCCAATTGAATGCAAAAGGGCAGAGTTAAGACCAGTAAGCTGAAAGCTAGGTATGTCCCGAAACCCATATGAATGTACTCTGAGTGATAAAACTGGAATTCATGAACATCACCCACCCCTCCCAAAAAAAAAAAGCCAAATCAAACTAAAGCACTTCCCATTTAATCCGTATTTTATCAAGAAACCTAAAGAAAGCTTTTCCAAAATAAATTCTAGGTGCCAGCCAGCTAGACAATATTTAATGCAAGTTATGCAAAGACTCACCTTAACTGCTGACATAACAGAAATGAGTGATAAAACAAATTTCTTGCTGGCAGGAAGAGGGAGAACCACTACACATTTTCTTAAAGTACAGCATAGGGAATCATCCTGTCACAACTTTTAAAGATGTCAAGCTCTGGTTGCTCGGCAAGGGCTGCAGTGACCACAGCACACACTCTGGTCTGAGGCCACCACCCAGGAGCAGGCTGGGCAGCTGAACATGCCAGGTGCCTCAGGTGTCACCACCATAAAATGAAAGGATTGTTCATCTGCTCCATGGGGAATTCCATGAGCATTGTGGCCTTCTCAACACTCAGTCTTTATGCATGCACTAAAGGGGCAAAGGGAAATTTCCATCATTGCCAGGATCGTCTGCAATCAAAAAGATGGGAAGAGTCACAGTATTTTTTTAATGCAAGAGTGAGCATGGAAAGCATTTAGATCTGTGGTTGACAGTGGGATCAAATTCAAATGTTGATTTTAAAGTTCTGTCTATGTAAACTAAGTCAAATCCTCATGTTGTATGACAGGAATGTCTTTCGGTGAGGGGACACCATCACTGATTTTGACCTGTCAACATTTCTTAGGTAGTATATAATATTAACCTTAAAAAATAAATTGAAGCCCACAATTTCTCTTTTCTAAAAAAATATATTTGTACTTGCTCCATAAAACTTTACTATTAATAAGATGATGAAATATCTGTCCCTATAGAAAGAGGCATGCTGCTGTGACAGACCATCTTGTTTGCCTTTTATCACTGAGAACATTAGTGCAGTTCCTGCTGGGACAAAGATTTATAGTTTCTTAGATTTTTGGAATCAGCTAATTAGGGAGCTGCACCAGGTTTCAGGAAAAGGAAGCCCAGAACACTTTGAAAAATGTGCAATAATGCTCCAAATTCAGCTCTTCAGTTCCAGCTGGAGGAGGTAGAAAGAAGACAACAACTGGAGAACCCTGAAAAGCAGGGAAGCCCTTTTCTAGACATGGATCAATGGACATATTTTAGAGCCCCAGCCTTGGTACTTCTGCAGTTAAACACCAGGACAAACAGATATAAGACTGTAACAAAAGTAATTTCTTACCTCCTTGGAGCATGCAACTGGGAAGAAAGGATCCTGTTTGAAGGGAAACTTGGTTCAGAGTCCCAAGTTATTCCTGCTTTATTTACTTTGCTAGAATGCGAATCAAAGGGGAACTGAAGAGAGATTCCTCAGCTGTTGAGATATCAGTAAAAGAAATTTTTTTCCCCTGAGACACTCAGAAGAAACAGTTGAGCTAAAGATAAAGCTTAGGATACTTTGCAATTTTTCTTCTTGTTTATAAAGTGCTGTGTCATGACTAGAAGGGAAGAAAGGAGGAGTTGAGAAGTTTGATCTCTTTAACCTCTTTTATATCTCTTAGCTATCAAGCACAGCAAAAGATGCTAAATGGACCAAAGTCCTTACTTGCCATTAGAAACAAATCCTCTCCTGGAATTCCCCATTCCCTTGCAGACGTGCTCAAATGATGCTTTACAGTTTTTTCTCTCTGGTTCTTGGCCCAGAGTAATGAGAGGAAAGGGAGGTTTTGAACTGAGGGGTGCTGAAGGACTGGCTGTGCTCTCCCACATGCCAGACAAGGAGCAGGGAACACGTGGGCTTCAGCAGGAATGTCACACTAAGAAGGGCTTTCTTTCTTTCTTTTTTAATGATATTACACTGGAGTTTTCTGTCCAAAGCTGGTGGGTGGAGGCAAATACCTTGGGGACTGTTGGCCTCCTCAAATTAACTTATTTATTAATGTCTGCTCAGAGCCCTGAGGAATTTAATTGTTAACAATAGGAACCAGTGAATGCTATAATAATGAAATAAGCTTCTGCTCCCTGATATTAATTAGGCAGAACTATATTAACAATATTGTATTTAAAAGAAGAAAAAAACCCAACAAATACATTTTACAATGAGAAAAGCTGAACAAACCTCTCCCACTCTCTTGTATTTTTCTAAATAAGAACCACAGAACTACAGAATATCCTGAAGTGGAAGTGACCCACAGGGATCATCAAATTCCAGATTTTATCCCTGTACTGGACACTCCCAAGAATCACAGCATGTGCCTGAGACCAATATCCAAACACTTGAAGAAAGCAGAATTAATCTGGGGGGAAAAAGACAACCAGAATCAAACAAAACAAAACAAACAGCAACAACAACAAAACAAAAACCAAAAACTAACCTGCCCCATCTTCCCAAAAAATCCTGGAGACATTATATTGTAATTTTAGATTGCTTAAGGGAAATTAAAAAGAGAGGACTCTGAAGAGATTTGGTTCTGGAGAACTGGTGAAGTCTGGAAGATGCAGGGAAAAAAGCAGCTTTTTAAAAACCAAGAGCCTATCCTAAAGTCTCCTGTCATATAAATATCTCCAAATTAGTGAGTTTCTATAAAAACTTGGAAGTTTTCACCATTTTAAATTGGTAGGTTGCAAAGTCATCCTTACTGTAGTCTGTTCAGTCTGATTTTCAAAAGCCAGAAGAAATGATTTTGCTTTACTATTCAAACAAGAATGCTTTACTGTGATGTGCATCAAAGATCAATGAATGTGTGCACATAAACCCTGGCTGAGTTCTGAGAAGTCTCGTGTGAATGATTTGGCTGTGACCAGAGCTGCCTGCTTGGATCAGGCAATGCAGTTAACCAAATCTGCACACTGAATACTCTGCTATTTGTGCTGTGCACAAGAAAGAAAATCCTTTGCAGCAGGGACAGAACTTGCACAGTTTTAGCTTCCCCTGATTTCTATAAAAGCCATTTACTGACTATACACAGCTTTAAAAGAGAGTAGATTTGTCACACCATTGGTCTGTAATAGCCAAGCAGTTTGAGAATTGATGGAAGAGCAGCAGAGGACTGGAGAGCAAAGCTTTTTCTGGTTTTTTTGGGAATATTTTGACAGTACTAGGGCAAGTAGGACCTTTCAGAAGGTAAGGTCAGCAAGACAGCTGCAGCTGTTTGCATATGCATCAGGGTGTATGATTTTAACAGGCATTAAATTTTCTAGAAATGCAGAAGCATGGCCAAACCTGTAGCACAAATATATAATTACATTTCTATTCCATTCCCTTTGTTCTGCCAGAATCAGGCCACTGAACCATTTAATAAACCTGGTAAAATAAAGATGAATAATTACTGAGGTTCCTTGTTTTGAAGAAATGCAGTATCATATCTTTCTGAAAGCTATGGCCTTTGAGAATGATTTCAAGATAATTGCTCATAACTGTTGTCATTTACTGCAGCCTTAGTGAATACACTTGTTTTTCTGCTCCAGGAGCATTCAGGAGACAAAACCCCACAAACTTCGCCATAGCAAGATAAGCAGAGACTAGCATTTCCAGGATATTTCCTACAGTATCAAAAAATGACTGTTTCTTGCTCATGCTGACCAGCTTCTCTTTGCAACTTGGTGTTTATCTACAAGCAGTAGTTGATAAAGTCTCCTAGCAACTCTGCCAAGAAAGGGAATGACCTCTTCCATCATATAGGAAAACAGTGATCTTCGCCCCAGAATACATTTGCAAACACAACTTTTAAAGAGGAAATTGTTCAAATATGAAATAAAAGTCTAAATAATGCTATAACAAAAGAAGATTTTACATTTAAAACTTTTACTAGGATATAATGTTTAATTAGAAAAGAAAAAAAAACAGGTTGAGGGGGGAGGTGTTGGGTTTGGGTGTGAGGTTTTCCCCCTTCCTTTTTCTTTTTGCATTCTTATGTTTTTGAGCATAATTGGAAAGTACCTTAGCTTTAATTGTTCCTCAAAAATGGTACCTTAAGCAGGTAAGTGAGAGTAAAGTTGAAGACCATCAATTCTGCTAGCTCCTACAACATATACTTTGCAAATCTGCTTTGCAAGTATTAATCTACTGAATTGCAGTTCCTGTTGGAATACCACAGTGCCCTTATTACCAGCAATACAGGGAGGATGCTCCAACAGGGAAGTCTCTGATCTGAAAACAAGACAGATGTGATGCAGCCTCACATCACTTACACACAGCATCAAACTGCTTGTTCTAAGTCTCACGGTATGACCAAAACTCTTGTTCAAGTTGGGAACCTACCAGAGTTATCACTTAATAAATAAAGTAGTTTGAATAAAATCCCACCCTTAATACATCTATTTATGTCATCAGCCCTGAGGGAGGAAAGATGTTAAGTTAAAAAGTGAAATTTTCTGTGTTAACCGCAGGTGACGCTTCAAACAGTGGACATTATATTGGTACAGGACTTCAGCCTGAGTGAAGGGCATAAACCCAAAAAGCCCAGGTTAACCCTCTGATCCATCTCATCAGCCCCACTTCAGAGCTTTTACACTGCACTCTGGCCTAAATTAAAGACTGAAACATCTAACGCTGATTTTAGTCCTGCTTCTGACTTTCTGGGGTTTTGTAGGATTCAGAGCACTGATGCTATTCCAGGTGGAACTCAGCTGTGACATGTTTTACAGAGGAAAATGCTTAATGCATTAATACTGTGCTCACTTGGTGAGTAGGAAACCTTTTTAACAAAAGTTGAATTGCATCAATCTCACAAACCATGAATTTTTCTCAGGCCACATAGAACAAAAACACTTTATGGGCACCATTGCAGCTCCAATACAAATGGCAGAGAAAGGTGGGAGATCTCCTAACCCAACACTGGCAAACATCTCCCCTCCCATCATCACTCTCAAAGCACCTGTTTGCAGTAACTCAAGCTAAGCTTTATGTAAGTGGGTATTTAGGAGCAAAAGTGCAAAGCAATGCTTTCTGCAAATCTGTTCTATCAGTTTTGACAAAGGGAGAGAATATTTTCTTGTCTCCCTCTCAACACTTTTTTTCTCTTGTTCTCTTTACAGAGCAGGGGAAAATAATATGTCAATTCTAAATTTTAAACCAGTGAGACTAAAGCCATGGTGATGTTTCTTTAATTAAAGCATTTCTCACAAGGGCCTTGAGGTGCAGGAGAAAAAATAATAAGGCACAGGGATTGAATTTTATGCAAGTTCTTCGTTGAATTGCAGACATGTACAATCTGGTTTAAATCAGTGAAGGAAGGGAGCTTGAGCAGCCAGTCAGGCTCACTCCTGCATGTTAATGAATACCCTGTAGAGCAGCCTGATATCCAAGAGAACACTACCAAAATGATATTGCTTTTATTATTTAGAATCATTCCACGACACAATGTAATGCAATATCACCTCAGCAGAACAGCTAATGCCTTGGGAAGTGCAATAGTTATATGAGAAGTATCTCAGCAAGTACTTACATAAGCAAGGGACACAAGACTGTTCCTGTAAGCCTTTCAGACAGCAAGTCTGTATTTCCTTCTGAGACATTGGCTCTGGCAAAAGGTACAGGAAAGGCCATCCCAGTCCATGTCCTGGGCATTTTCCCCTGAAGTTAGAACTGGGTATTGGCATGGTATTACTATAAAACTCAGCTTTTAAAGACAGAAGCAAATTTAACAGGATTCTGTAACACTCCTATTAACTCTGTTGGCTATATCAGAGTTTGTTTTCAAAGGCTATCTGAAAAACAGGATTAAAAATAACTACTAGGGAAGTGCTATTTTTGAAAGGTAACCCCAAGTGTTTCAAAACAGTTATTAAATGAAACATAACATGTAAATATGAAGCAGTCCTGGCTTTGTTTAGCAGGATGCTAACTCCAGAAAGATCTGTGTGTATTCAGCTGCCAAGAAAACATCCCAAAAAGCTGTGGGAAAGGGACTCTCAGGTGAGGACTCCCTGTCCTCCTCCAAGTCAGGCTGCTCAATTTCCACTTACAAGGTAAGTCCGTTCTTAGGGTGGGCACATCACAGACTCTCACTGCAAAATGTCCTTAGTGGAGCCCTGGTTTGTGTGACCTGGCACTGATTTTGGGCAGGATCATTTATCTCACCCTCAGCTCCCTGCTCCTCATAGCTGAGCCCTCCACCCTACAGCACCCTGGGATCTGCAAGGCAGACCTGCTCAGTGCACTGCAAATCTTTTTACCTGCGCTGCTCTGTAAGGAGAAGATAATACTTGTTACATGCACAAGCAGAAAAAAGCAGTGCTGTCTGCAGTTCTGGCTGAATGAGAGACTTTACTGATCTAAAGGAAAAATTTGTCCTATGCCAAATTTCTACACACCTTTTCTTCTCCCAGACATTATACAACAGAGGGTGAGTTAGTTGGGAGATCTATCCTTGTGCCACTGAGGTGGAAAAGGCACAGTGGAAATATATGCCATTCCCAGCAAGAAATATTAAAAAAAAATTAAAAAAAAAAATTGTCCTGTCCTCTTCTAAACAGATTTGGGTTTAACTGTTTATTTCTTTATCTAGAGAGATGGAATAATTTAAGAAACCACAGAAATAAAACCATGCTGAATGCAACAAGCTAAGGCTTTTCAGCTTAAATTCTCAGTTCTGAAGCTTCTAGAGAAGCATCTTTAAATTTCATGAAGCTACACTGCACCTTGCTGATATCTGCTCATTCAGATTCAAACACTTGTGGAATATGTATAGTTTAAACTAATCTAGAGAACAGAGCTCATTTGTTAAAAACAAACTGATTGAGAGAGGTCATTTAAAATGTCTACCATAATAAACATTACAATAATAAGTCACAGCAAGTAATGAGTAAGAAAACCTAAAAAATTTATAAAGGTTTAAAGTAATATTCTGTGCCCACTGATCTCCCAGATCACCTTAGAGGTAATTTTTTTCCTGAATTATTTCACATAGCAGAAGCCAAAACCATGGCTGTAGGTAATGTGACAGAGAACCTCAGTGATAGGAAACATAGTCATGAATCCATTTCTACTCTGCAGAAATAAAAGTTAATTCCTAGAGATCATGGTTTTCAGGGACAGAGGTTACAGAGATAATGAAAATTTAATGTGGAGTCTTTAAAAGTTTGTGGCCTTATCTGATATAAATTCAGTTTAACTAAGGGAAATTAAATGGGACCTATAAGTTTAAACTAGATGAAAATCTAAAATCCTGGATCTCTGGGTCTCAGATGTTCAAATGTAGTAACTCTACATCCAACTTGTTTCTGATAATTAAAGAATTAAAAAAAGAACAAATTGCCAGCAAAGGTTTCTGTATGTCATTTTTGGCAGCACTCTTGCCAGATCAAAATGTGTGTTTGTTGTTTTTTTTTTTTTTGTTTTGTTTTGTTTTTTTTTTTTTATTGTTACCACTTTAAAACCAGGTTATTAATGTGATATTTGATCTCAAAAGGAGAAAGGCAAACTCCTTTTGGACTCCATTCACAGTTTTCTTCTCCATTACCCAAATATGAACCAGAAATTCAACAGCAGTGCCACTCTTGCAAGTGGTGACAAATAACATCTGCAATGGGAACAGCAGGGAAAATTAGACAGACAGAATGTAATTACTTGCATTGGAATCCAGCCAAGAGATTTGAATTAGCAACAGGACAATAAAAAAATCTTGTAAAGAAATCTGAAGTCAAGGAACACCTGGAGCGCTCTTTTTGCTAAGCAAATGCAACATCAAAGGCTGGAGGGTGGCAGCAGCAGCCAGAGGCTCACCCACAGTGTCCCCAACACCAGGTGGGTGCCACTTGTGGGGCGCACTCAGCCTGTCTGCCTGGAGGATGCGGCAAACCACCTCCAGCTGGTCCTCAGGCATGAAGGGAATTAAAATCAGCTTCTGCACAAAAGGACTACAACACATTGGTCTGGGGCTGGTGCCCTCTGGCTCCAGAAAGAGCAGAAACAAAAAGTCAGAAAAAGTGTCATCAAGGATATAATAATTTGAGCAAGTTTTTCTTGATGTGTTGGGTTTCATTACACTTTCCAGAAGAGATGAAATAACCCCAGAAACTGGTTCTGACTTAATTCACTGTGATTAAATGAAATAACATTTATTTTCTTATGATTTAATCTATAGATTAGCTCTGCCATATCAAAACCCAAGAAAACAGATTAGATACTCCAAAAACTAAACACTGCACAGAACTTCTGCTCTAACAAAACACCTATGCTGCTTAAAGAGGAGCTGGACTTAGTGGCACAATGGTCTCTAACTGTACAAATTAATTAGAATTTGATTCTAGAATAATCTACCTCCCCTTTTCTACTCTCCCTTCACTGTAAAACCACCAAAAGATGTTTCTGCCATGGAGAAGGAAAGAAGCTGGAAGGACAGTGAGTAAATCAAGGCTGGACACTGCAGGATGAAGTTTGTTTCCCTTCCCTGGTTCAAACTCTGCCTGGTTGTAGGCAGCTGGAAAATGCAGATTGGCACCATGGTGGCCCTTCCTCCTGCCTGCAGCTCCTTTCTGTACAAGGAAGATAACAAGGTTTGTTTGCTGGGGAAGGCAAAAGATAAAAATAACTGGTGTCAGTAACTGATGTGTAAAAATGTTGTGTTCTCTTTAGATAACTCTCGTACGAATCCAGAAAATGAAGACGGCAAAATAAAACCTAAACTTGGGCTTGGATTTACTAGGAGGCAAAAAAGGAGGCTCCTGATTGTTATTGAATCAACAATTTAGTAATACCAAAAGGTTTTAGCTTTTAATAACATTACCTGGCAGATTTCATCACAATGCATTATTAGGGCTAAGGAAATGCTCACTCTGAGGGAGTATGGAGCACCCTCTTGTTGGAACACTGGTTAAATCCCACTTGGATTGATAACAAGGGAAACATGGCTGGTAAAAGCTTGAAGATCCCAAGCTATCTGCAATATTTTGTGGGGATGGATTTGGTTGAAGGAGAGAAGCACAGTCAATAAGAAAAGTCCCAAAATCTCAATCTGGTGCTTTTGACAGAGCACTGGGTAGCTCTGCAATACCACAGAAAAGCAGGAGCAGAAAAGGATACAGGCCACCAAAAAAGGGGAAAAAAAAGAAAGAAAAAGAAAGAAATAAAACTGCTGAACTAGGAATTCCAGCAAGAGGCACAATTATAATTTCTAAAATAACCTCAGTTCAAGTAATTTCTGTGAAATTTTGGCTTGAGAGATGCTGTGTTATATAATACAGTTGCACTCTAAACGTGTCTGTTATCTAAGCTTATTGCTTGTATTTTGTTTACCTACATCTAGATTTCAAACCATCCAGCTCCCTTAATTTCAAACAGCAACTTTTTGATTCTCTAACCTGTAGGCAAGCCAACATCAGAACAAGCAAATAGCTACAGATCATGGTCTGCTGGTTCTCAGAGAAGCAAGAAAAAATGCAGCAAAACTTTGAAAGGGCTTTGAATCTCAGAAGAATCTTTAGCAAGCCCCGGAGTCCAGAGTATTTCTGAGTTATGCAAACCTAAAGCAATAGAAAGGATGAGAAGAACAGAACAGGCTTAAAGGCAGCCTCAAAAATTAGTGCTGCTCTGAGGCAGCATGAAATATGCCACCAGAAAGCTGTGCCAGGAACAGTTTCATGAGGATGTTTCTGATTTAATGTCAGCAGGGTAAGAAAAACATTGTTCTGCCATCCTGATGAGACAGCCCAAAGAAATACTCAACACATTTCCTTTGAGTCAACAGTGCTGATAACCCAACAAACTGCCTCCAAATCATCACAGTCCATATGTTTCCTAATGTCTGGTCATACCCAATGTCAGCGCTGGTACAAAGCTCATGGAACCCCTCCTATTGCTGAGGCAGGGCCAGCAAGAGCAGCCAGGATCCCAGAGCAAAATGGATTGGAGTGGGCAAGTGTGCCATGAGGGCCAGGGAGGCAGACAGGCTCCACAAACAGGGAACAAGAGCTGCATGCCAGCTTCCTAATTGTGGAGTTGGTGTCTGCTGGGAAGCCAGCTGCCCTCCCAGCCTTCCAGATGGAAATGGGAATGTTAAAGATAGTAGACAATGAAGGGTACATGAAAATCAAATTAAATAAACACTACTTGCACTACAATTGTGATCTGTTCTGACTGACCTTTTTTTGTGAAAAGCACTTCAGGGTTTTCCTTTTTCTGCATGAGGTAAAAAAGTTGATTATGGAAGGAGGTGATGAAGGAGAAAGTACATTGGAGCAGTTGGCTTTAATCTCTAAGTATACAACCACATATAGCAGCCATGAGGGAAAAGTTCAGAGTTTCCTTTTGAATTATTACAGTTTGCACTTCTACATAAATCTTTCCAAAGTTCTTCCATTTTGCAAGCTGAAATAACTGCTTGTATTTTTTCTCTTTTTTCATGCAAACAGTGATGCCAAGACTTCCTCCTAGTCTTGATCAATGAGAACAAGAGATAGCAGCTCTTGGGAGCCCCAGAAGAAGGTAGGTGATTTCTGAATCACACAACACTCAGATACGTCTGAGATAAGATGAACACTCATCTCAACAAGCTTCCCTATACAGAATATTAGCAGAACATCAAGGGTTGAGTTCCAACTGGCTCACTGATGATACTGATAATCAATACTATGAAGTTTATTCCACTGACGCATATTTATCCCTAATTACATAATGAACCATTTTCAACCGTGTCAATGAATGTAAAATTAAGCCACACCACCCTGTTGCTAGAACATGGTTATGGCCATTAAGCTACAGCTGAAAAAGTCTGCAAAAATCTGATCAGGTCATTGTTGGATTACAAATCACTGCAACTTCAGTCCATCCAAATCATTATACAATCCTCCCAAAACTCTGGATTTGACCTCTGTCATCAGAGGGTTCAGAAAGAAACAGATATTTCTCTACATGAGGACAATGCCCAAGTAGAAGAGTTAATCCAGGCAATATCATACAGTAAGTACAGATTTACATGAAGAAAGATAAGAGGAAAACCAGAATGAAATCTGCAGAACCACACATTAAATCTTCTTGTGGATTTTCTTAAGCATTACATGGTTGCAGGAATAAGCCCAGGTTATTTGAATTATGCTATAAGTAGATCAAAAGAGTTTTCTTACTACCTGCCTGTTGCTGACTTATGGGTCCTTTCCACAGAGATTTCTGCCAGTAAAATGAGTTTCTACCCAAGTTCACGGCTGATGGGAACTAATTTGAATGTGCCTCACAATTGGTGTGAATTAGTGGAGCCCAGCTGACCTCACTCTAATTTGAGAGCTCCTACCATTACAGATTTGCATTTAGAAATTACTCATCAAGTCAAATTCCAAATACTTTCATATCCTTTCCAATCATAGAGACCATAAGGATTGTGTGTTCTTTGGCCTTTCAAATGTAATTATTAGTCAGAAAAACACTCCAGCTAAATGAATCTCTCTCTCACCATCTTTTATAATTTTCTAGTTCTGTTCACAATGCTTTCCAACCTCTACTTTTTATTTCAGAATTCACCTTCTTCTGTTACTACAGCTGAATTGAAAGAAATTTCTTAAACATTTGATAAAACAACTATTAAAATAATTGCCTCTTTTTCTTTTTGATAGATAATTGTGTATGTATTTCAATATCAATATGACCTTATCCTTTACTTATAAGCAGGGATCTGGCTCTAAGTTTATGTAAGCAACCTCCCAAACCCAAGCGTGTAAGTAAAGCAAGCTAGTGTTTTTTAAAGTGCTTCCTAAACAAACACAGAATTTGCTCCAAATAGCAGTAGGCAGCAAGAATGGAAATAGTTAAAATTTTCAGGATGCCCACTCAATGACAAAAGATTAAACTGGCTGTCTTGTAGCTAAACTAATTGGTAGGATGTCATTGATGAGTAGATGCCAAGCCCAAGTCCCCAGAGATTCTCAGACCTTTAAAGTCCTACAAATGCCTCCTGGAAGGTGTTTGGAGCTCTCCGTCTGTACTGCAGGATCAGCCCCTCTCTTGTCAGCACACATGCAGCTGTCCCTGCATTACCTTAGAGCCTCCACTTTTCCCTCTGTGCTTATTCACAACTCCCTTTATTTCCTTCAGCATTGTGGAAGTTCCTTTATTTCTCCCCCCACAAACTGGTATTTATCAGGAAACCATTCCTGGCCCCCAACACCCACACAGCATCCTTTCTTTCTGTTTTTATCATAGCCATGACCTTAGAATGTCTCCTGTAGCTTTTCCACCTGACACTGCTGTAGCTACATGCCAGATATCTCCAGGTATAACAGATGGTGGAGGAGCTGTCTGTATTTTCAGTTCAGAGTCAATCTTTTCAACAGGTTATGACAGTTTGTGGAACTATTTTTTTTTCCTGCTTTTTCTGCCTTTTCTTTATTACTTTAAAAAACCAAACAGCACCCAGTGCTTTGCAGTAAGTGAGGGCACTTGGAACAAGGAAGATGTTTGGGGTGGTGCAGGGTTAATTACAGTTTTATCTGTGAGTAGATGTGAAGCAGTTCATATTACTAGGATTGAGAAGATCTATTTCTTCACACATCTTTGTAAAAGTATCATTTAAAGCGTCTGTTCATTACAATTTCTGGCCTTAAAATCCTCTGTCTTCTCATGGTACAGGAGAGAGGGGAGAGGCAGAAATCCAAGTTCTATTTAGCATCTCTATTGCTTTTTAATGATCTCTTTGGAGCCTTAAATGATCATTTAATATCTTCTGTCATCGTTTTTCAGAGTTTCACCCAATCCTCAGCGTCACTGTTGGTTTTCATGGCTTTTAGCTCCCCAGCATTTCCAGGCATCAGCAAACCTTCCCTCCTGTCTGAGCTGGCAAGGATAATGGTTATATCCATCACAACAGGGATTCAGTGACAATTCACTGAGCTCATCCTAAACATCCTCAATGCAGTTCATTACTTGCAAGTCCATAAAGTCTGTTTTTCCTATGCTCAGTGTCAATCTGCCCCATTTCAGCTCTTTCAAACCACTGTCTTATACTTGGAACACCAAATGCTGCATATTCCAGATGATCAGTGCCTGTGAAAAGCCACTGCCTCTCACTTGGGCCCTTAATTTACAGCCATCTATCTTATTTTATAGTCAATTAATAGTTTTCATGTCTGCTAAATTCTATTTTTTCTTTTTGTGGAATTGAAGAAATAAAAATTATTTTTGCTTAGTTTTTCTGACAAAAATTATACCATCTCCTCAGCAACCTCTTCCTTTTCACCTGTTTCCCAGGATCTCATTAAAATTTTGTTATTTTCTTCCCTGTTCATATTTTTATTTTTGTTGAGTGCCTCCATGCCTGCTTTCACATGCCTCCTCATTAACATCTAATTTACTAGTATTTAATTTTGCTAGAAGTATTTTGAATGTAGTTTTACATTAACCTGTATCGCTTACAAGTTTATTTTATATCAAGGTCAATGCATATGACCTTTTCTTCTGATTTTACTTCTCACAATATGACAAGTACCCTGGAAAAATATGAATTGTTTATTTTCCCCCAGGAATTCCTAAAATCTGCTTAGATTTTTATAAACTGATTTCCAAATTCTAGCAAAGCAAAAACCAAATGATGAAAACCCATCGTTCATTTCACAATTTGTATCCTCTAGAAAACAAGCTATTAGAAATACAAGCAGTAGATACTCTACAAAAATGAAATGCAAAGTGATGTAAATGAGTAAGATGCCATTTCAGCAGCATTCAGAGCACGTGTGAGTGCACACAGATACCTGCTCTAAACTCAGACGCTCCATATACTGATCATCTGAGAACTGTGATGTTAAAACATTTCTCTGAGTTATCCTTAGGATGAGCCCTTTGGGTGCCTGCCAGGAGACTGCACAGCCTCAGATTGCTGAGAACACAAATTTGGCAGAAACATGCATTGTTCTGCTGCTTTTTAACTTTTTTGCCCCCCCCCAAGTTTTTCCTGTTTAGGATTGAGAGGGAAGAAAAAAAAAATATACCATGTGGAGGCTTGTTCAAAGTGAAATAAATTTGTGACTTTTTATTTACACTGGTCCTAAGAGGCTTCCTCATGATATAGCAGCACAGCTCCTGAAAGCAGAGACTGCTCTGAATTTCCCAGTCAGAGAATACCTCCCCAGTTTAAGGATAAAAGCAAATTGCAGGGGGGAAGCTTTCTTCCCCTCCCTTGAAGGAAGCAAAACCTACAACAACACTGGCAAAATCTGAAAATGTACTTTTGGCTCAAACTAAATGCAAAGATATGTAGAAGAAAAAAAATGATATATATATATATCTCAAAGCTCAAACCTACTGTTGTCTCTATTGAGAGGAAGCAATAAAATCCAACACTGCCTCCTCCACTCCTATAAATTTAGCACTTGGCTAAATTTATTGAGCAGTTATTTCCAGGAAGCTTTTTCCACAATCATTCTGCCTCCTGCTCCTCTCTCCACAGTCAGCAGAGCTGTGGAAGTGTGACCTTCTGACAGAGGATGGCACTGAGAGGAGAAACAAGAATTAGATGACAACTGGGCACAGAGCCCATCAATTCTCCAGCTGGAATATTTTGCCTTTCAAGGTTTCAGATTAAAAAGTGTGAGGAGGGGTAAGAGAAAAGGTTTAAAGGGAGGCTCTGGAAGAGAGAGAGAATGGGGCAGGGAAAGCTGCAACGTAAGCAATTTATAGAAGTCTGCAGGATCCTTTGTGTGTCCTGAATGGGAAGCTTATCAAAAAGAGCATAAAGCTGTTCTGACAAGATAACACAGTGTGTGGTATCAGGGAAAAAAGGTAATCTGTTAACAGATCCTTACAAAAGGATTTTTTTTTTTTTTTTGTTACATAAGTGCACTTGGACATTCATAAAGTGAACATGGCAAACCTGATGAATGGCTGGAGTTTAAATGGTTAGTCTCTGAGCAAACAGAAAATGCTCAAGGAGAAGTTGGTTATGAAAAGCAAAAACTTTTCAAAGAGCAGGATGCTGACAGGTGATTCAGGGTCTGTCAGAGATAGCAATACTGTATTCAGGAAATATTTAACTCTTGTGATTATTCACTTTCTGTGTGTGACTCTGGGGATTTTAATATTCTTAACTTCTATTTTTGTCTGGGAAACAGCAAAAGCAAGCCATGTCCTCCATCTGCTCAGGGTAAATAATGATTAGCATCTTTATCTAATTGAAATAAGACTTTTTTGGAAACTTAAATGACTTATTGTTTTCTTTGGTTTTTATCAGCATATTTTGCCTCATATAATGCCACTTCAATATCTTCCCCTAACACTGGATGCAGGGCATGGGGGTCTTATTTGTACAGACTTGAGAACCCCATTAGGATGAAAAAGCATGATCTCTTATGTTTTAAATATAGTTTTAATCCATACTTATCAGCGCAGATATAAAGTGCCAGAATTATTCAGCCAAAATCACCTGGGACTCTTGGGGAATTTTTCAAGAAAGTTAAAAAAGAATAATTCAGGGTGCATGCCTCAGAGTTTTGAAGCAAGGAGATAAACTACTTGAACTGAAGGGAGAAAACCTGAACCAGAACCAATGCCCAGGCTCTGCTGTGAAGGAGAACATGTATCACAATAAATGTTCTCATTCAAAGTTAAACTTGTCAAGAAAGTGTTCACAGGTCATGGTATCCTGTTAAGAGATATTAAACCTC
This sequence comes from Zonotrichia leucophrys gambelii, assembly GCF_028769735.1. Taxonomy (NCBI): domain Eukaryota; kingdom Metazoa; phylum Chordata; class Aves; order Passeriformes; family Passerellidae; genus Zonotrichia; species Zonotrichia leucophrys. The sequence goes on from NC_088183.1 coordinate 11,160,277, forward strand.
ATTTTCTTACATAAGAACATAAGGAATGGCCTGTTGAGTAGGATATTACTCAGTGTTGTGTTGTGCTCTGGGCAGTGCCACACAAGACAGTTTTAAGAGAATAAAGAAGCTTTTCCCTTCTGTACAGTGCCCTGGCCTTGCTGTTCCCTTCCACCCCATCCCTCTGTGTTTGTGCATCTAGAGCACACATTGCTGCAAGGTTCCTTTTAATGAGCAATTAAAAATTTAGTCCTTTCACAGCAGAAATGTGTCCAATTGCTTCTACTCCTTGCTGACACTGTTCAGCTGTCACCCCAGCCTGCTGCGGCAACAAACTCCACTAAATTCACAAACATTAATAAAAAAGTGCATCCTTCGTATTAAACCAACCTCCCACCACCAGTCCAACCAATCCATGTTTGTTCCAGCTACAAGGGATTTGATGAACACCAGCTTTTCATTCACTTCATTTTCATGACTTTGTAGACCTTGTCTTAGTCCCCTACTTTAGGCCTTTTTTCCTCCAGACTGCAGAGTCCCTGCAGAGTTTTTTTATTTAATTTCCTTGTAAGACCATGCCCACATCCTTTCACATTGCAGTGCCTTTCTCTGTGCTTTTTCTAACGGGATCAAATCTCAAGATGCAGAAAACAAATCTGCCTACAGCTGAGAGCCCCAGGGTTTCATTTACTCACAAAGTGCTGCTTCTCCCTTTTCCCCATTTCTCTTCTGACTGAACACACAATTTTACAAACCTCCTAACCTGCCTTTTCACTCCTCTTACATCCCTGATTTTGGTTACATTTTATAAGGCTCTCAGTCCTTCATTTTCCAGCTCAAATGTTGTATCTCACTGATCTCTGGCACACAAGACCCATCCCATCCAAGAGCAACCCAGGAACTCTCAGACATTTCTGTTTTATCTGTTGGCAGATGAGTGGGAATCACAAGGGACCTGCCCACATCTACCTCCAAGCTCTTAAAACATCCAAAACAAAGCAGGTAAATTTAAACCACACAGGAGAGGTTAAAGTGGGGTTTTATTTTCATGCTCAGAAACTTCCCTTTTGGTGTGTTGGGAGGAAGAAGGAAGAGAAAGCCTTTGAAATTCTTGAAGCCAATTGTATTTAACAAAAGAGGATAAATGTCAAGATTTTTTCCCTATAGGACTAGTTTACCATGAATGACCCTAAAAACCTGATGATTTGTCTTGGACTGTGAGCTGAGACTCCTTTAACAGCTCCATCTATACCACAGGGAACTAGAAACCACTTACTGCAAATGTCAAATTTTGAGCAGAACTCCCTAAAACTTCAGTTATTTCCACCCCCCTACACCTATATATTGTACAGAAAAATGGTCTTCACTGGGATTTATGACAATTTTGAAGACATTTCTCTCTAAAACATTGTTTCAATTATCTGTACACAAACATTACACTCTTGGCTTTGCCTGATTCAAACAAGAAAATCAGCACATTTTTTATTTAAGACTTGGTCCTTTTCTCACTTGTAGCAAAGGTTTGTTTATTTTAAGCCTTGAAGCTGTTCTAGTCAGCTCTCCTCATGCTGAGAGAAAAACACGCTTCATCCATTACCATCTCTTCAAACCTCTTAGGAGATAATTAGGCATTGCAATTGATTGCAATTTATTAATCAGACAGTCTGCTATAACTTTTTCCTTGTCTTGTTTTTAAACCATAACTTTATAGTTGCAGAAAATGACACAGAAAATGGAACTCTAGCCAGATTCTTAAGTGCAATTCATTCTAAATAATTTTTGTTTTCTATTTATCCCTTATGTCTTGTCTAATATTTTTAAGGGATCATGGAAAAGTGTTCAGTTACACTGTTATGGCACACAGCAAATTTGTTTCATACAAGAAAACAGATAGTATTTTATTTACCACTGATTTTTGTGGCTCATGCTTTCTTCTAACCGCTACTGCCCATCTGTATTGTTTTTAACTGATAAAAATCCCAAATTCTATTTCAATATTAATGCCTTACCATTAATTTGGTTACCTACAGCAAGTTTGAGTATAATGCTCCAGTTGTTGCCCAGACAAATACATTTTTGTGGAATTAAGCAAGTCAGCCATACACAACTTCTTGAGGGAAATGCTTATTTGGAAACAGACATTTGAAAACATGTTTTAATTTAATTTTGTTCTATTGTGTGTGATAGCACTGGTGAAGAGTTTTCATGACATGTTTAAGGATGTCATGGAGACACATTACTCTGGCATAATATCTGTGATATGCCTAACAGCACTCCAAAATGAAATGGTGGCTCTGATCTCTCAAACTAAGAAGCTACAGAACAAAAAGCATCAGTTCATGTTCTACTGTCTGTATTCTGCCCCAATATCAGGTTCATTTTCAAATGTGTCAAACCTAGATGACCAAAAGCATTCCTCTCTTGAACCCTCCCCAGGACTGAGAGATAATACACAGCAGAGCAGTAACCTGAAACACGGAACAAGCTTTACAGCAGAGCACTGCAGTCAAGGGAGCATTGTGCTGGGCTTGGCAGCTTTTAGGACAGGGAGGCTGAAAGGTTTGAGTTTCATTTGTCTGGCTTTCGTGTCTCAAGTTTCAATCACCCCCCTTTTACCACCAGGTACACAAACCATTGTTTCTAAAGTGCAGAGGCTCTTTCCAATTGGTAATACTAGAGTTTACTCCTGTTTTCATCTGGCTGGCAGATATTGCTCATTTTCAGCCTACCAGAAGGCGGAAAAAAACCCCCTCAGATATGCCCCCCACTCCCAAATCTCCTTCAACTACAGCAATAAGTTCATTTACTTCCAATTTAGCTTCTCCCACAGCAAAGAACTATATAGTAATATATAGTTACAGCAATCATGGACCAGCTTCCTGACCTAATTTTGTTTCTCACAAAACCTTTTCTTTGGGAGACTTCTTGAACAAAACAGCTTCTCTCTCTCAGCTGCCATTTCATAAAAAACCTCAAACAAAACTACACAAAACACCAAACCCACTTTTTTTTTTGAGTGGAAAAAGTTATTCTGATAGAAATTTTGAACAGATATAGTCTTGGCCATTTCGCAAAATAACATTTTCTAGCCTAAAAGAGGGAGAGAGTGAGATCTGTCCACTCATCTCAGAGTCAGCACTGCACTTACAGCTCAGATCTACAGCAGAAATTGCAATGTGAACTTTGATCCTGCCTCATCTTTCTCCCCCTCTTCTCCAAGGAATGTATTGAACATTGTTACTTCAGTTTTTGAGCGATTTTCGTGTTTCACTTGGTTTCTTTTGCCTGCAAACACATGTACATCTGCACTATATCACTGCAATGAACTTTTCCTTCTAGAAAAGATTTTTCTTAATATTCTTTGCAAATATAGAAAAGACTAAGAACATTTCATTCAACTAAACACAACAAAAAGTCCCTGTGTTAATCACAGGTTTTGATGTCAGTCAGTTTTGCTGAAGATTCGTCAAAGATCCATCTCCACAAGGATGAGCAGTCCTACACATGGTTGTTACAGGAAATGAGTGTTTAATTCAGTGTAGCATTGACATTGCTACTCAGTTTTGAGTGGGGTTCTCTGTAAATCAGAATCTTTCTCCTTTAAGTCTCCAAGAATTGACCTGAGCAGGGAAATTAAGAGAAAGCTACCAAGTTCATTTTGACCAGGCCAATAAACTGGTGTTTCACCCTTGTTTACTTTCAGCAAGAGCCCTTAGAACCCTTGTGAAAGTCTTTTCACATGGTTGGTACTATTTCACTGGTCTCTTACCATCTATAAATACATGTTTATATGCCCCTCTCAGCAGTATTTCACACTGGTGGCACACTTACATTACACAGTTACATTTTTCTTCTCATATAAAAGAAGAAAAAATTATCAGTGCAAACTAAGAGTAAAGCAGCAAAGTATGACAGGAGGAGGTTATGTTGATAAGAATTGCTATTCAATGCCAAAGAACTCCTACTGGTGTCTTTGTAAAGAATCACAACTAACTGCTGTTTTACAAGAAAAAATTAGCCTTTTTTCCCTATCCTAGACGCTATCTCTAAATACATAAATCCTGAGAAAAAGCATTTTAGCACATTAGAATATAATCAGCAACTAGGCATTTGAGTTAAAGTTAGGGAATAATCAACATCCTCATGAGAAATGAGCACTTTCTCTTAATCACAGTGTGTAACAGCTGACTATCAAATAGATGCCATTGCTTATTCTGCCAAAGAGAAACCTCTGAGCAGTTTTATTTTTATGGTGTCTCTCAGTCTGAGGAGAGACACATGTTTGTGACATAGAACACAGACACAGAAGAGAAGCACACTGAGGTGGAGGTTACAATACTCTTGCAATGGTCATTCTATCAAATTTTCTATTGTTTTGCTTCTTCCACAAAATTCTTGAAAGTTGAAGTTTGTGAATAATGGTAAAGAATGAGAATATTGTGTACAGAAATCAGAGTATCATCTGGAATTTTGTGTCAGCTCACTTGATGCAAGAAACTAAAAAGTCCTTATAGACACACACACTTACATACATACATAAAATACACCTCAGGAAGAAACATGTTTATATGCATATTTATATTAATATATAATTCATATTTGAAATATTAATCCAAAATATTCTCAAATAAAGTGAAGCACAAATTCACCAAGATTGCCATTATATTACAATCTTCAATATCACTGTATGGGGTAGATTTTAATGATCTAAACAATAATTCTCTTCTGAAAATGGGAAAACATGAATTTTGGAGAACATACCGACTGGAACTTCTTTACATGAAATTAATTGATGAATTAGCAACTGAACTGCTAATATTGCCTGCCTGCAAGTATCTGCATTCACGAGTTAGGCAAGTCAGTAATTGAAATGCAGGAGCCTAGCCCCAGGGAAACAGTGCCAGGAGCTGCAATTACTTTTCCAAAGTTAGAAAAAAAAGGTAGAGTCAGCGCTGGTGAGGTGTCTAAAATCGAATGTTTTATGCAGAATCCAGAAGCCAAAACTCATTAGCACTGTTTGTCCAGCTAATGTAAGTAACAATTGTGGAAAGAAGTTTCCCAGCCTGAGCCATTTTTAAAGTGCTAACTGTAATTTTCCTGTTTCTAAAAGCATCATGGATATACAGCATTTCAGAAGCAGCTCTTATCCAAGGTCTCTCTCATACATTCTTAACTAAGAAAACACTATTATGTCCTTATTAGTACAATTAAATGATTCCAGTTTATATTTGAAACAAGTTTATATCCTACTCATGAAGAATTTTTACTAAGCATTTGTAAGCTCAGACACATTTTTTGATTTCTTTGCCTAGCACAGTGGCAGAAAGGGAATAGCTGGTTTTTCTACATGCTTCCACAGTGTAAATAGTGTTTAAAAGAAGAAATTTATTATTTAGTAGCTTGCATAAGATTCTCCAAATCGTCTTTAGTAGCCACTCTAAAAAGACAATCTGAAACATGGTGCCGGAGTAAAACCCCACAATTTAAAAAAATATACATACCCTATACTCTCATTTCAAAACTGAACCAAAGGAGTTAAGGTAAAAGCAAAGGCAATATGCAACAGAAACTGAATTGCAGTCATCAGCATAATGAGAACAAATTGTTGCCACGTCCAGGCTTGATTCTATCTGCTCCCCTTTCCTGCCTCTCACAGCAAATGACAGTAATTACTGCCTAATACTGCTTTTGGACAGTGTATGAAAAAGCAGGGGAGAAAAGAAAAGACTAGAAATGTAAAATCCAGCAAAATATTCAATCCTTTTGCTAGATTTTTGGCATTAATAGGACCAGGCTCACTCAACTTTTTAATTACCAAAAACTTGCAATCAAGGTGAATATATTCATACCATGAAGTATCTACAAGGGCTTAAGATCTTATGAAAACTCATAGGTGTAAGCTACTGGCAGAACTTGTTTCTTTATATAATGATATCAGATTGGGTATAAAAAGAAGTTTAATAAAGGTTTATTTCTCATCTAACTGAAAAAAAAATTGGATCTCACCTCTTTATGTGCCTGCTTGAAACAAATAACACTGATTGTAGTGAATAATATCAGCCTGTGGCAGATCCCTTGGATGCTGCATATGTCTATGCTACTCAAAAACCTTTGTTAGGAGAATGAGTTTTGTTATCATTATTTTCCATTAACATGAAGAAATTATTCAACAGCATTAATCATGTGAAATTCTTTGCACTTGACTCCTTTCAGTGCTACAAGATCAAAACCAAATACATCTCAGTTGGAAGTTACCATATCTATTTGAGAACCAAGAAAACCACTGCAGATAACTGTATGACTTGCAAACACATGGCTTTTGTCTTTGCAGCGCTGGCTTATCTAAAAGAAATTAGTTACTTCAACCTGGATAAGCAGATCTACAGTTGAGGCTGTTGAATTATTATTTTCTCCAGGAGCTGATGCACTCCCCTCTGACAGCAAACAAAGGAAAGCTGCAAGGTAACACCTGGCCTTGGGCAGGAGATGGGGACAGTTTGAATGTACACTGCCAAGAGAGGCTTATTCTCTCCTTATTTCAGTTTGCTGGCATCAGCATCCTGTAAGGACCCCAGAGGGCCTGCAGGCAGGACCAAGTGCCAGGGAGTGGTGCAGAACTGACCAAAACACCCTGCACAGGGAGATTCTGGAGATCCTGGTGTCAGACAGGCTGATGTTTTATGCCATGGCTGCCCTCAAACCCCAGCTCCTCCCAGGGCATCGGGGATTTCAGAGCACCCTTCCCTGCCAAGGAATGCCTTTTGCTCAACTCTCACAAACTCTGCTTGCTCCTTAAACAGCCTTGAACCGTGAGACAATCTGACACAGGCACTGACATCCAATCCATTTTCTTAGCTTTCCTGACCATGTTATACAGTTTGTATCATCTCTCCACAATTGTCTGTCTGTGCAAAGCCCAAAACACCACTACTAACTGGTGATCTGGTTCCTGATATGCATTCCTTTGTAGCACCTCTGAACACAGCAGAGATGCTGGAAATGGCAGCACGTGCAGAATGTACCTGTGCCAGTTTGGTGTTTCATGTCATGCCTGCTGCAGAGAGGTTGTTATAACGTGTGGAGCAGACATCAGGGACTGAGCAACATGCACTTAGGTCAGTCATGCAGAACTGAAGATCAGCAGTGCCTAAAGAATGAAAACTTGTTTGCCACATCAGGACAAAAATCACTGAATGCTAGACCAAATGATGCAGATGGTGAACCTATTAAAATTTATTGCTTGATACCCAGCCAATTTCTTCTACCCTGGATGTAAATTGACGTGATAATCAAATGCTATAAACAAAATTAGAGTGCACTGTAGTACAGAATGATACACTAAAATTTCAAAGCAAATACCACATAATAGCTACTGATTCATGATTCCAAAACTTTAGGAAAAAAGTTACTTTCATTGGCATGAATTACCAAAAACATTAGATAGATACCTTAAAAAGAAAACCAAACCAAAAAAATTCTAAACATAGACATTCCACAGCACAGATTATTTTTATTATCATGAAAACAAAAGCAGATTTATTTGCTTTGTTTGAAATTTACACAAGGAAAATCCAGGCTTTCCCTGACTAATGTGCTGTCAGTGCATAACTGCCTGGTTTGATTTGGCTCAAGACTTGCAGAAGCAATCAATCACTGTGAAATGCCTGACTCTCCAGCTGAATGCACTGCTTACAGAGGGCTGAGCATATGCTTTAAGGAATAAAACCATGAATGTTACCAATTTCTCCTTTCTCCCCCATCCTCAAACAATTTTTTGTGCCCAGAAAGAATGAAAGCTTCCACAGAAATACATTTATGACATCCATGAAGGACATGTCCTGCCCTTTCATGATTCCCCTCATATTAATCTTTCCATCTGTAGAGCTGCTACTGAGAGATGTGTAACATGCCAGTGATAAGGTTAAAAATAAGAAAATGCTATTGTAATAGTGAGCACAATTTGGCCTAATTCATATATCTCTTTTCTAGACTGGAAAAATATTCTAGTCAACAGAAATTAGCCCACCCTTTTATCTGCCACCACCTCCTTCTGAAATTAATCTCTGTAATGTTACAAAGGAAAGGTTTTTATGTGCCATAATTGAAACAAAGCTCCATAAAATCACCTGTGAACCATCCTCTATTTCTCTGCCAGGTCTGGGTGAGACCCACTCACACAGAAGCAAACAAAACTGAGCATCTGCTGATGGCATCTCTGTGCCTGTGCAGGGATGAGAACTGTGAGATGCAACCAAAGAGAGGATGAAATGTCAAACATTGCCCTCAGAATGTGGAAGGAACAATGTCCTGCACAACCAGATTAACTCCTCTCTTTGCTGCTGCTGTGAGCTCCCCCTGGCTCACCAAGGAGCTCTTGGTTTTGCTGCCATCGACTGAAACCCTGGAGCAATTCTGCTGCTTGTTGAGCATTTCCTACTTCTGCTCACCTGTACGGCATCTGTGTGCATCCTGAACCTGAATTAGGCAGTCTAGAGAGGGCTGGAAGGGAAAAACCAATGAGCATGACAGGACAAAAGAGCAGCCAACAAAAAAGTTAGAATGGGAAAATCCCTTAATAGAAGTCAAGACTACAAATCATTCCAGAAATCATAGTTAAATTAATCTTTTCCAAGCCAAAAATCCCTAAAAAATAAAAGCAAACTCGGGTCTATAAACTGACTTTTTGTTATATACTTTATCTTCCTTTTCTCTGCTGTTTCATTCTTTTCTTCCACCAGTAAGAGGAAGGAAAACAGAGCCTGCCATCCAGTGTGGCCCAAGAAATTATGTCCCTGCTCCTTTCTGCAAAATCTTCTTATTTTCTGAGGAGCTGAATAATTCCAAGACAGAGTAAAAGAGGTATTTATGTTCTAATACTGTAGAAATAATGTCATTATGCTGCATAACTTCTCATTCAAGTACTCACTGATAAGGTTCCCCAGTTTGAGTAGGTTACATACAACCATGTTGCCTGGAAAAATGGGAAAAACAACCCCAGAATTTGGCATCAGAGATTTAGATGACTACATACTCTATTCCATGACAGCTATTTAAGATAATCAGCAATACAGAACTTTACTAATTATGTACTGCAGTTTGTGTTTTGAATACAAAAAAGATTCATTTATCCTTCCTCATCCCTAACATAGAAAGTATAATGAATAATAGGAAGGATTAAGCATTCAGAAACTTACAGTAAAATTCTGTTTGCTTATCAAGGAAAAACAGTCCTACAGAACTGGCTTGCATGCCTTTTTTTTAAGCTGTCATTTAATATTTTGGCAATAATAAGGAAGCATTATGTGATTTTTCTAACTGGTAACAAAGTATAAGGTATTTTAAACTTGCTTCTGTGTTCAGGGTACAGCGTATTTGGGCACTCCTTTTTATTTAATTAAAACAGTGAAAATACCAAACATTACTGTCTTGGCAGAACAAAAAGAGATTTCACCTTAGCATTATTCAGAAGTTTGTCAGTCCTGAAGTTCTTCTCAGATGGAACAGGTTATCTGAAATGCAGTTATTTTTAACTGAGAAATTTGGTTAACAAGGGAAATTAAATCTCTTGCTTTCTTTCAAGTTCTTCACTCCTATCATAGAAATACTTAGTTGCATTTTCCCAATAGAAAGCTCAGAGGGACAATGATGACAAGGTTTAGATCCAATACAAGCCTGTCTAGTGCTAACACACATTTGCTCCCCTCCCAGACACTCAGGGCAATCCCTTCAGTGTGCTCCCAGCATTTGGCTCTGTTCAGTGGGATCCTCTGCCCCTCTCAGCCTGGGTAATTGTGCTGTGATTACTGCAATGTGCCAATAAACACAGCATGGACTCTGCTGCTCTCTCAAGACTAGGGCCTAAACCAATCCCATCATTCATACAGCACCTCAAAGTACACTAAACACCAGCTCATGAACAGCTTGAAACATTTGCACACTTTCTTTGCAATTATTTTGCACAGATCTTCCACATTTCCCATTTTTCTGCAGTGTAGCAAAGCAAGGTTCATCTGCTGATTTAAAAAAAAATACTTAATCAAATAACCTCTATGCTCCTCAGCCCACAAATTCTGTTTACTTGTTAAAAAAACAAATTAGTTCATTTTCATTTTCCAATTGGCCAAATGGGTCTGTCTGCACTCCATGCTGCTGCCTACAACACAAAAAACACTCCTGTGAGTCATTTGAATGACCATTACCTATTTAGGAAATACAAAGTTTTACTAAAGCAGTTAAGTCAGCCTAATTCCTGAAAGCTATATCCCTCTAGAGGTTGATCAAAATGCTGCTGGAAAATGAGGTTTCAGTGTTTACTGTATACTTAAAATTAGAATAAACCACTCATTGAAATGAAGCTTTCATTACAGAACATAAAAGCTAGAGAGACTTGAGGATTGCTTCACATTTGATATCATTCCTAAGACAATATTCTGAAGGAAATGGTTAGGGCTAACCCTCTAGAAAGGATTGTGTTTTTGATTTTCAGGTGTGTGTGGCACAATAGAGAAATATTAAAAAGGCACAATCATTAATGCTAAACATGTAAATGTGGTAGAATGAGAAAACCTACATGTTCTAATACAGACCATGAAGAAACAGCCCCTTTCCCCAAGGATAATTCTTTTGAAACTCTGTGCCTTGCTTTGTGCTGGGTAAAGAAATTCATGGGATGTGCCAGAAGATCTGAACTTTTTGACTTATGTTCCTCTGGAACTCGACTTCCTAAACACTCCCTGCTGCTGAATTTTAAACAGCAGAACCACCTGTGCCAGCCCATTTGCATTGCCCCTGGCTTTGATGGCATCACTGGCTGTGCCAGAACAAGCCCTGGGATTGTCTCCACTGTCACTGGGTTACTGATCAGAACATTGCTTCTGAATAAAACGAATAAGGGCTTGTTCTGGGAAACAGTTTCAGAAAAAAAACCAAGAGAAGAAGGGTCTGAGTTTGAGAGTAGCCCAGATGAGAAGACCCCATTTGCCAGTTCAGAACGGAAAGAGGCTGGGTAAATACAATAGCATTTACCAGACGTTGCATTTCATCACGTCATCACCCAGGAAGAGGCTGGGTAAATACAATGGTCACTCAACTGGCACAGTTCCACTTACTGGAATACTGGGGAAAAAACCCCAACCCCCCAGCTCCAGATGATTATTTCTAGGCAGTTTGAACTGTCACTTCTTTTTAAGGAAAAACACAAACGCCCCCAACAAACCACCTCCATTTGAATCTCTGCTTTTGATCTACTTTTCCAGATAAGAATTGTGTTTCAGTGACCAGTTACAGACAAAGAAAACTGCCCTTCCAGGCAAGCTGAAAAAGGTCAGCATCTTAATTCAAATGAATGTCATTTTGCATATTCCTATATTAACTAATTAAGAACAAATCATCAGGCTGTATGTAGGGGTAAGTGATACCAAACTAAGTACCTGCTTTAAGGCAAATTTACAAGAAAAAAAATACTTACTGGAAGATCATGGCTAACCAATAAAGGATTTGTGACTATGTGAAATTGGAAAAGAACTGGTGTATTCTGAAGTTATTTTCATGCCATTAGTTTAAGTCAGAAAGAATAAAAGCAAATGTTGCTTCAAAGATTAGTTTAGAAATCTGATGTGCAAAGGATGAACATGACTGGCTCTTTTCTTCTCTTTCTCCTTTCTCTCACATCTTTTAGATTGGGTTCATTCTTCCTTCACAGAGACTCAAGTGCAAAGATTTTTTTTTTAATTTTTTTTTTTTGCCAAGTTTTCAATAGCAGGATGACCTTTTTTGACAAGAAATGATCAAATTCACTGTTTTAGGAATTTACTCTGTTGCAGTTGTCCATTTCAGAGGATAACTGATCAATACCCCATGGTTATACATGACCAGAAAAGAATCCTGATTATTCACTTTACTGCATTGCTACTGCTCTCCCCTTTTTTAAAGCTAGTGATATCAAATGATAGTGGGCTTGCACTATCAGTAACTTTGTTCTTAGAGCATATGTGAGCTCAAATTTCTTCAGAGTCTCTCTTTCACCTTGAATTTGTTGTTTTATTGTAAATCTAATTGCTTCCTAAAACTTTGGTTGAAAAGTAAAATCTCAGTGTTTCAGCTAGGAATTAACTACTGCTAATTAGAGCTGAATAATTACCTCACCTGTTTTCTGCACTTGTCCCTTACAGATGCACTCCAACAAAAATATCATGTTCTGCATGAAACATTACTTTTGTTAAGAGAGTTACAAAACATCTGGGAATGGTGATTAATCTAAAATGCACCATGGGAGTACCTTTAATTCAGCTAATATTTCCATGGAACAAGGAATAGTTGAAAATAGAGGTGCAAAATGAATGGCTTTGACTACATGCAAAAAATAGATATCAAAGGCTAGTTAGTCTCAAAATAGCTGCTTGTTATAGATCCTAATAAAATTGGCTGAAGGCTCTTCAGTTCTAGCCACTTTCTGCCAGGCAGCGCATTTCACCTGGAAAGTACCAAAGGTCTTTTATTAAAGAGGATTTTCAATCAAAGGCTTTTTTTTTTTCATTCTAAGTTTCAAATCAGAGTTGAAACCATTTTTTCAAATAAGTGTTTTGACTACAGGTTACATATTTCAGTCATCCCTATTCTTAATTTATACAATTTTTGGAACTTTAACTCTCCTGTCTAATAGTTTTGAAACAGACACCCCAACCCCTTCAGTTTTATGGCACATTAGTACCCAAAATACAGCTTCATTAACTTCTCAGCTGTGAAAATAAGAATTAAGGCAGAGGCACAGCATGCCTTTTGTCACATAATATGGGAAATGTGAACAAAATTTGGCTAGCAAGGGAATATAATTCTTTCACAGATTAAGGCTATGAAAGAATTTGAAGTTCTTTAGTTTAGGTTGTCTCCTGAACTGACACTACTTGAAATGAGGAATTATGGATATTTCTACCTGTTGGATTAACTGGAGAGAAATACTGAAAGACTAAGAGTGTGAATATCAGGATTATTGCCAGGTACTTAAAAGCATAACTACAGTATAAGCCAAAGAAAGTAGGGAAAAGTTAAACTTAGTGTTTGGAAAAAATTAATGTTGAAAATAGGCTTTGTTTAAAATTATTTATAATGAAGAAAAAAACTATTAGCAAGAAGTTTGGCTATAAAAAAATCTTTCAGCACTAATTTAAAGTTTTTACATTTTTATGTTTGAAAAAAGCTCTGCAATACAAGACATGCAATTCAGGGTGCTTAGACACCTGTAACCACTTGCTGTTTGCACATTGAAGCTTTTAAAGAAATAATGTTAAGGTGTCTAATATATAGGCTTTCTTTATTTAGGGTTAAATTCAATCATCTTTGGTTTCTGTGACCAAAACCATGATGAAAACAGGAATCGGGGGGTTGTACCTGAGCTGGCTCTTAACAGCCAACAGAAAGCAATTTTCTTGGTAAGGTCTGTTTTATTTGCATTTCTACATTTTCACTCCTAGAAGGCAATTTTCAAACTGTTAAACCACTTGCATGGATTACCTGAATGTCAACTCTTCCTATTGTAACCAGCCACAATATTATTTTGTTGAAGTGAAGATGCGTTGAGAACAAATATAGACATAATAATGTCACTTGCTCCATTAACCTATCCTTTTCTTTTATATATTATGATATAAATGATTAACTTTTACTTTAAAAGCTAGATTTCCAAAGCATGAAGTAACTATTTTCTTCTATTTCAGTCAAAGTGATGAAATGCAAAGTCTGGTAAATACTATTATGCTACAGCCAGTGACCTTAGATGCTATCCATCTACTAGAGGTCTCAAAGCACAATAATCTGCTTCAAAACCAATTCACACAGTGCAACAGCCAACACTAGAGACTGCACTAAGACTGCTACATCCATGGAAACATTAAAAGCTATTTCCTATTTCTTCAAAGAACAATGGCTGAGAGTAATGTACTAACCAATAATTACAGCATCATAGTTTAAAAGTTATTTCTTGAGCTCTTTTCTCTCCATTACTTGTTGTCCCATGTCCTGTTTTCCAGCTGCTCCATTTCCGTAATTCTTTGCTCACTCAACAAAATGAAATTAATTCATATATAGATCTACTAAGTAGTAGATTAGAAACTAGGAGGTATTTTTAGATGGACTTATTCAGTTATTCAAACCACCCTAGTTAAATTTAGAAAACAGCTACATCAGCAGCATAGAGGGAAGGTTTCTGACTCAGTAGAGGAAAAGCTGCAATACTGAATTTATTCTATTTGGTCCACAGAGTCTTGGTTTGCTCAGCTGCAAAGGATTAAATAAGCCTCTGGGGTAACATGTATGATTAAGTGCATAATGTTGGAGAGGTCCAGGTGATATTTGCCTGAAGATTGTGAGAATTGTGTCTCAACTGTTGAGTGACCTAAGTGAAGGCACAGAACAGGAAGCAGTAGAGAGAAGGATATGTTTTATGCTAACTGACCTCAAACTGCAGATGAGGAGCATCCAAGATTTCCCTTTGTGCCATTTATTTTCTTTATTTAAACAGGATTTTTGTCCTTATTGTTTCTCTATCTTTATAACTCTTTTAAATAGCATATTATATAAGCACTGGTGACTCTGAAAAACACAGGCAGAGAACCTCTTCTGCTCTTCATACACACCAGAAATTACTGACCACTTCACTGCAAAGTAGTGGGAGAGTGGTAAAATTCAGTCAGGGCTCCCATCTGTGATTGGAACACTGAGCTAAACAGTTCCAAGTAAATTAATTCTAGAATTCTCTCAACTTCTGTAATGATTTTAACATCTCACAAGTTGTCTCCCCTATAGTTCCATACATCTAGAAGTATTGGAAAAACAAAACAAAAATCAAGCACATGAAATAACTTTTGAATGCATGCTTTTGCTTAACAGCTAAAAATAACTGGACTGATAGCAAAGGAACAAAGAAAATGTGGAGAAAACAATTACAGTCAAGCTATCTTTACACTCTCTGAAACTTTATCCCTTTTTGTACAAGACCATGTCCTAAAGTAATGTTTGAGGCCACCAGCCAGGGAAACAGCGAGTGATAATTGCAACTTTTGTTAGTATGAATGTGTATTTAAAAGACAATGGGGCATGTTTGCAAGACAAATTATGGCAGTTTATGAGAGATAACAGCTGGTTGCTTGGCATTCACAGACTGCACTTTTGAGTTATGTGCACAGCACCAGACCACACACAAATCTGTAAAGCTGTTCCTGGATCTTAAATCAAGTCATTGTCCCTTCAGTGCAAGGTGATAAGAGTTCATCACAGATAAAAGATGATCTAATTAATGATTAGTGAGAACAGGGTTATTTCTCACCTTACAAGGAAACCATGAGTCACTCAAGCAGGTGAGCTGTGAGAGGGCACTGCCAACAGATCAGAGACAGGTGCTGCGAGTATTTTTAGAAACAGAACACTGCCAAAGAAAAATATGCAGGCCAGGTTTGGAGTGGGGCTTGGCATAGCTAGTGAAACAGGAAGTGTTATTTGTGCACTGAATTCCTCTGTAGTCTCCTGTTTTCTACCAGAGACACACGACCATCATCAGAAAACATCAAGAAACACAACACTGAGCGGAGAGCCCCACTCTGCACTCCCTCAATGTGCCTGATCTACCCAGAGGGACCCACGCTGGTTATAGCTCTGGGTGGGCATGAAGGAGTAACACAACTGCTTCTGAGAATACTGCAAGTATTTGAACTGGGATCACAGAAGAGATTAATGCACTCTGAGGTGTTTTACAGTAAAGCAAGCAAAAAGCTCATTTATCCCACAACTTCTGAATGTCAGTCTACAACATCTAGATCTCCCTCACACTGTCTGAGGGAAAGAGTGAATGTCCAAGATAGCTGTAGTCCAAATGAAGCTGGTCAAAGGGGCTTCATCTATCCTCATTATTGGAAGGGGATGTTTCTCAACCAAGCTATTAACTTATGGCCTAACTTGACAGTCATATCCCTTGTCCATCCATACTGGTGCACACAGTAAGAGATTATATTGTGGGACTGCAGGAGCTCCACCAAGATAAGCATGGAAGACAAATGTTATTAATGAATAAATCAGGGACACCATAACTTTCAAGGGCAAAATTGGTTAAGACATAGAAAACAAGAACACTTACACAAAAAAATTAACTTGTGCAATGCATTTCACAGGGTCAGCATCACTCTTTCCTTCCCCTGTGAGTAGATTAATATTGTCTTTAACCTAACCAATTGTGTGCTACTTGCTTCCCTGATAGCCTTGCATGCTCATTAACACAGAATTGATTCTCTCTTTGGCCCCTGTTACTCAATCACTTGTCAGCCTTATCTCAGGAGAGCACAGAATCGTTGTGGCTGAAAGGGTCAAGCTTGTCTGCTTGGCATATTTAAACATGCCCCTTGTAAGTGCTGTCTTCAAGAACAAGCAGCTTGGCAGTGATGTCCCTGATGAGATGCTGGAATGTCACAAGATTATCATTAAAAAGGGCCTATTTTTAGGCAAATTCCATTTATACTGTTAAATTCTAGAAAAGAACAGATAAGTCCGAATTGGACTCAAGGGAGCTTTTTTTTTCCTAGGCATGGTGATTTTGCTTTTTCTTTCTTTTAAAAAAATTATTTGATCAACAAAAATGTTCATGCACTGAAGGGTATTCAACCAAAGCCATTTCGTCTGGCAGACTCCGCTCTTCTGAAACTAACTATATAGTTTGTTAGCTTCTGAGAGGTGACAAAAACCTAGGTAGAAAGCTAAGCAAACAGGGCATCTTGAGGCATCTTGAAATCATATCTAGATATCTTTTATTACCTGACAGAAGAGTGTGGAGAAAACATCTCTCCATGGATCATGGGGTTTTATAGGCAGGCTTAAATCAGACACATTGCTAATGATACCTTCCAGAACATTATTTATGTTGAATATTCCACAGCTAGATCTTAGAAATAACAGGTCAAATGACACATTTAGAGCTTTGTAAATTGTTTCAGTCACCCAGACAAATTTATTTGGACAGGAAAGCCCTTTCAATGTTAGCCTTCAACAGCAAAGTGACTAAAACATGAGTGAAGCCCCGAGTGTAAAATCTGTGCCCTAATGCCCGATGATATCACTGTACAGGTATCACTCAGCTCAGATATTCCTGTCATGGATCATTAGCCAGGGGCTAAGGAGACAAATGGCAGCATTTGCCACATGACAGCTTGCACTGTTATTATACACAGAAGCATATTTTATCAACAAACTACAAATAGTTCCACCTTCTTGGTTTGCACTCTTCAGGTTTATAATTATTCAATTAAGGTGTTGAAATAAAAGGTTTTACTAGAGAAAAAATTACATTCTTATAAACAATTAGCCCAGGGTTTAAAACTCTAATTACAATTAATTTGCCACAAAGGCATTTTCCAGGTGTAGTTTACTATGCTTAAACCTCAAATTTTCTATTTCTGGAACCAATGACAGTGTTTTACAGAGTAGTCACCACCAATTTCCAGTGGTTGTTTTCCTTTAAAGCGTTGTATGATAACAGATCAATGCCATCTGCTAAGTCTCTTCATTTTGCACCTGCAGCAAAGGAGTGGAATAAAGCAGATTGAAAATGGAGAATTGGATTGGGTTTGGGATGGTTATATAGGTCAGATACAGTGTGTGCACTTACAGTGGCATTATGTCGTTTCACTCTTGTTCTGTCACATTAAAACACCATCAACTGCTACAGGATACCAGAGCTTGCCCAAATCACTTCAATATTTTACAACTTGGAAACAGCTTCTCTAAATTATTCAGATGTCTATTTTTTGTACTTAAGGCCATGATGGCTCTTACATATACACTTACATATGATGCTAGGAGAGAAACAGGTCTCTTGTCTCCTCACGTGGGGTTTTAAACAGAACACCAAACAAAACCCAAATACTTGGTCAGAATTTTCATGGTAGTAGCAAGCATTTAGTCAAATTTAACCAAAGTCTTTCTAAGCACTTAGTGGAATTGATTACTTAAAATTTGGACACAGTAAATAATAATTTAAGAGGATCCAAGGGTGAACATAATCAGAAAAATAAACTGCGTCAAGAAATTAATTTTTTTACTCAATATTATGCAATTAATTAAGGAATCTTTAAAAAACATTTAAGACATTTACAACTCACATTCTTCCAAGGTCTGCAATACAATATATGCATGGCCTTAAATGCAATGTATGAAAATGTACATGTTTAGATCAATATTAATTGCTGGAAAATAAATTTTACTTCTACTTCTCTGGTTACTTCATAACCTCAGGAAATAATTAATTGCAACACAGGTGGATTTGAGTAATTGGACTGAGTTAGTCTATTGTTAAGAAGGTCATCTTTACTCTGAATGCCTCAGATTCCTTAGCTGATTGATTTATAGGATTCAATACAGAAAGAATATATTTTACAATGGAAATAACCAGGCAACTAATCAGCTGAAACACATCTTCAATTGAATCTTAAGTAATATGCCTTCTAAGAATAGTGTGCTACACAATCAACAACTGTATTTACATATCCTGAAAATTAGCCTCTCTTTGAGCAAAGGTTAGTTATTAAAAAAATGTAGGCACACAGCAGTTGCTCATTATTAAACATACAATGTCAATTTTTAATGCACATTCTGCTGTTTCCTCTGTATTCCCTGAGATAAGCAGTATACAAAACAGCAAATAAATAAGGCTGATATAAACTTATCACAATGTAAAGAAGCTGCAGTGTATATGGTCCTGAAATCAGAGAGAAGGTGTATCTTAGCATAAAACCAATCTATTTATGACCTCTGTATAAGCATCACATCTGTCTTTGGGTTTCCTCATGGTTAAATTCAAATTAGGTACAACAGAAATACTTGGTACATTATTGATATACTTGAGTTGATATGGAAAACATCCTCACCAAGAAGCAAACCTATCCTAAAAAGGGGCCTGATCTTCCCTCTTAATGAAGAGGGGATTAGAAAGTTTAAGAGACAAAGTAGAAACAATCCCTGCATCCATAGCAAAAGAAGATAAACTTTGGCAAAGAAATCCAAGCCTCAGATAAAAAGTCTCAGAGATACTAAAAAAGAATAAGCATTAACTTAAAAGAATGTAATGAGTCCACAAGGATAGAAACAAAGCGCAAATTTCCAAGAATCAAGCAGTGTTTGACAATGACAAGTAATTAAGATAATTTCTAAAGTAAACAACTCATATTGCTACTGGCCAAAAAAAAAAAAAGACAAATCCGATCCATAGCTTAGGCTGTGAAAGTTTAAAATATAAATGTCTTTATATAAATATATAATATAAATATCTTTAAGATATAAATCTGAGTGCAAGGAGTTTTAAGGGACACTCCTTTTAAAATCAGGTAAATTGATAATTAGTAATTTTCCCCTCCCTGTGCTGTTCTTCATTCTACCTAAGAGCTCTGCCTGTGGGTCAGAGTTCCATTGGTGCTCTGCTCCCAAGATCAGTGTAACAGAAATTTCTGTAGTTTGACTACCCATTTCATGAATTTTGTTCTGAATCTACCATCCATTATTTTATTTGAGGACTCCTGCTTCTACAGGGAAAGGGAAATATTTCTTTTTTGCTTCACCATGAAAGATTTTGTTTCTTTTCTACGTGCTTTGGCAGCCATACCCTGTAACACAGGTGACAATGGCTCTCTGCTGAGAACCTTTCACCCCATCAAAGCTGGCCATCAGTTTTTCACTGTGCTGATGCTTCTTTATCCAATCCTCTGACCACTTGACTCTTCTGGTCTTTTGACACCTTAGCCAGAGGTTCTGTTGGGGAGAACTTGGTAGAATATACTTTAGTACTCAAAGAGTCTACCTCACCTGGATCTCCCATGCCAACTTTTACTATCAGCTCACAGAACATAAACAGCTTTTCCCTGAGCCATGGCTTCACTTGTCAGGTCTTTCCAACTCTCCCCTTCTTTTGGACTCATCTCCATGTCCATTAATTCTGCTTATTTGGGCAATATGGACACCAGACTTAAACTCTAGTTCCTGAGATTCTTTAAAATCTCACATAGATTGTGTGACACTCCAGCCAGCATTAGTCACTTTCTTCCACACTTTTCCAACCAAAGATAACATTCTATTCAATAGATCAGCTCTCCCATTCTTAATTTCTTGTCCATTTATGGATTAATACCATTGCATCAACACAGTGCATCAAGATGACTTGAATTTATATTGTAAGGAACATAAAACTGCCAGAAAAAAATTGAGACCTATTTTTCACCTGAATCAACAATAGATGGAAAAGAACATCAATAACAAGGCAATAAAGGAAGGATTAATCTCCTGTATGTTCTCTGTGTGCATTGAGTGTGTAGCAATTCCAGAGACAGAGGATGCATTCAGATCATGGTTTTATAGCCACAGGTGAACTTTTATATGAATTTGCTGAAGCACTCAAATTTATTTTTTCCTGACAGAGTAAAGTTTGCAATGTGTTCTACAGAAGAAACGTTAATTGCATTACAGAACCCCAAGAAACCATCACATTGCTTTAAGACTCCATCTGATAAACAGCAGGTAATGAAAGCAATGGGAGAAATAATGAATAATCTGTTCCCTACTTATCTTCTCCACAATAGTAATATTGCTATAGAAAAAGCAGGTATAAAAGCCTTGTTTTCTACTGCCTTTCACCCCTCCTTTTGTGGATATAAGCATGGAATATGAATAAACATGAAAGCAGTTTAGACCTGTCTGCATTGATCTGACTTACTTGCACAAGGAATTTCACAATGAAAAAGGAAATACTGGATAAGATAATTCTTACAAATAATGTTAACCCATAAAGGCATAACTCAAACTTTCTTAGGTTCCAGGCATTGGGCCAATATCAAACTACAACAAGTAATGACAGACAGCAGATTTAGCACCTGTGTGCCATGCAATATGCCTTCAAAACAGGGCAAAGATTATTTAAAACTGCCTATCACAAATTAAAGAATATCCACCTAAATAACTCTGGAAGACACTTCAGTAATTTTTGGCAGTATGTGACAAAAAAGAACTAGAAGTTTTAGAAAAAGAAAATTAAGTAAACTGGAAAATAAAAATCACCATTTTTCTTGAGACAATGAAAGGGAGTTATAAAATAAAAACAGAAAAAACCACCACAAGCTACTTGTCTGGGTAAGTGATGACTAAGAATGAATTATATCCCAGCCCTAACATGTCTTTAGGCTATTAACTTCCAAGTGGGAATGGATTACTTAGTGTGGTACTCAATGCATAACTAGAAACAGATTAGATTATGTCAAAGAAAATGCAGGCTTTATATAGAAAAAAACTCACTGACAGGAAAATGTGTTACTTTCTGAGAGAAGCAATAGGAACTAAATATCAAGAAATTGTAAGACTGTTCAACTCCAGTGCAAAAAAAAATTGCATAATACAAGAGATTTACCTGAGGATAAGTACTTACTGAAATCACACTAATTTTGACTAAATTGCAAGCAGGCTCCAACAGAAGCAATGTTATTTTGTTAAACCAACCTTAACAAGGTTGGCTTGTTAAGGCACTTGGGAAATGAGCACTTTACAGCCATTAATGTTTTCCTAACACTCACTTTCATTACTGGCCTTGGGATTATAAGTAAATAACCCTCTCTCCTAACGTTCCAGCCAGTTAGTAAAGATGGGCTGATGTCCCTATGCACTATTGTGGTTTCCTATAGGGAAAAGATGTATTGCTCAAGATTAGCCCCTAAAGAGAAATTGGTCATTTTTGTTTTCTCTTTTTTTGCTAAAGCAATTGTTCTCTCTGTTATTTGAAATGAGTTTTGAAACATCTTATCTAGCAAGAAAAATGATTCTCAGCCAGCCATTAAAATAATTTAATTAGCAGACAATTCACTGAAGAAAAGAAAGGAAAAAGATCATCCAGGTCTCAGAAGAAACATTCACTAATGCCTTCAAAGCATACATGCAAAACACCTATCAACATTATTTTTAATATTGCATCAATACTGTGGCTACTTGAGACTTACGAGATATAATTTACCTGTTTTTGATAGGCAGCCTCCATAGATAGATATTCATTCTTGATTTAGGTATTCAGTATTAAATGATTAATCTTTGCCAGTAGGCTTCAGTCAAGAAAAAGGCAGATAATTCATTCAGTGGGGTGACTAGTTCTCACTCCTGCCCTGAGTTTTTTCTGTTACAGAGAAAGTCCAATTGGCATGCCATGCTGTGCCTCAAGACTCTGCCTCAGCACTCACCTTTCAAGAAACAGCTTTTCTCTAATAACAGAGAGGAGCCACTGAAATTATTTAAATGCCATACCTCACAATAGATTTTGATAATCTAATGTCCAGATCTCTACAGATGAACTGTTAAGTTTCTCTAACCTCCCCAAAATCTTAATACCCTTGCATTTCATCAGAGGAGCATCCCATACAGCTTGATGTAAATGTGTTCTAGCTTGGGCTCACATATCTGGATGCCCAGAAGAATGTGCTTTGTTACTAAATGCTATTTTAAAAAGCACCAGACATTGTGTATGTGTATTACTATATATATTAAACCTCATTTCTGAACAATACTGTAATGAATAGGGGTTAGAAAAGGTCTGGTGCAATAATAGAGAAATGGACTGGTTGTCATGGTGAATAAAGTGGTAAAGAGTAAGCCAAACACATTTCATTTTATTTAAACTGCTATTCAGATACCCATGAAAGCATTTTTCTGTTTGGAAGAAAAATACCAGAGGCCTACAAAAACGGATTTCATTGACATAAGTCCATGGAATATAATATAAATATCTTTTCACTTAAGGGAAAGTATTTACCATTTTAATATTAAAAACAACCTCATGTAGAATTCCACCAGAAACCTGCTAGATCAGTAAGTTAGCTAAAGCTAAATACAGCATGCCAGGGTCCCCATATCCTAGGTAACAAGATCAAGCCTTTAGCCATAGCATCTTGCCTTTCAAGTCCTTAGCAGAAAGCATCAAGTGCATCATTTGTCTGATAGACCTTTTGAACTAAACCTGTTTAAAAGCAAATGCTGTATTCTTTTCCAATGATCTGATCTATGCATCAATTTATAGATGAGAATGTAGTGGGAGTGCTACAAGACAAGGTAAAGCAGCATCACCCAACTGCCTTCCCTGTGCCCATGGGAGAGCTCAAGAGTTTTTGCAGTTTTGATCCAGTGCTACAATGCTCTGAGTCTTCTCTCTGCCTTGTAGCTGAGAACACCCAACAATAGAAATATTTCTCTCAGTCAGTTCTAAATGCCAAATCAGTTACTGAAGCTATTTAGTGCTTCAAGAATATCCCGTGTTTTTTCACAGTTTGGTAGTTCAACTTCAAGCCTTTCAACAGTACCTATAGCACAAGATTTGGTCTTTTCATTTTCTTCCAGCTGCCACTGTCAAAACATGAGTGTATCAGAGGCAGAGAAATGCCAGGCACATTTGGGAAAACACAGAACATGGCCAAAAGTTTACTTAAGTAGCGTATGCTGTATGAAGCCATCAGTTCCCGCTGACAGCCATGATCTTACCACTTACTTTTATTTCATACCGTAGCCAGGGCTTTGCAAGAATCCTAATTCACTTGAGTTCACATTTGGGTAGTTACTGTAACTATAGAGAATGCTCCAGCTCCTAGTGAAGAGCAATGCCTTGCAAGAAATTAAATAAAAATTACTTTTATTTAGGCTGTGCTTCATGATGGAAATAATTACAAATGAGTGACTTAAACAAAAAATCTCTATAAGGAAAGATAACAACATTCTGAGTCATATATGAGATGTATAAAATGACAAATGAGAACAGTAGTCAGGTGATCAGCCTGAAAGGAAAATGTAATAATAAACACTGCAGCAAATAATTTTCCATGCAAAAGGGATCATGAAAGTAATTTGTGTATGAACAAGAAGTTTCTCCTGCTAAGTTTTGGAGATTCAACCCTGTGATATTAGATTATAACATCTATTTTCAAATACTTAAGCGTATACTTAAAACCTTGATCTCTTCCCTCCCACCACATCCTCCTTTAGAAAGAACAACACCCATGAAACTGCCTGGGAAACATTTTCTCATTATATAGCACATTCTGAGTATAAAAAGGGCACAACAGACAAACACCATATGAAGTTTTCCCAGACCTTTTTTTTTAATTGTTAGAACTCTCAAGCAGTCTAAAAGCTAAAAGTTCTAAGCTATGATCTGTTAACATAGGCACTTCAAGTAAATATTTGATTTCTCTGATGGTTTGGATGATTTGCCCAAAGCAGTACATTAGATTTCAGCTCACAGTTTTGTACCATTCCACTGGCTTCTGAACCACCAAGACCACAGGAAAAAAAAAGTAAAAAACTTTATAACTAAAGGAGACATGACACAATCAAAAGACAAAGCAACATTTTTCCATTGTGATTTCTGACCTTAACATCATTCTGAGCTCTTTGCAAAAATGCTGCAGAACAGACAACATTTACTACACCTTTTTGCTCAGTGTAGCAATAGGGAATTTTGCTGGATCTCACAGAGAGTAAGGGCTGTTACATACAATATAATTAATTTTGGATATTTCAAATATGGACCTGCATTGTCATCTCATTACAAAACTTCCATACCTTGGTGATGTCTCATGGGCAGCTCCTCACAGCATAACCAACAAACTCCAGGTCACTCCTCACCCTGCTAACCCACCCTTTTATAGCACTCATCCTCATTGGACACAGCTGTGGCCTGTTAAGGGCAGGCCTGCTGCTAATCTTTGGTAATTAGTACAGCTGTAACTTGTTAGGGGTGAGATTGCCTTCTGCACTATCTCTATTCTCTTACATTCTATCCCCCCACATACCTGTGTGTTTACATGTTTGTAAATTTAAGAGCAATTTTAAGCAACAGAAAGCAATGACAGAAAATGAAAACCTTTAAGGTGCAATAGAATTGGAAGACACTATACTAAGCTGGAGATCCTTGGGATCAGTTAGGATTTATTCTTTTTGCAATTTATAGTGGATTTTTAAACCAATTGTGCTAATTTCCAAAACAAAATTAATATTTGGTTTTGGGTCTAAAGTAGAAGAGCTCTGTATCTTTCAGGGTGAAGTTCTGACTCCCCCATCTCCAAATATTTAACTTCAAATTGTTATTTAAAAATGAGAAAGAAAAGAATGGGTCTCACATGTAGAACTTTTTTTTCAGTAACTAAATATTTCAAAGTCTGTCAAATTATATTGTCTCCCATCAATTACAACTTGATCAAAAAAAAAGCCTGATGATATATGTTAACCAAAATTCTTCCCCTTTTAGGAAGCAGCGTTTCAATCAAAGTATTTTCTGGCTCTGCTGAGTGAAGGCTGTTTCAGAGAAGTTATCAGGTTCATAATCCTATAATCCTGCAGAGGAATGGGAAGCCATCACTTAGCAGGTTACAAGCAAAGCTTATTGAAACACAGCAGGCTCTGGCCACCATCAGTCACAGCTTAGAGCATCCAAAGGGGAATAAAACTGCTGCACAACCTTGACAATAAATGTACATATTAACATAGGTACACCCACAGAGCTTTTCAGTGCTAAGGTATTATTCCCCAAATTCAGTGCAGACTGACCCAGCTTAAGCTCTAGCAAAGGTAACAAAACTTTGACAGCTTGCATTTAGAAGAATGTTGGATTTTTGTTAGGTTGAGTGCTGGATCCTCTGCTCAGGATTAAAAATTAAAAAATCAAATCAGTTTCTATATGTACACAAGATACATAAAATAGAGAAATTTAAAAAAGATTGTGGCTGGACCAGGCACTTAAAGGCCCTGGAAAGCCCCCAGAGGCAGCAAATTGATATTTGATCCTTCCCTCTCAGTGCCTGACTCTTAAAGAACTCACAAAAAGTCATAGATTTGCAAGATGGATGTGAGTTTACTTAGATTTTTTTCTGAGTTGTCCCCTCATGAGTTCCTTACAGGCAAAATCTATAGTTTCTGGCAGTCCTATAACAAATTATCAGGAGGAATCATGCAGAACATCCACTCAAAGTAACCCAGTACTCAGGACAGAAGCAGTGGCTCAGAGGCAGGCCCTTACACCTTTGGTGTTTGCTCAGTCTTAATCTCTGGAAATAAAAACTTGAAAAGAAGACCAATGAAGGAATCATTTAACCCATTATTAGTTTATTCATGATCTTATTTCAGAGACATACTAAAATCTTAAATTAAGGTTCTATTGGAATATATATGAACAAAAATATGCCACAAACAGCCTTCAACCACTCAGAATCAGGTCTATTTGCTTCTTTTGACAGATGGAAAATTTTATTGCTCTTTGGACTTATGAGGCTGATTCAGCTCCAGTGAGGAAAATGGAATTTTGTTGCCCAGTCCACAAACATGTTCCCACTTATATGTTCCCACTTATACAAGACAGAAGAAAATTTGCCAGGAATCAGATGTTCTGTGGGGT
The DNA here is from genome assembly GCF_028769735.1 of Zonotrichia leucophrys gambelii. Lineage (NCBI taxonomy): Eukaryota > Metazoa > Chordata > Aves > Passeriformes > Passerellidae > Zonotrichia > Zonotrichia leucophrys. The sequence continues at coordinate 11,186,693 of NC_088183.1, forward strand.
TTCCCATCTGAAAATGTAAAAATAGGATTTAAAATCCACTTTGATTTTAAATAATGAAAAAACAAATCTTGATCTGAAACAATGTTGCAGGAAAGTGTTTTTTTATAAATGTACAGAGCTCCTTGCAGTACTACATTTTAGTTGTGGCAGTGTTTGTCCCAGCTGTGTGAATGCCTGTTTCTCAAGCTAGTGTTGCATGTGCCATTTTCAAATACAGTACAACTTCATCAATGTCATATTCAGAAACAGCCTCCAGAATATATTTGGTACTTTATATTCTAGTGGGCTTTAAAACTTTGTTTAAAGGCTTCTTCTGTCTGTTCATTTTTATTTTGGAATTTAATTTAGTCATGGAAGGTTAATTAGTCTTCAGATTTATAATTAGAGCAGTGAGTCAGCTCTTCCCATCCTGTGGTATGGCCAGTTTTGTAGTTGAGTCTCAAAAGAAGAGAATGCAATTCATATTTTTATGCAAATATCCTAACAGCTTTAAATGAAATGGAGATGGAAATCGTTTCAACTCCTGTCTGTGTAAGAATCCAATGCCAAAGATTTCATTGGAAGCACTGGAAAGAATACAAAGGATTTTTCACATCCCTTATACGCATTCATACATCCCTTATGTATGGGGAAATCTTTGCACAAGTGGGGAGTCCATTCCTGAAGGAAGGGGAAGGCTTCACTTTCTCTAAGCAAACTGTTGTGCATTGTTGTTTACACAGACCCCAAATATTTCACAAAAACACATTAAATTCATCAGCTTTTAATAAATGGTAGAGATTTCCTGCAACTTAAATATTTTCACTCATCTGATAATTAAGTATTTCAATAAGCTTTTTTTGAAGGAGATCTTTTTGTAATTTAAGCAGAAATGAAATTAGTCTATCATCAGATTTGTTGGAATTGAAATCCAATATTCAATCAGATCTGGAAATTTATCTATCAACCATAAAAGAGCAAAACCCTCATTTATGCTCCCATCTAATATGGTCTGGTTTATTTCAGGTCACATTAAGAGTGAAATAAGAAATCTTTAGGGCTCAGTAAGGAGTCACATAATCTACAGACAATGGATGAATTTCTTATCCAGAATACGCCACTAAGATTCAGCAAAACTATGGCTAAATCAAAAAGATAAAGTTATTCTCTCATCAGATGTAATGCTATACAAGAAAAGGAGAATATTTATGCAGACAGTTAGGTTTAACATTGTGTAGGAGAAATGTCTTTGGACATCCAATTTTTGTTAGAGTAATGTCTGAGGATGTCCAAAGTAAAAATTCAAAAAGACAAATGCAGAAGGATTTGGCAGATTTTTCCCACTGTATGCATTATGAATGTGTATAGATTGCATTTTTATATGTATTACATTTTTTATATTTCCTGTAATAAACTTCATGCTAGGAATATTTATCTCACCAGAGTTTGACCAGCTCAGCTGCCACTCTAAGTGTCTGGAAAGAGGGAAATGCTTTTTGGGAGTGACTCATTGCCTTCTAAGCCAGCAGACCCAGGACAAATCACTGATGAAGATGTATTCTTCTCCCTAGTGATTGTAGTGGGAGCCCAGACTAAATGCTTCATTTGTGCATGTCCAGAAAATACATCTGTAAAATGCAATTTCTATTTAAAATTATTTGGGAACAGAATGCTAACTAGTTTAATTGCTGAAGGCCAATTGGAAGTGAGAAAGCACCGAAGCAGAATTAGTTACAAATACAACCTTGGAGGTTATGGAATTTCAACTTGTTCAGAATTCATTTTCTCTACTCCTTAAGGTTGAAAATAATGAGTCTCTGAAACAAAGAATAGGCTAGAATGTAAAAGTTCCCTGATAGCAAGAAACTGACAGCTGGTTTTCAGACATCACATAGCATTTCTTCAGATAACTCCATAAGAAATGTAAAAAAAACCATTATAAGACAGTTCTCAAAACAGAAGTGCATTAAAAAAACTTTTTCTGAGCCTACTTGATCAAATCTAGCTGAGAGGAAATGTATTATGGCCTTAATGTACAAGAAAAAGTGCCTGCATATGCCTCTGCTTTCATGCAAAATTTTGAAAGAAAGGAATAACTACAGACACATCCTGAACAGGTAGAGATATCTCTTTCAGAAGGGTTGCTACAGATGAAGTAGAAAGTGGATGGGGAATCTAATGATCTAACAAAATTTTCCTGAGAGTTTTGCATTACCAGTTTGGAGGTAAGTGCTCTAAAATGGAGCCAAATTGTGCCTCCTGAAGTCACTAGTGTTGCACAGTGGGGACCTGAGTGCTATCAGAACTACAGAAAAGCAGATAAAATGTCACCATTATGCTTCTACATTCAGTGAAGCAGTGACAGAAGCATTATCCCTTCTAAATCTTACTCAGTGCTTATTGACTTCATTTTGCCTCCAGATGCTGAAGGTTGTTACAAGACTCAGTTAAAGGATTTTCTCTCTGTGGAATGCTCAGCTACATCACACTTAGGAATGCAACTGAAAGTCTGGTCACCTTGCTCCCCTCAGCTATGACACAAAGAGGTCACCTTGCTTATTTGTAACAAAACACATGACAGACATAAAGTGCAAACACTTAATGAATTAGAAATGCTGGGTTGAACCTATGTCCACAAAAGTTTGTGTTCCACCCTTGAAGGTACTTCATAATGGGTTCCCACCATGTTTCTGCATCACATCTACCAGCAGAGATAAAGCCTGAAAACCTCTGTACTAAGACTTCTGCATTGCTCTGAAATGGAACCTTCTCTCCTCTCTGCAGCTACCCCATCTTACCTACCTACCTACCATTTTTGATTCCATAGGAGAACTGCTGGAAATACATGCTCTAGAACAGTTAAGGACACATATAGTACACAGGAGTTGTTGGGAAGATGAAGACAGTATTTTTGTGTTTACAATGTGTTTCAATTTTTGTCCGTCTCACTCTTTTTCCCCCATCTCTTTCATTGAAATTGCTTTATTTCTTCTTTAAGCTAAAGTATTATTTGGAGGAAAATCTAACTGATAAAAATGGGCTCTTTCCAGAATAAACTGATTTCACTGGCAAAATCTGCACATCATATCTTTTTATATCACACTGACAATGGCCACATTTCAATGACATTTCCAGCCTGCCTGGTCTTATCCCTACCAACAGCCTGGTCTAAAGTCTCAGGTGTTGTAGCATATTGGAAGCTGAACTTTATTGTCATGAGGTTGTTTTCTGGTTTTTTTTTTTTTTTTTTGTTTTTTTTTTTTTCTTTCCTAGTCTATAATACAGAAAGGATCCTTAGGAGCAAAAGAGTAAAAGAATAGTAAGAACTGTTCAAAGGTATAAATATGGTGAAGGAGTGCATTACTAATAGCATCTGCTAAGGCAACTCAGCTTATTCTGTGATTTTGTGAATTCACAGGATAAACATGTTCATTAGAGTGGGAATGTAAATGGAAACAAAATTATCCTTATTAGTCACTCAGAAACAATTAAAAATGTTGAAAATATTCCTGCAGGAGGAATTTTGGGCCTCAGAGTGCCAATATTTTGCTCACTAATGACTTATTTTTACAGCTAGGTGCAATATTAAATGGCACATAAATAAAAGGCTCTAAAGTGACAAAGGAGATGGCATAATATTCCAACCAAAAATGTCAAAAGGAACAACATTCTGCTGTTCCTAAGTGCTCTGCTCCAGACTGCCTCAGGTCTGACTGATGGAAGCCTTGATTCTTCTGTTAATGACAGTGGAAAGAGGAAACAGCAGATTGGAAAAAGGGACCAGTGGACAGCATTCACCATACTGATTTCAGGGAAATAACTGAGGTGACTGAAGCAACAAATGCTTCTAAAGGACAGTTCAGGTAACACATACTTGTAGTTAACCATTTTTCCAACATCAATCACTATAGAAACAATCAAGACTTGCTGAGCCTCTGAGGTTAGCATTAGAGTGGGATACAGAAATGAAAATTCTGGGTTCCCAGGAAACAGTACAAGAAATCAGTGGGGGACTAAACAAGCATGACAAAGGGACTACAACCAAATTTTACAGTGAGTAAGGACAGAATACATTTCATATAATGCCTGAAAGGTTATTGGGTATTTTATCAGTCCATTAATTTTCCGTTCCAGAGAAAATATACACTTAATATACAAAAAAACCCAAACAACTACATAAATTATCCTAGTTCCTGTAAAAATCCCTTTCCAACTCTAGATAAGACTGAAACATATTTCATATTCATATTGTGTTAAGGTGTTTGCTATCAGTGCAGCTTATAATGCAATGAAGGAGTGAAATAATTGCTTTGTGTACTCAGTAGCCTGAAATTTCAAGCAAATCTGGCTTATTATTCATGAAGCTCTGCCATATGTGGATAGAAACTAGTTGGTAGAATAAAATGCCTGTATCTCTAGTCTAATGCAGTGCAATTCCTATTCTAGGTAAGGATATTATTTGCTAGAATGCAAGAAACAAAACTGATATTTCATGTTTTTGTCAAGACCAATATTTTAAAATAGGAATATTTTATGCCTTTTTTGCTTTGCAATTAATCCCTTACCAAATCAGACAAATAGGATAAATAAGAGTATTGTCAGAGTTTTAAAAGAACTCTCTTTGTGTATTTGATATATACAGGAGTAACTTGTTGCACAGAGAAAATCTAAAAGCCCAGTAACTCATGGTGTTAGTACTCATGGCTCAGTACTGAAGTATAAATTAGATATGCAATTCCAAAGATCTTTGTCACATCTTTACATTTAAAGCATTATCTTGCTTAGAAAAGCTCAGCCAAATTTAACTGTTAGACTGATGCTGAAAAACAACCACTTCAAGAAATTGCTTACATTATCTATTATTGAAAGAACATCTCCCCTTAGAAGCAGATTAACAGATCTTCAAATTACGTGTTGCGACCTGCATAAAGTGGAATTAAATGCTTGTAAATACGGTGATTGCTTTTATTGTGTCGTGACATTTGGTCCCATGGGGTTTGAAATATTAATTATTCAGATTAATTGATAGCAATGTGATTTAAACACTAGATCTAATTTAAATTTTCACAGTACAAAAGCATTATTTGAAGTTTTTATTAAATGGCATGTTATTTACTAGAAACACTATAGAGGAAGCTACAAGCCTCTATTAATTTCAAATCTTTTTATATTAATATCACTCCTTTTTATTGCACACCACACTAATAGACAATAAAACCTCACAGGGAAAACAGTTATTTGCAAAATAATAGCTTACCTCATAAGTCATGTAAACAACCCTTTTATTGTTGCTTCACCTCTAGCATTCATTGGATTTGACATATGAAAAAGTTCTAAGTAACTTCTATGATTTTGTTTGTCCATAGTTTTCAAAATGATAGAAAATAATTTCCTAGTTAATTCAAATGTAGTAATTCAAATTCAAACATGGGCAAAACCCTCATATACATCAACACATACTCAGAATACACTGTAAAATGCATCCTAAATATAGCTCAACAATAAAAACGGTCCAGAAAACACAAAATCTCTAAGGGGGTGAATATTCTAATGTGCTGTGCTTTTAGTCACATTGCTCAACCAGACTGTGACTAAGACAAATCTGCCCTGTGCCTCTTCTAAGAAATGACAAATGGAGTAGTCCTTTTCTAATCAATTTATGGAACTGCCAACATCAATAGAGCTCCTGCTTTCATCTCTGGGTACACAAGAACTAAAGTTGTCCATTTTTTTTTTTATGAATTGCTATAAAATGGACTTAAACCACAACATTAATATGAGCCTGCCCTGATCTGCAGAAATGGTTGTGTGTTAAAATGACAGGAGTCACACTGAGCATTCTTGGCCTCCTACAGCCTGAAGACACAACTTTGAGGCTGGGCCTTGAGTCGCAGATTTGGGATCTTTGTTTTGGTCTCATTACAGACACAGGGAACTCCCTCCCTGCTCCATCTGTGCCATCCCTGAGCACAAACTCAGGTCTTGATTTACAGCACACCACCCTGAGGTTGCTGTTGACTCTGACACCAGAAGGAAGCCTCAAAGCTTCAGTTTAGAGATTTTGGGGATCTAGCATCATGGGAGTTTAAAAAGCATGTAATAAAGTAATTTTTGGGTTTAACTTCCTTATTTGTTTTAGAAAACCCTTGTTTTAGAAGCTGAAAATAACATAATTACTGCATCTAATATGTTAGATGTTGTGAGAAGAGATATCAAAGTTGGTACGTCTGAATATCTGGATTGAGGAACATAAAAGAATCTAAGACAACTAAGACCATCCAAATTTAAATCTTGGTTCATCTACAGGGTATGTGGAGAAACTAAAATATGGTGCAAATTGCACATCTCTAATCAATCAGGATTTCCAGGTGAGAGAAAGAAGAGGCTGTTGAGTATCACCCTCCATCAACCCTGATATCAGAAGGGCTTGAGCGCTCATGCAGTGTCACAGCAGGAGAAGAGAACTGGGGGATAATGAACACCAGGGCATAAAGCACAGCAGGCTGGGCCAGTGCTGCTCTGTCCAGGGACAGACACCCTAAGCCAGGCTCCAGCAGCAGCCTGGAATTTCAGGAGCACAGGACTCCTTCAGGAGCAGGCAGCCTGTTCCATAACCTACAAGAGAAGATCCTTTCCCCATGTTCACATCAAGGATTTTTCTCCCTCTCTATCTAGCAGCAGGGATCAGGAAAAATAGCTGGATGTTTGATCAAAATCTTAATTACAACATAAAACCAAACTGATTTGCAGTTTTCATCTCCTTCTCTGCACTTGCTTCTTTGCAAACTATAATTGCTGAAGTGGCATTTCATAAGAGGATTCTGCCTGTGACATTGAGACACACTGGCATTTGAAAGAGGACTAAAGATACACAAAGGCAACTCACAGAATCTCTCTGGAACTGCATAGTCTGGTCATTTTATTATTTACCCTTCAGTAGAAGCAGTGGAAAAAGAATAACCCTAATCTGAGGGGAAAAAAATTGTTTATGAAAATCTGATTGTCTCCTCTTGAACTCTTACCTCCTGCCAAGCACTTAGTTTATCTTGACAATTCCATCAATCATGTTTTTTTTAATTCTGGGTACCATACACCAGAGCTGCTACAGCAGAACAGGGAGGATGAAATGAGACACACAGTCCAACAGGAACCTAAAGGTTGTGCCATTATATCAGAAGTTTCTAAAATAAAAGTAAACAGATAGTCTCAACAGGAATATGGTGTCTGAGTGAACCAGCATAACAGATGCTTGAACCCAAGACCCTTTACTTTGTAGAGCTCCTTATGAGATAATTTTCCGAGCTATGGACATAGAGCATAAGGAATTAATGCTTCAATGTCCTGGAAATCCCATGGCTTTCATTTTAAAATACTGATTCCACAAAGTGCACATTCTAATGATGTGGTAAAAGTGAAAGTAACTATAAAAGAGCTCTGCATTAATATTAGAAAAGTAAAAACCAACAAACAGAATCTAAGGCACTTTTCCAAACACGTTTCTCCCCATTTGAATGCAGAATTAAATAGAGACAGCACTCCAGTTGCATTTCTGCTATATCCTCATTTTCTACAACAATAAGAAAGTGAATTTAATCATATGTGGCAATAAAAAGATTAGAATATTTCAGGCAGTGGGACTTATAAACCAAGACCACCAAGAAAGCCCTGCCACTGCACAGCAGAGAGATCTGCAGTAGATTTTAAATTCTGTTCAAGTGCACATTCTCAGCTATGCCATGTTTTGGAATCTAGTGCTGTCGTTTTGAAAATGAATAAAGTATATCCTTATTCCTCACTATGAATCATCAGTTTGCATTAAAAAAATAGGAGAAAAAGGCAAAAAAAAGCAGAGAGCTTAAAGCTTACAAATAGGGGGATGGAGACAGGGAGGAACATCTTGAACCAGCCCAAACAATCTTTGATCTTTATTGTGAATTGATCCTGTGATTTTTGAATTTCATAAGAAAATCAAAGTATCTTTTTTATTATTTATTTCAATATGCTTGAATCAGACCCTTAAAGCCTTGTCAGATAATTAATGCTTTGCAATGCAATTAGCAAAACTTTTAAACAATATTATTATTTTGGCTTTTATTCCTTTTTAATGGCTAAAACAACAGCAGATCACTGTCTATATTGTTAAGTCTTGTAAATTCAAACAGAAAGACATATATTTATGATGGGGTTTTCTTTTTAAAACAACCTTTGTTTTCAAGCCAAATTTCTGTGGATTGGTACTCAGCACATTCTGAATAAAGTTAGATCCTCCCACAGTGAAAAGATTCCAAGTCAGGCAGGCAAAATTGATTGCCTATCATTTTTAGCATCTTGCATCTCAATGTGGAAAAGTATGCACACAGTCTGCTGGCTAACTTGTCTCTGAAAATTAGGTGACGTTTAGGCTGAGAAAGTGATTTTTTTAATATGGAAATAATTAGTAAGACATACTTACAAAAAAGAATTTTTTTCTTAATTATGCATTAGTAAATGTAATTTAATTGTAACTGAGTAAGAGGATTTCCACATGCTTTTGGTGAAAACATAAAGCTAAGCAGCTAATTTGAAACATTTACATTTTATCATTATAAAATAAAATGGAAAATGTACTCTTCCAAGTCCTCGTAAGTTTCATATTTGAGAAGCTTTTTCCTCATAGACCATGCCACCTTTAATAAAGTTATTAATTCCAATTAAGACTCCTATCAAATAGTGTTTAGAAGCCATCAATTGTAATATAGTTCAAAAATTGCAAAATCAGTGTAGAATGTTGAATAAGAAAGAAGAAATAAATCTTTATTCTACTTTTTAATGAAATATATTTGAGCAGTTGGCATTCAGGTTCAAATTATACGTTAATATAATTTTGCTAATAATTACTGCTTTTCATCTACTGTGATCTCCTTTGCTTTAAAGTTAATTGTCTTGGCTATTCCAGTGGATGATCAACCTGAGAAATACTGGCAATATATCCACAAGAAAAGTCAACAGAGCAGCTTTATCAAAAGTTAAAAATTATATTACTAATGTTATAAAGAAGTAGCAGCATTTCAATATGCATGTGATCCTGAGTCACACCATGAGGAAAGTTCAACATCAACAGAGCACACACACACATTCAAAAAGAAAATGAACTGGCTAAAAGAGGAGCAAAGCAGCAGCACACACACAGCAACAGGAAAAACACAATTATTGAAGGTACAGCTGTTCTCCAGCACATCTTTAAAGGACTCCTCCAGAAGAGAATAATAGGAACAGCTCCTCTCAAAGAACTGAGCTCTGTAGCAGCTCATTAGTGCAGCTGAATTCTTTTCCACTGAATTACATAAAAGATTTCTTAACAACAATGTCATTAAAATGAAATTCCTATCAAAAGGAAAAGTGGTAAAACCAACCACAATGGAAATGTGGTCTTAAAAAGAGCGTTGCAGGAGCTGTGCTGAAGACTGTAAATAATTTGAACACAATAGGTGATATTTCCTTACCATCTCCTATGATTTCATCCTTTCTGATTTCAAACTAACCTTCATTTATGTTTGAAGTGCTGGTTTTGACCTTGGCTTGGAAAGAATGTTGTGATTCATCAGAGACAGTAACGTTTATTCTAACTTCTGGTTCTCAGAATTTTCTGATAGAGCTGCTGCAGGCACCTGCAGCACGTTGGGATGGATTCTCTGTGTTCTATTGCGACACATATCCCACACGTCTGTCAGAAATAACTTTGGGGACTCCTAATTTTAGTGGGAATATTTCATGTTTCTCCTTCTGTTAAGACAAAATTAATATTTCCATGTGATACTGCACTGAAAGGGAATTCACATTCCATGGTGGGAATAAATGGGTTTTGTACAGCTCAGGAACAGAGGAAAGAATAGTCGACTTAGTCACAAAACCAATCAACCCTGTAGATGACACTCGAGACAGAAAGTGTTACATTTTCTCCTGGACGCTTTTTGGCAATGTCTGTGTTGCAATTCATTGAATTTTACTTCATGGACACTGTAGAACTTACAGTCATGGAGCAAAGATTTCAAAGCCTCCTTATTTTCTAGCAGCCTGAATCCCTGCACTTTACTGAACAGCTCAGATTGCCAGAACAGCCCGATCAGGGCAGTGCAGGTACCAAGGAAATGTCTGGTTATCCACACTGTGCCCCTCAGAGCTCCACACTGCCACATCTGAGGCAGTTCTGGTACTTGATATTTGCCTCAGTTACTCTGCATATTTCAGAGCAATTCAGGCATATTATATCCTGTTTTCAGCAAAATTCAAGGCTGGAAGTCACACAGAGATACAATATTCCTGGGCAATGGAGGCAGTTCTCCATCATTTTGAGGTCTCCTCCCTTTAATTATTAAAAAGAAGAAGGAAGAAGCATTGTCAAAGCAAAAGGAAGCATGGGCATGGGGTTCCACAAGTGTATTTTCTTAGTCCCTAATTTCATATTGTCCTGGCAGACAAAATAAAGATTAGGTTTATTAAATTTGCAGACTAAGAGAGAGTGCCAGTAGTTAGGAAGACATGCTCAGAACTCATATTGATCTTGACAAAAGGAAGATAAGTCTGGGAAAAAAAAAAAGATTCTATTCAAAAGAGTAAGATAAATACCTAGCAAGAATTGTAAGGCACATTAAAGTCAGTGTGAGCAACAATTCTGCAAAAGATGTGCTAGGGACTGTTATGGAGCCTTAGTTAAGTATATGTCATGATAATGAGTGCAATCAGCCACTCTATTATGATATAGAAACAGATCTGTGTGAGGCATGAAGTTGGTTTTCTGCTCCTGTACTGACATTGAAAACATCCCAGCTAATGCTGCAGATCTGATTTCAGGCACTGCCAGTTGGAACACCAAGAAGAGGACAGGGATAATGACACAAGATTTAGAAACAGGTCCTAAATGTGCTAAATTTCTTGCACAGAGCGTTGGATAGATGCAAGGAAAATATTGTAATAGGCTTCATAAAAGAGTCCTGGGGCATGGTAAGGAGCATTCTCTTGTCACTTGGTAAAAACAGAACAAGAAATAATAGAAACAAATTTCAGGAAGGACTCAGGTGAGAGATTAGGAAAAGAACAGTGAGGACAATGTCTCTGTGAGCCTCCCTGTGAAGCTGAACCTCCATCCAATTTTGGAGACCACAGTGGCTTAGAGAACCTGTGAGGAGCAGCACTGCCAACACTGCCTGAAGACAGGGAGAGAGAGGAGTCAAGATGACCTTGTGGTGCTTGTCTTTTGTACTGAAACTGAGCTGTGACTGAAGTAATGTGTGATTAAACTTTGTTCTCTCTAATAGGGGGGACTGGTGTGGCAGAAGGGAAGAAAAACCTAAAATACAATGAGTATATGAGCTCCTCCACTATATCAACAGTATATCCACACATCTGCAAACAGATCCTCCTCAGTGCTGAAAACTGATCTCAGGATGTGAAACACAGATTCCAGGGTCACTTTTAAGTTACCTGTTTTAACTTTAATTTCAGAAACCTGGCTAGAATGATTCATGAATGTCTTGTGATTCTGCATATTTCTGCAGCATTACCATGGCAACCTGAACTGATAGAAGCAGTGAATATAAAAATATATTGAGACATCTTTTAAGAAAAGAAAAAACAATGAAAATGGAATATAAAATAATGGAAATTGTACACTTGCAACATTATATACATATTGAAAGTAAATTAATGCATCCTGTGAAAGCACTAAGGATATATTCTCTACTGCGGAATACAGGTGTAGAATTCACTTCTCTATATTGACACCGGTCCAGTAATAACTGGTTGAAGTCAACAAATAAAAGCAGCATTGAAAAGCAAGATGAATGCTGGTTTCTGATTAGCATTATGAAAGAAGCCTTTATCCATCCTTTACCCTCCTCTCAGTTATAAAATGAAGATAATCATTATTCTTATTACTTAGATCATCTGAGGACTTCTTGCTTGCTTTTAAGGACGGATGTTTGATTTAACTTCTCAACTTCCTCAAGGATTACTCTTTCTTTAAATGTCACTATTTATAAAAACATGGCTTAAGCTTTTTTCCTGCTTCTTCCCCTTTCTTATGCACCATTACTCATTTTGAAAACAGGTGCTGCAGTTAGACATGTGAGATTTAGACAATTCAGATTATTAATGGCAGAACATTTCCCTTTAATGTCTTAATCACTGTCCTCTGAGATTGTGGTTACCTCATTTTGAATTTCAGAGGCCTCAATTTATCCAATTTCTGTAAGAAGTATCAAAAGTACTACTGAATTTCAATTTCTCTAATCCTTCATTTTCTTTTAATTTCCATGGAATACAAAAAACAGGCACAATTTATTTTCAAACATACCTTTTGACCCTGGCCTGATCAGACCAATTGTCTCATAACTACTACACCCTTCCATTCTCACCTAATTCAGAAATGCTTTTCTGGACACTCAGTTTCAGTTGTGAACTCAGTTTTAATTGAGTCAGAACCAGTCCAGGCAGGGAGAAAAGAACTTCTATTGTCTAGACAGCCTGGATCCTTTCTCCTGTAAGGAAAGTGGTGGTTAAGGTAGGGGAAGGAAAAGAAGAGAAATTATCTGGATTCAGAGACCTCCAGCAGTTCTGCATTGTAACTACAAAAGGGCTTGAAAACTGGTCCTGCTTCTCTGTTGACCACAGGACAGGTAGGTAAAGTTGACTTTTAATTCCAATGATTATTTCTAAGTAGTGCAGAGTCAGAACATATTGAAGTGGTGGAATTGCATGATGCTGACAAATTTCTTACCTACTAGATACTTGGTGACCATGGAATTCCCTCAGGAGATAACTCCCACCTTGCCCCTTTTCCAGAGGCTCCATCCCTTCTCTGACATGTCTTAGGGTTGCACTGAATTAAACACCAATATGTTATGCATGAATTTGCTCAAGGATTTCCTTCTCTGTTCATCAGTGATGGTTAATTGACCACGAAATTTCATTTGTATATCAAAAAGAGCTCAAATTAAAAATATTTTCCAGAAAAGCTTTAAATTAAAAAATATTAATTCTAGGATGACTTTTATTTTGACTTATAAGGCTAGATCTCTTTCCATGTGAAACAATACGATTTGCTTTAAAAATATAATGCTTGTAAAAATTCTTCAATAATGTCATGTAAAGAGCTCAGTGTTTACAGACTGCTTTCTACGAGATGTTTTTGGTAGCAATCTATTTTTAATAGTCACAATATGATAATATTATTACATAAACTGATGTGAATCTCTTGCTTTGGCAGGAGAAGGATATCATGAATCCCACTGAGTTGCCGGAAGCTTTCAGGATCACAGGAAGCAAGAAGCTCCTTGAAGATCTGAAGATTTTGTACTTCTTAAAATATTATTTTACAGTTTACTGACTTCAGAGCAGAGATACATACATACTACTGCATTTTCCTGTTCCCACCTCTCCTGATACACAAGACAAAACAAAAACCTTTGTTTTTCCTGGCCTTCTGTGTTCCAAACACAACCTGATTGGCTGGAATTACCATTTTAGGGGCCCTTCAGGATTTCTGAATGGACTGGGAAGCTCCATACATCAGCTGTACCACAGGAGTGAACAACTACCCAAATGCCTATGAAAATCTCTTCTGGTTTTGAACTACAGCAGAGAAAAAACACCAACAAATCCAGAACATACCATAGTCTTGGTATTATTATAAATCCTGTCTTAATTTAACAAGAGTTTATCTAGTTATTCACAGCATCATGTCTAGAACATTCTCTTTTCTAATATATTACAGCAGATGTGGTTCCAAATGGCAAAAGGGAGGAAATCTACCTGCAAATGTACAAAGAGAAGTGTGCCCAGGCAGGAGCAGGTATTTTAACACTGAACTGCCTCTGGTCATGAAACCTTTCCCTAAGTTACCATAGTACTGCATAAATATTGACTTATTGCCTTCCTGACCCTGTTACTTGTTGTTTCCAGGGTCACTAATGCTGCTGCTCCCATGGGATGTGAGCTTCCCACAGCTGTGGCACAAGCATTCCAGCTGCATCTCCTGCACAGCTCAGTGGTGTCAGTGACACACATATCAGAGCAAAGTGCTTCAGCAGGTAGATTGGAGTAAAACAGCACAATGGACTCTGGAACAGCAGCCCTGTGCTTCCACTAAAGGTTCAGGGAATGTCCTGGCAGATGGAGGCAAGCACACTCACATTATGGCAATTCCATTTTCCTAATGAGGCCATTGCAGCAACATCAATAGAGAGCAGCCCAGCTGGCTGCAGCATCTTGGCATCTATGATTAGAAAGTGTAAAATCATTCCTCTTGCTCTGCAGACTCTCCTTTGTCCCCATAAAGACTTCTTGTTCTCACAAAGGATGAGCTAGATGGAATATTGTCTCCCATTTTTCAGATGAGAGTTTTGTTATTCCTCTCTACTCTTAACTAAATAATTTCAGCACTGGGAGCTGAATTTCCTTTATTGAAATACAATTAAGTGTGAGTTTTATAGAGAATATTGCCAAAGCTGTTTTCAGAGTAGAATTAATCAACAACATTGTTCTTTTGTGTGTCTCAATGGGAGATTATTAGCTGTATGTGGGCAGTTTATTTAAATTATGGGACATTGCTGTACATGTATGTGGCTCACAAGTTTGTTACTTCCTCCTCTTTAAAGTCCTGGCTTGTAGACAATATCAAGGAACCACTACTATCCCAATGTAACCCCTCAGTGCCCCCAAGGGCCTCAGAAGAGCTCTGAGCATTTTTACAAGCTTGAAACTTGCCCAAAATAAATAGGATAAGTATGAATTAAACATAGGCTTTTCTCATATTGGAACAAATAAGCTGTATCTGCTGAATGGGGTAGCAGACCTGTCAGCTGGACATTCCAACACCACACTGTTGTAATGTCCTCATAAAAGCATGTTTATAGTAAATGAACTTGTTAGAGATACAGTCAGTGATATTTTCTCAGTTTATTTCATTTCTTATTTATACTAATTTAGAACATATATAACCCATTCATAACATACTTCCTTTTTAAATTGTATATAAAAAAATTAAGGCTATAAAATGCATTCTCTACATTATTCCCATCTATCAGCATGCTCCCAGTTCCCTTCATCTCAACTGTTAACACTGTTATAATGCTAAAACAATAAGGGAGCATCTGGCTGGATTTTTTTGAAGCAAATAACAAATTAGGTTTAGCTGAGGACATCTAAGGTTCTACCAGAAGGTGGAGGGTGCACTGCTGTCCTCATGTATGAACGCACTGAATTCTCACTGTAGGAGAAATTTCCAATCACAGAAATCCCAAGCAGCTCAGGCTGATTACAATTTGTTTGTTGTGCTTGACACCACAGGATAAATGAAAAGCTTTTTGGAAGGATACCCATTCCCCCTGGCACAGCATTCATTTAATGATGCTCACAGTTATCTTTACAGCAAAGATCCTGGCTTATTATGAGCCATCACCGAGTGTGTGGTGCCATGGCTCTCACAAGAAATTGACAAAATTGATACAGACTGCATCAAAATCAAACTGTGTCAATTAGCTGTGTGGGGAGTGGCATAAAAGTGCATGTTAGGGATGGAGCTGGGGACACTCAGTTCTGTAGAGCACACATCAGTATGCAGCCACACGGTAAAACAGGAATGAATGGTGGGTTTGCACACAGATGTGTCCATGGCAACTGACAGACTGTTTCCACTTGTCTCCAAAGATGTTTCCAGCATAAAGGACTCCATTAAAACTCACAGATAAATCCACACTCAGAATGGATACCAACCACAAGTCTTTGTTAAACTTATATTCTGTTTTGATAGGGGCATGGGACTTCTTTGTTTCACAGGCACATTAACAGTCCATTTTTATGGCAGAAAAAAAAATTTGCAAGGTATTCTATACACAACATATAAAAATTCAAGCATTTAAGAATATTGTAGAATGATATTAAATTTAGATCATTCTGTACCCATCCACAGAGTGAGTTATGACAGAAGGTTAAATGTCATCTATGACACCAAGAATCAAAGTAATAAACAAGGAGATGTTGGAACCCTTGACTGGGGCACAGAAACAAAAAGACCTCAGAGCATGGCTGGTCTTTCCCTGCCTGAAATAGCTGCAAAGTTACAATGCCCTTGAAACAGGTTTCCCAGAAGTGATGAGAAAAGCTGAAAGAACACTGAGGAATAGCATGCTATGAAAAACCTGTGGTCATTAGATTACAAGGAAATTAAGCAGTTCAAGGCAGCATGAGGAATAAATCACACTTTGATTTTTTGATTAATATATTGCACAGATCCATTGCATGGATCACAATATTAAAGGAAATTCAACAACCACTTCTAAAGCAGAACACCTATTTCAAATCCCTACCAAGCATATGCCACATCATGCAGCAAGTGTTTTAGTCTTTCAAAAAAGCCCCTTTAATTTTTGCCCCAGTGTAGCAAATTTTCAGGGCTCTTCTGATTATTCGTATCATGGAATGACCTGTCTCCTCTTCCAGTTCAACATTGCCTTCATTGGAAAACAAGCAACATATTTCCCATTGAAGGTAGAAATTATTTTTTACTGCCTGGATACTTCATTATTTGTTTTTATTTTATCAGATTGAATTGTTTTAATTTTACCATAAGACTTTGGGTTTTTCCCAGTTCTTAACTTTTTAATAAGCTTTCTGACTTTTGAATCACATTTGCTCACTGATCAATCCCTCCCTTCCCTACAGGCTCTCTGCATAATTGTGTTAGGAATTGTTATGAGTACTGGTGGGGGTTTAGGTAATTCTCTGCCTTTTGCCCAGGCCTCTGGCAGTGGGCAGGAGCTTTATTGGGGTGGCCAGAACCCCAAACCTCACTCTCATTCGCAAGTTCTTTAATAATGGCTGATTTGGTCTATTGTAGAATGAATTATTTATGTAATAGACATAAATCTAACAGACAGAAGAGTTAAAACAAACTAATACTACACAGAAAAAAGGACAGGAAGAACCTACTAGTAGGTAAATGTCTTTGCCCCACTGCTGGCAACACCCAACAAATTAACTGGAACAAATCCAAACCATAAATAACAACCCATAGAACCAACAACGTTCATTATTTTACCTAATAACCTTTAGGCTGCAGCAAAATATTACCTCATCTCTCACACCTGTGCTATTCTTCTCTTGAGCAGTCATTCACTCAGCAGGTTTGAAGCTATTTCCTGCAAGAAACTCAAAAGTTTGTAAAGACAACTCTGGGAAGCTGTGCAATATTGATTAATAACAACAACCTCAAAAACATCAAGCCTCATTGACACTGAAGAGTTTGAGCTCTTCAGCGCAGCTGAATTCTCTGATGAGCTCCTTTAATTTCTCAAAGCTTGCCCTTTTGAAATAATTAAAAAACTGTAATTAGTAATCCACTTGGTTTATTTCTCTATTAATTTGAAATGGACTTAACTCAGGGTCACTCAGTCTGGAATAATTTCCTGGGAGCAGCTCTTTCAGTAAGTTATCTCCTACCATTCAGGCTGCAGAATTACACAGCCTGTTCTTGGTTCAGTGCTTAGTAACAAGTCTGTCATCTGGCATAGTCAGAAACTCATGGGACCCAATACTGTCAAGTATTTTGTCTCCAAGCTATACAGAGGAAAATTAAGTGTCCCACAGTGAAATAGTTGCATTTAGAATAATCATTTGTTTGTACAAATATTAAATCAGTCCTGAAGTTTTATAATAACAGTATATCAGAGATATGCCTGTGGCATATTTCAGAATTGTATTTTACATTAACCCTAAGCTTGAGGCTTCAGTCTTTCAGGCTCAATCTAAAACTCAGTGCATTTAGTGTCCAAATGGTCATGAATATTCCTCACTATAAAGGCACCAAGCAAAACGTACTTGCAGGATTTCTTTTATTCTCATTGTTTCTCTAGCTCACTTATGGTTAAATAGATAGAATACATTCTGATGTTGTGGTCTGGTGTGTACCAGTTGAGACTTCTGAGTCATAAACTGGAGGCAAAATATTCAGCAGTAATTAGTAATAGACTGTCACTGAAGCAAAACCAAGGAATCTCCCATTCACATCAATGATATCTGTTCAATGTCATTCAAAGTCGCAGGTCCTCTAAATTTATCATAAATTTGTGAGCATACAGCAGGGAAATTTGAGAAAACTACATGTCTCTGAACTAATTTCACTATATTTCATCCAGAAAATTACTCTTTTAATGGATAGGAGTCAAACAGACTCAAACATACTAACTGTTTGTATTTGATTCCTCTGCAGCAAAATGGTCTCCTAATATTGATAAAAGCTCCTCATCAGATTTGTAGGCCTTTTCTGTCATGCCCATTCAGCCAAGAATCAGATGTGATGGAAATAATATCTTTAAATGGGTTTTCAAAATTCCTTTGGTACTTTTTAAAATTCCATTGAAAAACCCTGATTTAGTAAGTCCCCAGCCCTAGCAGTCTGATTTATCTTGATGAGAATACACACATGATAAGGGTACCAAGCTGAAAAGGGATACAAAACTGTACTGAAGACCTTGATGTTCCCTTAGAGAAACTTAAGATAACACTTCTCCATGTGATAGAATTGCTAATGCAAGGATTTCACATTATTAATTTAATGAATATTAAAACTGAGATTTATTTTCATCTAGTTCTCATTACTTTCATGATGAGATATTTGCATGCATATGCATTTGTGTGTAGGATAATGTGCTGCACACCATGACTTAAGGACAGATGAAATGATAGAATGTGTATTCATGCTGCTTGGGGTCCGGTCAAATATGAGGGTCGGGATCTATGAGCAGGTTCAACAAGCAATGGAAAACAAACCAAGAATTGCTTAAGAAAAAATGAACTATCAGAGATGTACAAGCATATCAGTCAGTGAAAGCACTAAGAAACAGACATGTGGCAATGTGTACAGTTATCCAATCAAATGACCAGGAGCAGAGTTGATTAAGACAGAAAACTTTTTAGTATCTATTATTTTGAATGAGATTTAAAGTTATTTATTGCCCACCACTTCAGTCCCTGCAAATCAATACAAAACAGCCTATCGTGTGGCTTGTTGCCTACGCTTTATTTAGGAGTTAAGCTGCTTTTTAATACTTTTTTTTATTATTATTGGATTGTCAGTGTTATTCAGCTTTGCATAGCCAAGCAGGTTCATTTAAACCTATTTGCATTTAATTGTAAGAACACAAGTAAGTAGAGCTTAACTTTTTCTTAATTAAGCTCCAAACAACAAATCATCATTACTACGATACCCTGCAGGGACAGAGATTAGAGATACATACCCAGACCTTAAAATCTGGTTTTGTGCCTGCAATGCAATATTTACAAAACTATCAGAACAGTTTGTGTGTTAGGCAAGAATATGTTAACAAATTATGTAAGAATAAGTACTTTATGCAGTTCCCTCTTCCCCAGGGTAAAAATCACCTGTCAGGAAGCAGCAGACACAACCAACAGTTATATTTGCTACATTACCAATGAAATCTGACCTTGAGTTCGTCCTTGCCTGGCTCAGGGTCCATCAGCACAGTCTGCCACTCGAGGCTGGGGATCCTCCCATGGTTCCAACCATCCGTCTCAGGTCTGCCCAGCTCGGAGGTGTGTGCAGAACAAACTGCCAGCACCAGCTCCTGTCTTGCTGATAGGCAACTTCGGCCATCTGTGATTAGACAAATTTAGGACAGGAGCAAAAGGGTTTCAGGTTTATTTCTGCATTGCCTTAGCTTGGAGCAGTTCAAAGGGATGTGTTCTACTTTTCAGTATCAGAGGATGGATGTGAATCATAGGCTGAGCATTTCAGTGTGGGCCAATGTAATGAAGAGAAGAACTTTAATTTATATGGTTCATGTTAAGAGTGGCTGCCAGGCCAGTCCAGAAGACCACTGACTTCCTCAATACACTGCATCTGTCTGGCCATGGACATCTGGGTGCTCTGGTCCATGATTAGTTTCTGGGAGCTAAAATAAAATAAATAGTAATGAATTTATACAGTCGTATCACCAATATTCCCACTGAATAATCATGAGGTGCAACCTAAAGATTTCTGAGCATTTATTAAAGACTACAGTCCCTTTCTTTTTAATTTTTTAAATTTTTTTTTTCTTTTTTAATTAAAGCCTGAATCATAGAGGTTCAGGTCACATTTTCAAAGGTTCATTAGCACTAAGATGTCTATGACCTTACTTATTTTTCATTTTTATTTATTTTTGGAAAGTTGATACTTTTAAATAGCTAATGGTACTTGAGTTTTAAGGCAAAAAAGACACGCTATGAGTGTCTGGTTCAGAATTCACAGGATCATAATGAATCACATTCACTAAAGTGAAGGACTTGACCTGCAAATAATATCTCTGCATGACGGTGTGTGAGAGAGGAACAGAAGAGACAGACAGGTGGACACACATTCTCTAGCTTGAGCCAATTGCACAAAGTCAGGAAGCACAGATAGATGTTCTAGGATTTTCCTGAGATTTAGGATTTTCCTGTGAATGTTTTAGTTGTAAACTGTTAACTATTGGAGTCTCCCTTCTCAAATTAGTCTTAACATTCACTTCAGATTAACAATTAATGAAATAGCAATTCCTGCTAGTGACAATCGCACATGAACTTTAAAGCAGATATTTCCCTTTCACTTTTATCTTCTGAGCCTCTAGATATGCTTCTGGATATTCAATGCTAATTAAAGAATGTGGAGACCATGCTGGTACCTGTGGATAAACTTTTCCTTTGGGAGACCTTTTGCCATTATTTGTGAAGAGTTGAGTTGACTGAGGTGAGCTATTCAAGGTTTTCTTTTATTTTGTTTTCCCTGCATTGTACTTCCTGCATTCTAGAGCTGAGAAGTTTTATCTCATCAGTTGCAGCATTATTCAGTACTGCTAGCTGTAATCATAGCTTTTGCTACAAACCTCCTTTGGTTTATTACTTCAGCTGATTTGTATAATTAATCATATTCTGTGTTTGCTGTTTCCTCCATTCTAACATTCTCTTTTCATTTTGCTGGCTTCAGCCACTCTTACCAGCTGCTTACTGGAAAAGTGACCTGCAGCCAACCACTCTGTATTTCTATTTTTCCAGTGTTGATTTTGACTGAAGGCCTGTGTCTACCATATTTGAATTTCAAGTGTGTTATATTAAGGCATGCTGGGCTATCCAGAAGAACAAATGGAATCTCTAGGGAGATCAGACAATGAGTGACACCTTGTTCAATTTATGTTACTTGTACATAAGCGATACAAGCCAAACCAGTAAGGCATTTATCATCCATTCATTTAAAATATTTCTGTTTATGAGTTAAGGAGATACTTTTAAGGGACCTTTGATACTTTGCTCCTAAGTATAAGATGGTTATAGATGAATGATCTGCTGCAGTACTGACTGTGAACAGAACCTGAATATCGCCCGTGATGATGCACAAGCCTAAGTCAATGTTGCTTTTGCTGAACTGCTATTAACTTCAGTTTTGGGTGTGTTTCATATGACTCTTACAAACATATGTAAATGGTAAAGTTGTTAACTATGTAAAGAATGTATCACTAATAAAAAAAGTTCTTTTTGCTATTCTATCATTAGCCCTTATGAATCTTATCCTACAGGTCAAGCATTGTTATTAAATTCTGTTAATGACTTCAATGTTTGTTGCACTTAGGCATTTTCAAAATTGGACTACTTACTTGCAAAGGTGGGGAGACTTTGAGCCAGAGATATTTTCCTCATGCCATCTTAAAATACGATGAAAACTTGAGTGATGAATGCATATATTTATTAAGCTCCAAAACAACACCACCCTTTGAAGTCTGAAAAACATCAGAAGACAGGATTTGAACAAATTATTATATTATTGAAGCAATATTTTATTTATAAATGCAGGTTCTCTGTTTGTCAATAGGCAATTTCTTCAAAAGAGGTGTTTGATCTCAACTAGAGAAAAATCAAGAATATTGCACTTCTGGAAGAAAAGCAAACATTGTGGGACATAGAAAAACCAAAGTAATCAATTCACTGCATGTGGTACTTGTATCTCAACTGCAGACTGTCTAACTTAAGCAATAGGTAGAATGACTGGAGAAAAATCCAGGGAATGCAAGAATAATAAGCAACCTGGAAACATAAGATATAAGTGTCGTTTGAAGAAATGGAATTTGTTTAATATAGGGAGAAAAGGTGAAGAATAAAAATTCATATACACAGCAAGTGCCTGAAAAGAATAAGAAAATAATCTGTTCTTCCTGTCAACACAGATAAGATTAAAAATACCCCAAAGGTCTTTAGCTGGACAGAGAAGACAGCAGGGATTGCTAAGCACTGAAACAGATGGCCCACATGGGCTATGAATCCATCCCCCAGCTAGCCTGCTTGGGCTTTTAAAGTAAAACTAATGAACAAAAGGACAGTTCTAATTGGTATTAAGGGAAGCAGAAATACCCCTTAAAGTGACACTGCTGTAGTATGTTCTGGCAGTAGGACATGACAGCTGTGTGTGTGGGGATGTTGTAGCACTCAGAAATAAAGGACAGCAGCTTCACACCCTCTCCATTGTGACTCTGGAGCTATGTAGTCTCCACCTGGTAGCTCAGAAAAGATCACATAAATTTGTGACCAGAAAGCAAAATACAGATGATTTTTGTTGGTATTTATTTTGAATGGACAAATATTAACAGAAGAGGGCAGCTGGACTGCAGTGACTAAATTGCTATGTTTATGTGTTTTTCTATTTTGGTATCTTTTTTATTGCCTTAATCCTGTGTGGGGTCATTCAATACAAATTCATATAATTCCTTTTTTTTTTTTTTTGGTAGATTCTCTGTTATGATACAGCTAGAGAACATAAAAAAACTCTGAGCCAAAAAAACAAACAAACAACCCCCCCCAGATTGCACTTAAAGCCCCCCCCCTTTTTAACATTTTAAATCAGTCAAATACTTGATTAACTTCAGTTTTTAAAGATCAATTCTGCAATGGCACCCTAATGATTACCTTAATGATGCATTGATGAGCTGCATGGCTGGAGAACTCAAAAATCTCTTTGCAAGAGTGAATTTCCCTGTGCAACTCTCACCCTGAT
Source organism: Zonotrichia leucophrys gambelii (assembly GCF_028769735.1). Taxonomy (NCBI): domain Eukaryota; kingdom Metazoa; phylum Chordata; class Aves; order Passeriformes; family Passerellidae; genus Zonotrichia; species Zonotrichia leucophrys. The sequence goes on from NC_088183.1 coordinate 11,209,725, forward strand.
GGTTCAGGAAGGACAGACTCTATTTCCATGTCAAGGTGCAGTGGTTAGAGGCCTTAGGTAACACAGGACATTGATGGACATCCTCAGAATAGGCTCATTCATCCTCCTGGGCCTTGTTTTCCAGGCATTTCAGGCCTTTTTCATTCAGCAAGGATACTTTATTTCTGCTTTATATGCCCAACTGCTGCCTTAATAAAGGAAATAAAGTAGTAGGAAATAAAGGCACAGGTGTAGAAATAAAGGCAGAGGGAAAAAAAGTGGGCTGCTCTCAGGTCCAGTCTCCAAAGGGATAGGACACAAAAAGGGTAAGGATATAATTCTTTCTATTTCACATACTCACACCAGTGGGACAACTTGTTTTCCAGAATCAGATGAAATGTTAAACAGCCTCTAATAATCTGCTTTTCAGACAGGGAAAAAAATGAGACAAAGAGATGTATGTGCTTTGCAGACCTGTAATTCAGGTTGGAGTAAAAGTAGAAAATTCAGCCCCTCCATTCCCAGGCATTTGCTCACTCAGTGGACTGGACATCCTGACTGGACAGAGGATGTAAAGCTATGTTTCCATAGAATGACATGATTTTTGCAATTTCATGTGTCCACAGGAGCAAGAAAAAGAAGAAATAAGGAGAAGGCAATTCAAGGCCCCAGCAAAGTTCTAGCTTTTTAATTCTGTATGTTTATTACTTTCACACCTGATTAAAATGATGTATTATCCAATCTCCATATTTTATTATTTTACCCTACTTACCTTTCACTCAAGTGACTGACCATAATTCCCTGCAGTCATTCTGATAATAAAAGAAGTCTCTTGATATGATTTCCTCCATAGATAATATAATATTCATCAGACCTAGATAAGATAAATGATTTATATTGTGAAAGTGAAAGGAAGACGCCTTCAGTTCTGTTTAAAACTGAAATTTTCAGGTATTTTTAACAGTGTCTTATTATATCTTTAATATGCCAACTGACTCATTTTGACTTCAGATCAACAGGCAGAAAATGAGCTTTTGGTGAAACTAAGAAAGAGGTGAAACCAAATTATAACTATTATGTAATAATATTGTCTGGTCATAATGCACTTTCTTCATGCAGGTCTGATTTCATGAGGGCAATTTGATTAATATATATGGGAAAAAAAAGGGTTTCCATAGAGTTGAAACTGCAGAATTAAATCCTGCTTCCATGGAATTTAATGAGGACAGAATTTAAACTCTGTCCTTACATTTTCAAAATTAACCTTATAAAATATTTAAAATATTTAGGTCTGTTGAAATGCTGGATCTAAGTTCACAAAAATCTCCTCACTACCTCGAGAAATGCAGCTATTTTAAATTCATGCTATGAATCCATTTTAGAGGAAAAAAAGCATTTACTGGTAGGAAAAGTTTTGGACTTAATATTCTGCCTTAGATTTAACAGCATATAGCAAGGAGATAAAACTCATGGAAATAAAAGAGAAAGCAGTGGAGATGTGTGCAGGAAGCGATAATGGAACTCTAACTCTGGAAGGCTTCCTGAAAGTAAATTTAGGGAAAAAAAAAATCTAGATTGGACAATTTAATCAGATACTAAGGAAGAATAGAAATAATCTTGGCAGTTCTCTCTCCTGAGCTCTACTTCAAGTGGAAAATTTTCATTTCACGTAAGCCAGAAATGCATGTGGCATCTCATGTTCTTATCTTTCATTGAATGCTTGAAATATTTGGAACTCTGGAAAAGAGAAAAGGGGAGTTTTTTGATCAAGTACCCTGGACAATGCCAGCATTTCTTAGGAAGAAAAAAAAGCCAATGCCAAGAACAGAACAAATTCACAATCTGAGGGCTATTTTCTGTTAAAGCCACTGCAATTATTAAAGAAGAAAAATTAAAGATAAATATATGATGTATTAAATATTTATAACTAAATAGGAATTATGATTTAAGTACCTGGAAATCCAGGAAATCAAGATTTCTTTGCAGCTACTTGAAGACTTTATTAGACTATAAAAGAATACATCCCTTTGATATATTTCAAATTGTATTTGATAATTTGATACTATTAAACATCTAATCCAGTCAGTATAATAACCAAGGTTTTACCACACATAAAAGAAAGCGAGAGTGGCAAACCTCTTGCTAAGGATCCTAAGGCAGAGAAGAATGAAAACCTTCAAGTCTGAGTCTGTGCAAGGCTCTGTCCTTTATCCAAGTATCCTTTATCAAAAACCAGTGACTTCTGATGTCCTTAACACAACACTGGGCTACATAATGCTGTTCAACAGAATGGATCCAAGGATTTTCATTTTAAGAGCAAAGCCTGGCCTGAGATCCTACAACTCCTAAGATCATTCTTTATTGCTTTCATCACTGCAGAACTCATTCATTGACCAGGCTGAATGAAAAGACTCAATCTATGTATTCAGTTTAAAGGGTGATGATTCAGACTCGTAACTCGTTCACCACCCAAGGTTATAGACATGAACTCCTGGATTTGCTGTTTTATATATGCAACTCTAAGAATTAAAACATTCTTTTTAAAGAAATCACTCACATCACTGGGGGTTTATTATCTTTAACTGTTTACCAAAATGTATGGGAAGAAACATCACATAAAAGGTTGTTTGAGGAACATTCCATTTTCCATGCAGATGGGTACAGCAAGGAACTGAACATGGTGTTTGGTATGAAATGTCTTAGCAGCATCTTTCCCAACCTCCTCGAGCAACTGCACTTACCACTGACGGAGTAAAACCTGTAAAACAAATTGGAAGGAACTGTTATTTTGTACCCATCGGTAAATTACACGACATTTCTGCCAAAAAAGCCTCACAAACTGCCACACCAGCTGGAAATCCTTCAGTTTAGTATAACAAGTGCAACCCTGAAGAGCTTTTATAGATATGACTAATTCAGTTTAGCTTCATTCTAAATTAATGCATTGGGACAGCCAATAGTAAAGCTATTAAAAGAGTGAAATGATGGTGTAATTGTAAGAATTTCTCCCTCAGCCTGCATTTAGGAAGACAGTTTTAGCTACATGGGCCTCCAGTCAGTAGCAGAGACAGGCATACATTACATTCAAAGTTCCATGAGGTTTTTGGGGACAGGACTTGAGGAAAACAGTGCTTCCCACTGAACAGCACTATGTGCATGCATATGAAATTTATTTTAGTAAACATGACAAAAGGGATGACACTGAAATTAGACAAAGGTGGCCCCCTGTCAGGCAAAAGCCTGTCCAAGCAGATGGGCTTTCCAATACACTTGAAGGTCAAGAGATTCTAAATCACCAAGTGTGTCAGTAACTGGTAGTTTATAATCTCTCTCTGCTGTAGCTACTGAATCTAATCTGTTCATATCTCAGCAGCTAAAAGATAAGGTCCTGAAAGCAGATATCCAAGCAAACTGAAAAGAAACCAGATCCTCTTTTCTAAAGAGAAAAGAAATCTTGTTGGCTCTGTTTGGATCTTGGTAAATAGGGAAGTTTATTTCCACTGTGGGCTTTCACATAAGCAATGCTGTGAGAATGAACCCTCAAAGACAGCAGGCTGTGATGGTTTGCAAGGCAATGTCTGCCAGTGAAGGTGGGAACCTCTCTCAGGGCCCTGGGTTCTCCCCTGGGGCACCCCAGTAGATGGTGAGGGCCCTTTTGCAGTGAGGTCAGGGGTTGATAAGGTTCCAGTTCAACATCTGCTTTTACAAGCAAAGGCTCACCCATGGAAGGAGAAGCATTGGGAGGACAAAAGTTCTGCACTGGCAGCAAATCCTCTGGGCAGCATCAGGCACCAATCCCACCTCTCTCCAGCCCAGTCTCCAGAGAGAGGGAGGAGCAGAGCTCAATCCCTCACCCCCAGCCCAAATCTCTCAGTATCTCTGCCTTTTCCAAGATAAAACACCTCAGCTAAGAGTAGCCAGCTGCACCCTTCCTCTTCCTCCCATCCACATCTTTTGTTCTCTTAAGTACCCATTGTTATCATCTCTTAAGTAACAAATACCAGAAAATTCCCTGAGAGAAAAAAAAGGAAAACTCCTTACCTCCATGCAGTGGATATTTAATTCCAAATAATGATGTCTTAGTATTATAGTTCAAATAAACAAACAAAAATGCTATGTTTTGTTGTGCTGATGAAAGTCTTGGATAATGGTATTAAAATAAGTGACACTAAGTCTACGTGAAAGCTAGCTATGAATCAAAACATAATTTAAGGTTTTCATAGTGAAGTTTTCCAGGACTGGGTAGTCAAAGGATATCAGAAAAATTCAACTGCGCTAAATTGTAGTGGCTGATAAACCCTCATTATTCATGTACACTTTTTAAAAATCCATATGTTCAACTCAATTTCCTTTCTGCATTTACTTTTTTTTTAATCTCTGTCCCTTGTGTCTTAAAAGATTTCGTTTGAACAAAAGCACCTACAGCCACTGATACATGTCTGTTTCTTTCAGTGAGGTTCTCTTGCCTCTTAGACTTTCTTCTTGATTAATCTGTGTTTACTTTCTCTACCCACTCTTTCTCTCCTCTCCTTCTTCAAATGCTCTTCCTTTGTTTTGGAAGGAAAAAAAGTTCATAGAATAACTAAAAACCAACCTGAATTCTCTGATAAATTACCATCATCTAAAACTCAATGAAGAAAATTTTAATCACCTGAAAACACTCTTTCTTACCCTATTAATCAATTTAAAACTGTGATTAATTGTCAGCTTCTGTGAGAATCAGTGTTTTATAATGGTTGCTCATATGAACTGCTTTCTAACCTATCTTTCCATTTTGAAAATGTTTTTCTTATTTAAGCTTTTGGAGACATCATGATCTTGGCAAAACTGGAACATTGTCTATTAATCAAGCCCATTCTTACAGTGTGATACAAGAACATGGAAGGAAACTATTTCTGTCTGAAAGGAAGTTCTCCTCCCTTTCTTCTCTCAACATGCTTCTCTTTTTGTCACAGGGAATCTTTGAATCCACCAAGCTTAACTTGGGCATGTTAAATAATGCACACAGGCCCCCACCCCCTCATTCCCCCAACATGCCAGATGGAAAATAAGGAAAGTTGTTTTTAAACACTGGAGACAATATGACTCACTCAATCTTCCTAGATGTATACTGACCCTACCAGATCTTATTCCTGATTTCTGTTCTAAATCTCAAAGTTACAGTTTGTTTTGAGAACCTGAATGACTGTCACCAGTATTCTTAATAGCACCCTATTTTGGGATTCCTCTATTTCTTTGTAAAGAAATATTGGAGGGATTTATGTTTTAGAATAATGAAAGATGCCTCTCTGCATACCCAGTATCACTACAAGTCAGAATAAAGACTGATATTCTTTAAAAGACTCATCCCTTCTGTCAACTCAGCACAAATGTTTAGTGCAGTGCAGGGTTTCAGCCAATAAAATGTCAGGTTTTTTCATTTTAACAAAATGAAAATTTTGAACGTTAGTGAAATAAACAAAAGAGCTGATGGCAAAACAATATGCATGTTTAGCACTTCTAAGACATGTTTATAAATTCCAGTCACCCAAATGAAAAATATTTCACAGACAAACCAGAAGTGTGAGGACCAGGCTGACAAGTAACTATACAGGAGATTATACAGCTGAACAGTACATGAATTGGAAACTACTGTGGTTTGGACCAAATCTGGTTAAAAACAATAGTAATTCATTAGATCAGCACCCCCATCAGATGCACCATATGGTCATGCAAGCACTTGTGCCAGAACAAGTGAGAAAGAACCATGGGGACAGGGATTAAATGAATGGAAGGATACTGGGATTAACCTTTCAGGGACAATGCTGGCTTTAAATGTTTGCAAAACAGCAGAGTATCTAGATCATGACATTTCAACTCAGAAAAACAAAAACAGCTGAGGAGATATATAAAGAATGGCAATACAAAAATTTCATAACTGAGCTCCCACATAAAATTTCCTCAAAAATAATGAAGGTGACAAATTCTTACTTCAATTCATTCTTCAGAATGGGTGTGTACCAATTTAAAATTATCTGGCAATCCTATTTGTACAACACAGCAAAATTATTCAGGCATTATCTTAAGTTAATTAAAATGTATTAACTCAGCTACTTTGAGTACAAGAAGTTTTTATATACAATTGCTTTCAGAGCTACTTCTGTTGTGTTTCAGAGCTACTTTAAAGGACTTGAAATGTTTTCATTAATTTGATCACCTCTGTGACTAAAAAGGAAAAAGTGGTTTCAGTTTTTTTCTAAAAAATTGACTATTAAAAAAAAAATTTGCATTTTTTGATCTACATCCTGTATTTCTATTTTCTCCCTTGTTAGATCTTAGAGAATGAAATAAACTGGAATGGATAACCAGAAACCCATAACAGATATTATCTGTAAATTTATTTCAAGTTCAAATGCTGACCGCTTTCTTTTATCCTTCCTCTACACAGAGGTAGTTTACATTTAAAGTTCCATCCATGACAAATTCCATAAAACACACAAAGGTGTTTAAGCCTGAACATATTTGTGATGTCTATTAAAATTTGAAACTTGTTCTTTCTTTCATTTATTACAGTGCTTTGTTTAGTCACAGGTCATATTAGCAACTCTTTTTGATATCATCCTTATCCTAGAACAGGGCAAAGACAATGTTCCAGTTTTGCCAAGATCATGATGTCTCCAAAAGCTTAAATAAGAAAAACATTTTCAAAATGGAAAGATAGGTTAGAAAGCAGTTCATATGAGCAACCATTATAAAACACTGATTCTCACAGAAGCTGACAATTAATCACAGTTCTAAATTTAGATCTGAGTCTTGAAATCCATTTTCCTTGTAGTGTTCCAGGGACATTTTTGTTCTTGAGGGAAAATAAACTCACAGCCCATTTACAAGCTAGCACATAATCCTGTGGCTCTCAAAGAATATAAAATAAACAGCACTAAATCTCCTTCAGTTCTTTATCTTTCCCACTTCATTAAAAAAAAATACTTCAAGTGAAAAATGTTAATAACTAAGGCTCTTCGGCCTATGAGAAATTACATAACAACTTGGGGAAATCCATATGGCAAAAGTTTCAAAGTTGAACCACAGTTGAATTTGAATCACCAGAGATATCTTTAAATAAAATTAGTGTAGTGAGAGAAAGATTAAGTATTCCAGAGGGCTATTTCTGCTTGGTATGATTCATGCTGGAAAGCAGCTCACTTTCAAGCTAATAAGGCCCAGCACAAAGCCAGGGGAATTAGGCACCATCCTGCTGAAGGAAGGCTCTGAGTGGCTGATCCTGGTGCACCTGCACGTTTCTATTACTATCCCAACAAAAAAGAAAGATGAGCCTTATATATTAAGGCTCTATTAGCAAGGAAGGAGTTTTCATATTATTGCAGAGTGTCTTAGTAAGAAAAAGTCTTTGTTTTATCGATTTGACTAATAAGTTTTAAAAACCTGCATAGGGATCCAGGGGCAAATGTTGGATAATACAGAAAAAATGCAAAAGTCAGCATTCAGAAGATCCAGTAGCAGACTGGAGTGTGCAAAGCTATAACAAAAGAATTGGATGACAGTGAGAATATTCACTTAGGGCAGTGTCACACCCTCACCAGTGTCAGAGCCACTCTCATACTCTGTGGATCTCAGTCCTAAGCAAGCTGCAGACCTGAGCTGCATAAATAAAATCCAGAAAGCAAAAAAGTAAAATCTTGTATGGTAACATTCAGTTTCTTATGAAATACTAAACAGCATGTTTCAAGCTTCAATCTGTGTACAGGGAAAATAGCTAACTGAAGTAAATCAAGGTGTATTTTGTTTCTTAAAAAAAATGGACAAATTCCAGAGTCACGTACAAAAATCAAAAACAAGTATAGAAAAAAAAAAAAGTAGGACTGCTACAAGGAATTAAGTGATAGGATCATATTCTCTTGTCATTTTATGGGAACAATTTTCAGCCTCTGTGAGTTTTTATAAATGAACTATTTTTACTCTCCCTTGAATTGATGTTACTCTCTGTTGAAAGGCAAATTTGTATTAAAACATACAATCATTCTGTACAGCACTAAGGCCTCCCCACCTCTTACTTCATGTTTCACACACTTTTACTGGCCCTTCCTCACAAACCTGTTCTTTTGAATTAAACACCCAGATCTTAAAATCTCTCTGCAAGAACATATTCCCTGGCAGCATGACTCACTCCAGTGTCTTAGCCTCATTAGTAAGCAAGGCAGATGTCCAGATTCCAATGCTGTCTGTAGCACATATGTTTTATATAACATCTCATTATTTATATATAAATGTGCAGTGCCTTATCCTGGGAATACAGCACCAATTTTTGGTCGAACATTACTAAGATTCACACAGAAGTGTCTTGTTTATTTTAGTCCATTCCATGCTTCTCTTCTTTAAATTTTGCTGTAAATAATGCTTATTTAGGAGAAAGCAACCCTCTTTTGGGATATTTTCCCCTGAATGCATTGCATATTATGAAATGTCAGTGGCAGAATCTCTTATGGTGTAGCAGTTGACAGTCTGCATACTTTAATCAAGCCTTAAAGTTTTAATTATACTGCTAGAGGCACTGCATTTACACTTTTTTTCTTTAATAAAGATTCTGTGAGAAATTTTAAAAAATAAAAGAACAAAAGGTAGAGTTCCCTGGGAAGAAAGAGGAGGGAACTCCTCTGTTTCTTAAACACAGATAAATCTGAACAATCTCTATGAAATAGTCATAGAGTGTTTTAGGTTGGAAAATACCTTGAAGGTCATCAAGCCCAACCTTTAACCCAGCACTAAACCGTGTCCCTAAGCTCCACATCTACAGGTCCTTTAAACACCTCCAGGGATGGGGATTCAATGGCTTCTCTGGCTCCTGTTCCAGTGCTGGACAGCCCTGTCAGTGAGAAAAGATTTCCTAGTAGTGTAGAATCATGGAACATCCTGAGCTGCAAGGGATGCACAAGGATCATCAGATCCATCTCCTTGTCCTGCACAGGGACACCCCAAGAACCCCATCATGTATCTGAGAGGGTTCTCCAAATGCTCTGTGAGCTCTGGCAGACTGGTGCTGTGACCATGGCCCTTGCGAGCCTGTTCCAGATTCCAGTGAACAACCTACAGTATCCCACTAGAAAACTTCCTCTGGCTCCACTTCAGGCCATTTCCTCTTTACCTCTTGTGCTTGTTACCTGGGAGAAGAGACCAACAACCTCTTTTCCCCCACCATCTTTCAGGGAGCTGTAGAGAACAATAAACTCTCCTCTGATATTCCTTTTTGCCCATGCTGAACACCCCCAGCCCCTCAGCTGCTCCTTGTGGGCCTCTCTAGGCCTTCCCAGAGCTGCTGCCCTTCTCTGAACCTGCTCCAGCAGCTCAGTGTCCTTCCTGAATGGAGTGGCCCAAACTTGCCACTTGAGGTCCCTCACAGTGTCCAGTGCAGGGGACAATCCCTGCCCTGGTGCTGCTGCCACTCTGTTGTCATTGTCCCTCACAGTGCCCAGAGCAGGGGACAATCCCTGCCCTGGTGCTGCTGCCACTCTATTTGCTCGTGCAAGGGTGGGCTCCAGCCTGGAGCACTGCAGGGGCTGCTCTGACCCCAGACCTGTCCCTGGGGCTTGTGGAACCTCAGACCACTGCTCTGAGCCCATCCATCTGGCCTGTCCAGGGCCTTCTGCAGAGCCCTCCTGCCCTTCAGGACACCTACACACCCAGCCTGGTGTCCCCTACAAACTGCCTGAGGCGGCGCTCGAAGTCCTATGCTGGACCATTGATAAAGATGTTAAATAGGATCATTGATAAAGATGTTAAATAGGATCATTGATAAAGATGTTAATAACCCCAGTACTGAGCCATGAGGAACAAAATTTGTCACCTGCCATCAACTGGATTTAGCCACCACCACTCTGGGTCTGGCCAGCTTGCTTTTCATTCACTGAACAGTGCACCCAACCAAACCATGAGCAGCCACTAATATAACTTGGGGTTTTTACACCAATTTTTTACAAAATTGTATGTTTGGTACTATTATAATGCTTTTGGATACTATAACTGTTCTAACAATAGCAGGTCCTTTAAATAAAATTCTCCTCCCTACCCATTTCCCTTTTTTCTCTCTTCTGGCACTCAGTACAGGAGTGGGCAGCCCCATGCAGTTGGGAACTGTGCACCTGAACAAATACAGATGTAAGAACAGCGTGTGTCCTGCCCTATTTAAGCTCACCTTGAACAATTGTTAAGGCAGGGGATTTTAGCTTGGGAAATATAATGTCTTACCAGATGCCTGCTGTAGGAAAGAAAGGCACCATTATGAAATATCTGTTGGCCTTTGAAATTGATTAAAGAAAAAAAAGCAGAAAGATCCTGCTGTCATCTATTGAAACAGAATTTCTTCTCAGAAGGACAGCAAAATTTCTCATCAAAATTTGTTTTATAGTTAAATGTTATGCTATCATTATTGAAGTCACTATGTCAGATCCTGTGGAATAGTATTTTTAATATATATGTATTTCATTAAATAAATTTAATTAATGATCCACTTTTCATAGCCTGTACATTTGGGGCTGAGTTCATTATTTACCTTATGGTGTTTTTTCCCCAAGGATGAGCTCATTAGCCGTGGGGTTCCTGATTTCATTCCAAATCAGGTAGTTCTTTCTCTACAAATTCTCTTTAATCTTCATTTGGATGCACTGTATTTCTCTCCCTAGTCTCAAAGTACTATTTGTGTAGCATTGCTGTTAGAAGCTTTTCCTCATTATTCCCACACCCTAGGTATCAAAACTGTAATAGTGAGATAAACAATCTATATGAGATGAATAATGGCTGGAGGTTACAGAGAGAAGATAAATTATATATATAGGACTATTAATGTATGTCACAGTAGCAAGATAACAGATATTTTGATTAAAATTGCATTTAAATACCAGATCACAGTTGTCTTGTTTGACTGAGCAAATAAATACAGCACATGTAAAATGCTTTAATCACCCCAAACCAGATATTCCAGCTCAGAAAAGGATTTAAATGTCTAATACATAAATTACATGGAATTTGAACTCCCAGATGCAAAAACACAACCTTGAAACTACGGATTACACAGACTCTAGGTAGCATAAAATCAAGAGGGAGTTCAATATAAAAGTTCTCCAGATGAAAAAATCTCTAACTTCTCTAAATGATGACAAATAACAAATTCCTGAAAGGGTTAAGTGTCATGTACCTCACTGCAGATGACTAACCTGCATTTCTCTGCCTCCCCTTCTAAAGAGCTTGTGCCAGAAGGTTTTAAAGCACACTGCAGACTCATTTGCTCTTATAAAAAAATTCCCAGAAAGAGTTTTGCTCTTCAAAATGACCAGAAAAAGAGAAAAGAGTGAGATTTTCCTTTCCCTTGCTTTCAGACTAAAGCTCACCCTTTGGAACAGTGACCCAGGCTTCATTTCTCTTCCTGCCTTTAAAATGCTGTTCAAGGCCATGTAATTGCCAGATCAGAAAATGCACAGAGGTACAGACAGAAGGGCTTTCAAGCTTCCTTTGGAGGCTGTGGCATTTTCTATATAAGAATCAGGCACTGCTTGTTGGGTATTTATGGGAAGGAGAAAGGTTGGGTAGTATTCCCTGACCTAGGAACAACAGAGGGCAGCTGGGGAGATGGATTTCTAGGCTACCTACAGAATAAAAAGACAAATGTAATTCAAAACATTAAGGAAGACAATTGAAGGAAAAGGGATCTTGTTTAAATGGTATCCATCTCTCTTCTTTTATGTTTGGTTCAATTGGAACAAGAAATATTCCCCATTCCCCATCCCATGCTGATTCCAGCAGCAAGTACAGTTTGTGACAGCTTGTGCAACAGCAGATCCACAACTGCTCCTCTCTGGAACACAGGTGTCCTCTTGTGATATTTTTTTGGCTAGACAGACAGCATGATAATTTTTTGGAGATCATCCACAGCCATTTCATAAAGACAATTGTACATCTTCTCTGCCACTAATTATAGTAATCATCTTACTTAATAACAAGCCAAGAGCTTGCGCCAGAGCAACTAATTTTGCTTTTACTCCCAATTCCCAATTCATGCTACATTGTTCAACCTTGTCTCAATTAAAAATTGTCTAAATGTTTAGTTGGACTTAAAACAGAGAAAGTAATAATATTTCCTTCAAGATATAGATTGGCTTCCTGACATAGATTGTTAAGCAACACTGTATTAAAGTGTGCAGCAGAACAAACCCCTTTTCCATGTGTTTCTCAGGCAAGTGGAGAACAGTTATTTTACAATACCATGTTTACAAAAAAATACTCTTTTTGGTTAAAAAATACCTTAAAAGCACTGCTTATGTTAGTGACAGTATTTAGAGCAACCCTTAATATTATTTCAGTTTTGAGATGAGAAGGAATAAATAAGTCAGTGGTGCCAGCAATGTAATTCAAGAAAGTGTCAAAAGTTTTATGAATCTGTTTGAAATTAATGCTCAGCCAAAGAAATGAAACAATGGGATTAAATTGATGATGGATATACTTGGTAAAATCCCTGAAATAATGACATTTTAAAATCAGTAACATTCAGATAATTCTCACACAAATGCCATGACTGATCTGAAATTTAGCTGTGACATTGTAAACTAAAATATATACAGGAATATGTCACAAGTTGGAAATTATTTAGAAAAATTTAAATACTGATAATATAAAATATTAAATAATTATTGTCTTCTGTTACTTCCTTATGTGATTCCCTATATTTTTAAGGATAAATATATTTAGTCTTACCTGTAGGCATCATATCCAAAGCCTTCTTAGCTTAGTTCTGTTCTGTACTGAATCAATTATAAATATTTTGTGGGTTTAAAGTTATTTATACCTATGCAAAGGACACATTTTCAAGTAGTATTGAATACTTTGCTTCTGCATAGACAATAAGAAAAGGCTGAGTTCTTTGTAGCCTGCTGGAGCTACATTTCTCTGTTTACTAAGATAGGAGCTCAGAAATTTAGTTAGACAGACAGTGAGGGACTAATGGGGCTTAATTCAGACATCTAATGCCAGATTAATAAATCTGAACCAGTCACACCCAACCCCTTTCCTAAGTGAAGAACAGGCATCTTAATTGTTTATAATTTGATCAGATAAATTGCATATCTATCTTTTTCCCCCAACCCAACAATTTTCAAATAAAAGAATTATTCTTGAAAACTAGACATGGGATTACCCTGAAATTATTAAAATTTTCTATGTCACCATGATGTAGTGCTTTTATTCACAGCTGAGATTGCAGTGAGAGCAAGAGTTTCCTGAATGATGGTGCAGCATCTCCATATCTTTTCTATACTCCTCAGTGCTAAAATCATGAACTTACTATGTTGTAGTGGAACTTCAGTTGTCATTCTCTGTTTCTTCATAGCCTTACTGTCCTTAAGTGTTCTTGAGAGATTAGGACAACCTTGAGAACAAAAGAAAAAGCAGAAGTAATTTACTGCAAGCAGTACAACTGCAGAGGGGTTTATGTTGATAAGGGAATAGCCCTGGAACATGACAAATGCAAATAAGGCAGGCAGTAATGTACTGAATGTTTAAGAACTACTTATATAATAGGTAAATACTGAGGAAATTATTTCATATTGAGCATGGCAGCTTTTGATATATTTAGTGAACACCAAAATGCCATTCTTAGAGATGAATCACTGCTTATCATTCCTTTGTCCCTCAACACATAAATACATTCATACATGTGCATTTGGAAAAATTATTAATGAAACCAAGCAAAATCAATTGAAAAAAACTGTACCTTTTAAAGGGTGTGTGCTTATAGGATGAGGTTTAAGTCAGACAACCAGCTCAAATATGTTACAAATTACTGCAACCACAAAAGGTAATCAGAACAGTATAAGTACAGGTATGTAACTTCAAAAAATCCCCCATAAATTTTACGAAGTTATAAAATTAAAAGGAGAAAACATGAATGTTTAGTAGCAAAGGGTTTTGCTTAGGAAATACAACTTTTTCTTGCTCATGCTCCACTGAAAACATTTCAAAACTTACAAGAGTAGCAAGGCATTTCCTGTAGGTAATGAACAAAGGGATTCCATTCAATCCAAAGTGGTGTTAAGCAAGCAGGAATTAACACAGAATAATGAATTCAACATTAATTTTTCATCTTTTTACTTAAAGATCAGATCTCCTTTTGCCTCCAGCTGACTGTTTCATTGTAGTATGCTGGTCTCTGCCATGTACAATATTTTGATATGCAAGGAACCAATATTCACTAAAAAGACTTGGAGCTTCCATTGGTTTGCCTGTTACAAAAATCTGCAGGCTGGAAAATAACTCCCACAGGACACTTTCTTCTTTAAAACTTTTAAATCTAAAACGTTATCCTTCTCACCTTGTTCATCTGGAGAGCAGAACTGCAGAACATGCTAAGGTACACATCAGTCACTTCTTCAAGTGAGATAGCTAACAGGAGACATCTAAATTTTACAAAATGCACAAAAATGCCTTTCAGATCTGGTATGAACAATGGTTGATTGTCATCAAAGCCAAACATTCAAAGAAATTTGGTCCAAAGTGAAATGTTTCGCTCGACAAAACTGTCACAAAAGAAACATTTGAATTTCTGTGTCTGTCAGTAAGAAGTGCACAGTGACATTGAACATCTCATCCACATCAGTTAGCTGAAACTTGTGACACATTCCCTGCAAAATCAGGAAGGAATTCAACATGAACATTTAGTAGATTTGGAAACAAAGAAATTTTGTATCTCATCTTCCAACTAAAGATGAATTGTTCCAGATTTTTGCTTGAACTGATGACAGAAGTATTTACCAAAACAAGAAACAGTTTTCCACCATCTTGTACAGAAAAAGTTATACTTCTGTAGCTATTCCACATATTTCTGTTTGGAAGCCAGCCTGGTTTATCCTATTTTATTGAAAGAACTGGTATGCTCAAATCCATGGTTAAGTTACTGGCACTTGTCACAAAGTAAGAATGAAATCTTTGATCTCTAGAATAGAAAAATCTTTGTTCTACTGGCCAAAGATTTTATTTCTACTTCCTTACAAGTAAAAAAGTTTAAAACATTTTCATTTCTCTATTATCAAATAATACCAGATTTTCTGAATATTTTTAATTAAAACTGCTTTTTGAAACTGACTTCAGCTTTTCAGTCAGAAGGAAATCACATACTCTTTAGCTTTCCATTTTGTATTTAACAGAGAGTATTCTTACTTTAGATAGTCTAATTATTTTTGCCTAGTGAAGCTAAAGCATATTTGCACAGCATATTAAGATATTGCTCTCTGCTCTACAGACTTGTACCTCAGCAATGAGGATTTTTTCTAACAATACATCCATCAGAAGTTTAGAGACTTCTTTGCCACAGTGTTGCTACAAGGTGCTAATATACAAAGGATTCCAATGCATAAGCTATTAAACTGGGAAGAATTTATTGGTTTTCTCTCCTATTCCCTGGTATAATTTGTCTTTACCATACTTATTTCCATATAGTAGAATAAAAAAAAAATCTTTTCTTTCTCCTTTTCTTAAAATAAGAATATTTTTGTTCACTTTCTGACAGTTTTTGGCTACAATCCACTCACTATCTTGGAAGTAATGACACCCTGGAAACATTTTATGCACTCTCTCCTTTTGCTTTTCCCCTGTTTTGATAATTTTTGGATTTTAGCTATGCCACTGCTTCTTTCTTTACCTTGTTTATAGTAAAGTTGAATGTGTGGGTTGGTTTTGAGGCTTGAGGTACTGGGGGCCGTGAAGCCCTCAAAATGACTGCTGAAAATGCAGAAAACTAACTTGGGTATTTAATCCCTCATATTTGCATACTCTAATTTCTGTGTAAGAAAGGTTATGTTGAACAAATTGTGGCTATTGATATTTGTATTCCTCACACTGTCAGAGCACCCACACTATCTAGCTCATTACAGAAATTGCCTTAGAATGCCTTCAGTATGAAAGGTGTTATTATAGTATCAAATTCTACTCTAGTCTGAATTTCAAATTCTTGATTAAAAAAGCATTTTGGGCTAACAGGTTCTCTATTAACATCTCACCTATATTCTTTACACTGAATAATTCTAAATGATTTGTTACAGCTAGGAAGATTAAGGCTGTTTAAAATAATAGTCTGCTATTACTGCTTCAAATGAGATCTTTGTTGCAACAGTGGATTCAATATTATAAAATATTATAATCTATCAGCTACTGCCAGTGAAAGAAGCTCCTAAACATCTGTGGGGAGTGGGAGCTACAAGGCTGAGATTAGCATCATACACTGGTGTCATTAGTTCTTAGAATATATATGTGAAGAGGAAATCAAGAATTAATTTTGTCATTCATAGCAGAGAGAAATAAAACTTTGGTTACACAAAACTAAACATGCACAGACTGTCTGAGAAGCAAGTATTATTTACGGTTACAAATTCAAGAGATCCTGGTCCTAGCCATACCTTCACTTGTGGGAATCTAATCAGATCCACAGCCTTAACATGGTGTGAATGTCTATTAAGGCAACCACAGAGAGGGGTTTAAAAGAATTTAAAATAAATTCTGGATTTAGAAAGGCATTGACTTTTTTTGCACTTATTTCAATGATTTAGCATCTCTTGCTGAGGATAGAAACAGTTCAGAAGTGAGGGAAAGGACTCCAGGGCTGGGTGGGACAGTGCCAGGGCTGGCTTGTGGCCATGTCCTGCCAGGATTGCATCCCTCTTGTGAAGTGTAGCCCAACAGACAATCATAGGATCACAGAGAAGTTTGGGTTAAAGAGACCTTCAAGGTCATCTAGCTCCAATCCCTACCATGGTCTACAGAAGTTCTCCCTTACTGACCGCACAAAGTCTTTTATTTCCAGGTAAAGGCAGATTTGCAGTATCTCACAGGCAGGGTGAGGGTGATGCACCTCACAGAGTCACTGTGTGTAGGTGTAGCTGCCAGAAAATGCCTTGGTTACATTTCTGGATCTTTGTAAACAGGAAGGCCCACATCCTGGAATAAAGAAAAAGGAAATCTCTGAACCTGCTTCAGGAGGGTTTGCTGCTCAAGACAGTGAGTAGGCTGAGAGAAAGCTTCAGAAGGGATCTCAGAAATTAGATCAGACCTAGTCACTATCAGGGTATGCCAATCCCTCCAGTGACTCAACCATTCCTGTAAACTACTTTATCAAAATACATTTTTGACATGCTTATGTACAGGAAAAATTCTTCTATTCATACAGTTGATTTCCAAATCAAATCAAAGGTCAATTTTTGAAAACAAATAAATGAGTTTTAAAGGAGTTCTACTTGCCTTCTTAATTAACAGGTCACAGGACCCCAAAGGACAGAATTACCAGAGCTGCAGGCACACGTGTAGGGGTGGCTGGCAGACAGGAAAGGGCAGCCCTGGGGATGGCCCGTGGTAGAAATGCTGTGGAATTGCACCTACACAGGAAAGTGCCAGATACCTTAGGAGCTAATTTAGAGGAAAAAAAAATCAAACATGCATTTAGCCTTTTAACACAACCTAGTTCAGTAATCTTAGAAAATACTGCAGTTAGCAGGAATGCATCAGAGAGGTTTCATCTGCATCTGAAGGAAAATAGCACTGACACCTGAAAATCTGTAACAATTTATGGCAGTTAATAATTCCAAAATCAATTCTAACTTACCTCGAATTATATTTATACTTTCAGAAGACTTTTTAAATTAATTAACCCTTTTAAACATTTTACAGTCTCTGGAGAACTGGGAAGATAGTTTTTCACTATGCATCTATGGCAAGGAGAACAATTTGCTGCAGGGTTACCTGGTAGTGGGAGAAAGAAACTGAGGACAACTTTTTAATATAATAATAAAAATTATCAAGGAAAACAATAGCCTTCAGTCAAGTAATCATAAAATCATCAATCAGAATTCACTCAGAAATCAAATTCTGGTTTTAGAAAGGCTTAAGCTAACTATTTTGTCACATACATTTTCTCCATGATAAAGTTTGAAATCATGGTTTCCCCCTAGTGATACCCAAGTAATCATACAGTATAATGTTTCTTTAAGAAAAGTATAGAGCAAAAAATTTTCAACATTAAAGATAGTTTAAAAAAAGGAACAACTTTTTTTTACAATCTGAGCCTCAGCTCTGATGATCTTGCTCTAAGCACCTCACAGACTTTGAAACAAGAACACAGCTTAAAAAGAATGACAAATAAGTTGAGTCCTGTTGAGGTTCAAAGTTTTAAAATTAACATCTTTCAATACAAAATGAAACTTTGAAATGTACTTGGGTTTGCCACTCATTCACCGTAATTCTCTCAGTAATATATTCGCTGTTCATATTTTCTGTCGGAGATCTTCAATATGATGAATTTATCTATGAATTTGAATCAGAAGCCAGGAAACTATGTTCAAACAATGATTCAACCCAATCAGATTGAGTTCATCTCTCATTTTTCTCCTCTCCCTGGCTCCCTGGGTGCTGCACAGTGGTTAAATTCTGTGATTCACACTCCCCAGGCAGGCACCTTCTCCCCGAGTGCCAAGTGCTGAGCGACTCCTGTGCCCTCTCTTGCTCTGAGTTTGCACTGAGTCCTGTTTCTATTTTGGTCTGACATTCCAGTGCAGCCATGTACTGAAGGAAACAAGGCCAGATGCTCATTGCGCAGCCCATGCACAAAGCACAGTCCAAGAGAGGCCCAAAGGAATCAAAGTTGCTGCTCTGAGAAAACAGGGAGGGAACCAGCAGTGAAATGTGGTGATGGAGAGGGAAGGGCTGTGATCTGGAAAGGAGGGAAGACACTAAATGCATAAACCACCAAAAGAACATAATGAAATTCTATGAAGAAAAGAAAACTGGTGGGCTCAGCACACCATGGCCTGAAGAGTGATTCTATAACGGAGTCAATAAGCCTGAGAAACAAGACCCCATAAGTAAATGGTAAAGAAAATGAAGCAAGACAAGCTGAGGTAGAGAAAATATTCCAGAACCAGAATAAATTGGACAAAACTCACGCAAGAGAAAGCAGGAAAGTCTTTGGCTGTGAGAGGAAATTCTTTGAAGTCCACATGGAAGCCAAGATTGCTGACACTTTTGGTTCTGAACACTAGCACAGCCATTAGCTGTGCTGCTCCTTCATCACATTTAGTGCTAATGCAAACCTATCAGAGCCATTACTGCTGTCAGTAATTTCAGTTTATAGGTCAAACATCTATTGGGTAAATATAATGGGTTGCCTACATCCAATTATTTTAAGATAAAATTAATATATTTTTGTAGTTTTAGTGCCGGTTCTGTGAGTACAATTTTAAATGTTATTTTAGTAAATATTTTGCTTATGTCCTCAGCAATAGAATGGCTAGAAATAAGTGAAAGGCAGCACACTTGAATACATGCTTTTGAATTGTTGTGTAGGATTGACCAAACCCCTGTTTTTTCATGTTGAAACTTGTTGAAAGGCCTGTGTAAAACTGCAGAAATGGAAGCACTGTATTTAATTCCTTTTAAAAACCCATAATTTTAAAACCACAAATGAAAAAGACACCTTTACAGCAAGTAGAAATCAATAGAACTCAATATTTTTTTAGATAACCATGGGAATGAGCTGCAAAAATCTGTCAGAAATTTCCTACATGCCCAGGGAGCCCTCTAAGCTAAGCCTACAGCTGATGAAATTCCCTTGCTGTGGAATTTGGCTCCTGCATGGAGCATTCAGGAGCACAGGTGGGTAAGCTGAGAGAGACCCAAATTTTAGAATGCAATCAAAAGTCACGGTTCCCATGCCTGGCATTGCAATGTTTGCCATTCTTACTTGCTTTTGTGGTACCATTTTGCATTTCATGCCAGAGAGACAAGGCTGAAATCCGCCTGTACTGACAGGCAGCCCAGTACCACATATCCCAAAAGTGAATGAGATGGGCAGAGGTTGAAATTAACTCAGAGGTTGATGGTGAAACAACATGAATTCAAGGAATTGTGTATGATCTATTTCAGGTAATCAGTCCTTCAAATACAGATCATGCTCATTTTTATCACTTATTGAGTAATTTCTAATGTTTTAAAACTTTGAAACCATCCTAGTCTGTGTTTCATCCTAATCTGTTTGAGTCCTGTGGTCCGCATATGATGAAGGGCTTTGTTGTATTTTCCCTTTGCTGTGCAGCTGTGACAGAGGGCAGTGACAGGGAGGCTTTGGTGGGTGTCTGACATCCAGCCAGGGTCAATCACTACAGGAACAAAACTATTACCCATTATTGCCATTGATCTGGTTGGAGAGAACTGTGAGAGCCAAGAGCTGAAGATTGCACTGAGCAGAAGGAAGCAGTTGTATTGCTACAGACATTTGAAATTTCAGAATATTCCCACTGTATATTACAACAAACTAAAGCACTCCCTGACAAAGGAAAGAGGGCAGAAGAGGAAGAAAAGACCAAAAGTACATTTGTAGTTATTATTTGGATGCTCCCTTAGGCTGTAGGGAACCTGCATTGTGGTTTTCAATATTCTGTATTGAGAGCAGGAACTTTGAAAATATTTTTCCTTTCACAGGCACACAAAGACTGCAGGTAAGAAAATTCTTTGTTTTGCTCAGAATCAGTCTCTTGGCAGAGCAGAAATTACCCTCAGGACAGGAAAATGGCTCTTTGTTAAAATAAGAAAGAAGAGTATTCCAGTAGAATGCTTCAGCTTTCATAAACTTTTCCTTATTGAAAAAATGTATAATCAGAAAATTCCTACTTACCTCTAGGAAAAAATCTTTTTTGCAAGCTTTGTCACTATAATTAAATTATTTGTTTCCTAAGATAAATCTCTTCAAGAAACTAGCACTGTATTTGCATTTCTATTAAATATTCTGTTTTCATGTTATCTTGAAAACACACTGCTTATATTAACAGCATTTACTTTTTCTGCTGTTTGTTTTGAAGGCATAAGATTTTCTCGGTACAGATAGCTATGAAACTTTTAGTAAGTAATTCAAATGTTTGGTTATTAAATGAAACTGTTTCTCATTTCAATTTAGAATTCAATTAGAATTTGTTCATTTCTCTGGTTCAGTGTTTGAAATCAATTTGCTCTGTGCTGACGCATTGTTTATTTTAACGCTCAACCTTAAAAAAACCCCAGGTTTCTGCAACAATAAATCTATAAAATAAAATGTTTAGGAATGTAACCTGTGTTTCAATGTTTGCCTTCTTCCAAACATGAATGCAAAATTCACACTTCTCAGGATCAAACACAAGCAGTCCAGTTAACAATGTGTGATATGACAACTGACTTACCTTAACACCCACCTCAAGTCAGGATACTTGAAATATTAGTGGGGTAAGAATGCCTAGACATAAAAGTAGAGATGAATTTATTCAAGTAAATTTCTACCTTAATTCTTCTACAATGTAAGCACAACTCCAAATTGTCAAATTTCTGTCTGATGTTGATGTATGAAGACAGCCATGTTCTTTTTCTAGGCATTTTTCTTTAGTCATTCAGCCATTTTCAAGATACTCTCCATTTAACAAAATTTTGTTTTATTGATTTTCAGGAGTTCTTGTCTTTTTTGAAAATACTCAGTTATTTGCTAAACAATATATGTGGCAGAATTTTCTCTCCGCTCTACTAATAAAGATTAGAGGGAAATAGAGCTCCTGTGATTAAATTTGCTTGTAAGAGGATAATCTATTATAAATCAGCAGCAATCATGGCCTATTACAATTAAAGTACAAGAATTAAATGACCACTTTATGACAAAACATTTCAAAAACCATGAAAAGTAATCTCATTAAAAACTATAAACTTAAAAAAAAGAGTAGAGCTGCATATGCCAAAGATTTCACATGATTTTAAAGTCAATATATAAAAGCAGTTACAAAAATGGAATTCCATACCAAGTAATTCACAAATTTAAAGAGATATGTTGTCATGAATTAACATAATTTGTATTAATTCCTGTTGTTAAATATAAATAAATGTCAATAGTAATTTAAGTATTTTCCTAATACTTTAACTCAATCCTTGTGCCTTAAAAACTCTTTATTAAAAAAAAATCCCAAATCTCAATCATGTCACTCTGGCCTAATTTACAAATGATAATAAGAAGAGCAGACAAGATGTCAATGACTGTAAATTGGTGCAATCTGACAGCAGGATGCGAGATCACACTGTCACACATCTGAAGATGTGGCCTTTACCCATTTTCCTTTAGGAGCTGTGTGTGATTTACCTTTCTCTGATGAACAGCACCCAGGTCTTGGGCTCTCTGCTTGCCAGATGCTACATCTAGAACTCTAGAACTGAGTCAGGGACAGTTATTTGGGAGAAAGCAAAAAAGAACAAAGCTTCACACAGAAAAGGACGTTTCTGTACATGCATGTGCAGTTAATCAGCTGTTATGGCCACCATGTCTGACAAAAATCTTAAAGCTGAAACATCCCAGAGACTAAAACTGAATCTGTGGCAATCAGGCAGTGAGGAGAGAGAGGAGAAAGGTGGTGGGAAATTCACAGGGCTCAGAGAAGAGACTCCCCTCTCCTCAAAAAATGCACTCTACTCCTATCCATAGAAACTTTAGTCCTTTCACACCATCTTCATTTCTGCAGAGTAAAAAATTACCATGATTTGAAAAGGTTTTGAATGTTTTTGATCAGGTATTTGCTTGTAAATGAGAACATTCATAATTGCCATTTGTACTTTGTACTCTCTTATCCAGACTTAGTCTGCATATAGAGGACAAGTTGCATACTGTATTTAAAGGTAGGGTTACTCAGCTTCAGAAAATAAGTTATTTTTATGTTTTGTCTATCATGATTTATAAATTATTTATCATGAGAATTGCTCTTCTTGGCAACAATATCCTTTTATTGGTGTAATAAAATAGCTCAGAGTAAAATAAATCTCTCAGTGCAAAGTACAATCATAAATAGGATAAATATTACTCCATTTAAATAAACTAGTCCTATATTTCCCTCTCTCCAACTAGTTTTTTTTTCCTTTAGATTTAAATAAGATGCAATTTTTCTCTAGGATATATTCTAACTTTGGGCTCACTTGAGTAATCTTTTCTTTTGTGATCAGTTTCAGTGAGATCTCAGTGCTCTACAGAGCATCTTGATTTTTCAGGTGAATATTTTAGTAAATGCCAAAAACTCATTATGAGGTTTTAGTCACAACAATAATATGAGCAGCAAATCAAAGATAATCCAGGAAATTCTTGCCAATGATCTGGTTTGCCTTGAAGGTTTTGGACAAAAGGTGAAATAGTGCCTGGGACAGTGTCCTCCTGTCCAATATTTCCCTTTAATTTTCTATCTTAACTTCTCTTGTCAAGCGCAAAAGTTGTTAGACTGGCCAAATAGACTCAGGTGAATTCAGTTTCATTTAATTTAGCTTTATCTTGCATGTTTTATACAAAGAATATCAACTGGTGCCTGAATTTAAGAGTTACTTACTGCAACTTTGTGAATTTCTGTTAAAAAGAAATAAACCTCAATCTCAGCCAGTGAAAATTCATGGTATCTCAGTAAGTACTGAGTATCTCCAAACCAGATTATGTGCTTTCTCTGAGGGAGAAAAGTGTTACCAAACTAAGATGAATGGAATGGAAGTCTATGAAGAAAGTGTTCAGTTATTTGAAGACTAAATGCAAACAATTATTCCTGGAAATGGTGTATATTGCTTTATACAATGAAATGACTCCTAATTAAATGTGTTTCCATAATTATCACTTTTTACCATTTTAAAACATAAACAATCACAAGGGCTTGTTCTGGAAGGCACCATATCTTCATTATTGTGAGGAGCACTAAATAACCTAAATATGAAATGTAATGCAGACAGTTCTGAGTTAGCATAAATGATAAAATCAAGGCCAGTGTTCTAGAAAATATATTCAATGAAAACCAAAACACATAAATGGGCTTATCAATCAGTGTGAACTAACTAGGTGGTCCCTTTCTAGAAACTTTCCAGTTTCTAGAATTCTTGTGTAAAATTTTGATGCCACATGGCTAAGTCTAAAGTTAAATTTATCATTTAAACTTCAGGAATAATCTTTCTGAGAAATTATGCACAAAAGCAGTTGCTGATGCCAGAAGGTATTGGTATTATTTCTTAAATCCTCAAGATAAAAGCTTCATTCATAAATTGTTGTTTGAACAGTTCTTGAATGAATGTGTCTTAAAGTGAATTAATCTGTCACAAAAAACCCCACGTGGAATTAACAAGCTAATACCATTTAAAGAACATGACTTAGCACTACTTGGAAGCAGAGCCATCCCTCCTAGGTACACATTCCCACTTTTATATTAAAGATTCCTTTTTAAGTGTAATAGAATCAAGAGAAGACTGGGAAGTGAAAGAAGGAAAATGGTTGTGATTCCAAGTGTTCCTTGGATTTAGAAATGAAATTATTTTGAAATTAGGCTGTGACTCTGTAGAACAGGTGAGCTAAAGCACAGAGTGAAACAAAGGTTTTGCTGGGAAAATCTGTCAATTTGAATAATTACGTGGCTCCACCTGTTGGAAGAAAAGGACCTGGGAAATGATTTGGCAAACGATATTTTACCCTTAGTGCCTGGGCGAAAAAGATCTGTAATTTTCCCCTCACCTTAACAATGAATGTGGCTCATATAAACAATGAGAAACATACAAAGGATTTTCCTGTTTTCACAGGTCAGTAGAAATTATTCTTTTTCAATACCTCTTATGCATCATCACAATGGGCAAAATAGTTTTTTCAGATGTGTACTTTTTCCATGAATTTCAAGGATACCATGTACTCAGCAGACCTGAGTGAAGGATTTGTAGACATTTGTGAAGAGCAGTACTCTTTATCTTTCTGGCTTATGCAAAACAAGAGGGAAATAAGTAAACAAAAATATTTACATCTTATGAAAATGTTGTAAAATCTTCCCAAAAGATCTGAGAAAAAGATGGGCATATTTTGGACAAGATTTTACAGAAAACATGAAGAGATGTTAGCTGCTCAGACATTTGGGTTTGGAAGATGGTAAGTCTGGTTACTGGTTAAGGAAGGAATATAAATGTCATAGATTAGAGCTGAATTCTTAGAGCTTTAGTATTCCACCAGGGCTTCAATAAGCAAGGCTTTTAACATGCAAAGACTTTTTCAGCAGCATCCTTTCAGAATCTCATAATTTAAAAGCAAATTTGGCTTCATGGGCTGGACGAAATGCGGTGTTTCCAACTAGTGAGGAGGAAACATTGAAGAGTGGGCTGGTGGAATTTAGGCTTTTCTGAAATAATGGCATTCAGCAAACAGTATTGCTGTTACAATCCAATAGGGTGGAACAGGTGAATGGAGTGGAATATTTTTCAAAAATAAGGAAATAGTTGATGTTATGAATATGCAGAACCCAGTCAAATAATTACCTTTTGTCCTGCCCCCCAGAGAAAATTTTCTGCTTAATGCCTGTCACTGCAAAACATTTCTGCAGGTATGTTAACCCAGAATTACAGGATTGCAGGTTACTGCCACTTTCTGAAAGAGGCTCCCTGCAAATATCCAATATCCAATTTCCAATTTCAAGAGTATCAGCCAGCTATAACATTTCAGGATGCTTACAGAGCACTCAGATCTGTTTTGCATACCTTACACAGGAAAGACCTTCTGCCTGGATGTTTCCACTGCCCTAAATTTTGATGAGGATCCCCAAGCATCTGTGCAGCTGCCCTCTTCTGGAGGTCTGCCTCATGTTTTCAACCTGACCCCACAAGGAGATGCTGAAATTCATTAACTTCAAAATTAGCACAAAGTACATATTTGAGCACTGCAATGGGATTATTGTTTGCCTTGTTGCAACTGCCAATGTAACACATCATTTTGGAATGACCAGATATCCTGCAAATTGTATAAAAAAGGCTTCTTACCACTCAGATGTGAGTCCTGAACAAAACATATCAAGTACTTCAGGGTGGTTTTGTTTTGTTGCTGGGCTTTGTTTTGTTTTGTTTTTAATTTTTAATCAAAGAATCTTCTAGATGGAAACCAAGCAGTAATTATGGGACAATTATATAAATAAAGTTCCATTAAATAACAAAAGCAAAAAAGAAAACATAAATTACTTTAAGGCAAATCTGTCAGTTTTTCACTGCAGGGTGCCACTTGAATGTGTGGCATTTTAGCACCATGTTTGATTCTGCATTAATGTTTACAATTTTTGTTCCCAGGAGACAGAAATTTCCCTACTCTAAGCAAAACAGTAACTAAATCAATATTCTGTAACGTATCAAACACAAAAGATGCTGTTTAAGGGGAAAGACTTTGAAAAAGAGAGGGCGTAAAAATTAATTCTACCCTTCTGGTTGGGTTTTTGTCCTCCAGCCAATGTCCATTTTTTAATACCTAGTTAAAGGCTTCCCACTGCTGTTTTTGCCTGGACCACCTGTTCCCATCATGCCCTCAGAACAGCAGGGTTTGGCACTGCATTGGACAGTTCATAAAAACACAGTTCAACAGCAGGCATTTAGGGTGACCAGCCTAGATCCCAGGAGCTGAGTGCTATTTCACTTCCATGAAAACCTAAATGGTTATAATTACAAAGAATAAATTTGATTGTAGGTCAAGCTGATGGAAGTGAAGAAAAAGAGACTTTGAATAAAGGCCTCAAGTACATTTGTAGCAAGAGTGAGGGAAAAAGGGATAATGAAGGGTAAGTAATGTAGACCATAATTTCTGGGGTTAAAGGGATGCAAATTATGTTGAAAAAAGAGAGGGAGAGGCAACTTGTCCATTGATAGATTAGAATAGGAAGAGCAGGTGATAAATCATCTCCCACAAAGAGGTAAATGAGGGGTGTATGGAGGAACAGAGACAAGAAGAGAAGGTGGAGTGCTAGAATGCTTGGAGATTCAACAGGCAGATTAGTTAGGTAAATAATTGTTGACTGCCAGTTTTAAAAGCTCTCTGAATTTTAAATTTTAATTCAACCTTCACATCCAGCCTCTCACAAAACTTTTTTATCCATAGGTATATATTCACATCTGGAAGAAAAATGTCCTGAAACACAGCTACAAGTCTCTTTTATTTATCCCATAGGAAACTTTTCTAGCTGCAAAGCTGGAGCTTTCTGGTTTCTTTAACTTCCTCTCATTGCTACAGACTCTGCCTAACAACTGACACATCATGGAATTAAGGTTCTATTGCCATTCCAGGAGGTGAGGAGAAAAAGGAGCTGCTCCTCCTTTACTCCCATTACAGCCTCAGGCCTCTATCCTTGGAATTTTTGAGGAGAAAACACTTTATTCCAGCTCTTGGCACTGTAGTGTTCTCTGACATTCAGTCCATGGGGGTGCTATCCCACACACAACACCACACTGAGAGAGAATCCCAAACCTTTAAGTAAACTAGATCTCAAACATTTTATCCACTAAATCTGAAATTATTTTTACATACTTCCACAAGTTGAACCTGAATGCAGACCCTGACCAGGTCTGTCCCCAGTGCATTTTTCCTGGTAAAGTGAGAGGCTTGCTTGGACAGAGGCAGCTTTCTCTGCAAAGAGCATGATACTTGGCTAAGAGCCTGAAGAGGGGTTGAGAGAAAGGTTAAAAAGTCAAAGTCAAAAGTTTCTTTGTATAAAGTTCAGGAAGGTAGAAAAAATATTAATGATGGAATGGAATAAAAGGTTTTATGAGCCATCTTGTACCTGGTGAGGCTGATATAGATCCAGAGCCAACAGTCTAATAATCTTGCTCATTCACTCCACTGTCTCTGCTTGGAGCCTCACAATTATGGGCAAATAGTAGGTTCATTAGAGCTGGGTATACAAAGAACTGGCTCAGATCCATGGTCCTCAGTGTTTTCATATTGTACTTAATGGTTTCTTCACACACTTTAAAAGCTTTTGTAGCTCAAACATTGCCTTATTCATAGTTATCTGCAATCCAGAAGATAAGAGAGTTAAAAATTTGATATTTTAAGACAGTTAAAACCAGACTTTTTATCCTAGACAAAGCAGAAACTTGTCAGAAAACATTTAAGGGAACTAGCACAACATGAATGCAAAGTATTGCAGTAATGCAATTCCTGCTTCAAACACACACCTTCCTCTGGGATTCTGCCTATGTAAATACCACCATATTTTCTTTTTTAAGACTGTGCTATGCATGTGAAGTGGGTATTAGGACATACTGCTGAATTTAAGAAAAATTATTGAAAATCTTATTTGACTGAGGCCCAGCTGTCACACAGTCTTTTATTTTGCCCCACCATAGAGGAGTTGGGACTTCTGCCCCTGTTGTTTCCCTTGGCTCACAACCTTCCACTAATTCTGAACATGTGCATATTTTCTACACTTTTTGACATCATCAAGCTGGCAAGTGTCTCATCCAATTTGCTGGGGCAAACCAAGGTGCTGGCATGGCTTTCTTGAATGGTAAATATCATCACTGAGTGTCTAACAGCTGAGAATTTTGCCTCTAGCATCTGCCCACATGCTGCAGCATTATCTGGCCTATCCACAATCTATCTGCTAGCAGGAGAATAAATTAAAACAAACAAACAAACCCCAAAGAAACAAAATACCAAAAAACAACACAGACACAAAACCAACTCTAACTGAAGCTGTCTTTCTTTAACAAATACAGAAATACGACATCTGCTTCAAAAAGTAAAGTTAACAATGAGATCACTTAAGCTGCCCACACACTGCCTCCTGCAAAGCAGCAAACATGATACAGACACAGAGGAAGAAATTCTGTCAGATTCCATGTGGTTACTGTTGCTTGGGAAACCACTTCCTTGGTAACTACAATGCATTCTCAGCACGACTCTGTATCAATTTCTCTCTGGCTCTGAGACACAAACCTGCAGTATAGTGTGAAGTGAGGACCAGAAAAACAAAAAGCCAATAACAAGAAAAGCAACCTGAAGGAAAAAGGAGAGAATGAGGAAAAGATTTCTTGTTGTTGTTGTTTCAAATGTGCCTAAATGAAGAATAACATAATCAGAAATCTATCTGGAAGTTGTTTTAATATTTTTTTGGATGAGAAATCATGGATATGTGTCAGAAAGTGTGTCTTGAATCATAAGTGTGAGGTTGGAGACAGGTTCTTGTGTGGGTCTGGAGAACTGGCACTGAGCCTGAAGGTTGGCTGTCACTGTGCTTGCTCTGTTCCAGTTTGTCAGGACATTTGTTGCTGAATCCACACTACAGAACGCAGTTTAGGGAAAGATCTGTTAAGAATAACTCACTAGTACTTAAACCATAATTTCTAAAGAAAATAGTTGTAAAAAGAAGACATAAACCTTAGAATCCTTTCCCATACTGCTCCAGAAGAGTGGCTCAGTGATAGTGCTGCTGAGCCACTGACAGCTTCCTTACTGCTGGAACACAGTGATCTTCCTTTAGAGGTATTGATTTGAGCTCTCTGCACAGAATGCAAAATTTGGAGTTTTCATTGTTTCACACCAAAATCTTGTCTTCTGCTTACGTGGACCTCCAACTTCCCTTTGGCAATAGGCATGTAAGCAGCTAAACAAAGTTTTTGTTCATGAACTACATAAAGGAAATTTATTTTTTATATGAAACAAATAGAAGAAATGCCGTAGTTATAGCACCAGCAATTTGGGGTTTTTTTTCAGTTTATCTTTTGCTGGGTCTTCTATCAGAATCATTATTTTGTTGTTCCAGTACAGAACATGTGTTCACTGGAGGTTTCTTTTCACATAGCTGGAAATTATTAGGGTGGCAAAAAGGAAGCACCATGAGCTCTCTGCTTCTTCCATTTGTATTAGGCAACTTAGGGCAGAGTGACTCTAAAAAAAGCATGAAAAATAAATAAGGATACTAGAGAAATCATTTAAGTCACCCTCTTTCTCAGTGCAATGAACTACTCCTTTTGTGCATGTCTATTTAAATATATAGATTTCTATCTGTACATAGACACACACACACTTGCCTTTTCAAGGTCCGTAATAAATTAGTTTTCTACTTTTTTGCAGACAAAAAATTAACTGGTTGAAGCTATTTTGTTCTTACAGAGGGAGCATCAGCAAAAAACATTAATAGTGTCATTTTAACACCTTTAGCTCAAGCATGCCTTCCACCCACACTCCAAATGGCAGAGGATATACGTAAAGCACATCTCTTCCAGGAATTCAGGAACTTCTTGAGTCAATGCAAACATTGGTGCTAAACTGCAGTAACATACTCATCCCATTT
Organism: Zonotrichia leucophrys gambelii; assembly: GCF_028769735.1. Classification (NCBI taxonomy): domain Eukaryota; kingdom Metazoa; phylum Chordata; class Aves; order Passeriformes; family Passerellidae; genus Zonotrichia; species Zonotrichia leucophrys. The sequence goes on from NC_088183.1 coordinate 11,239,832, forward strand.
CCTGGTGCTGTTGCCTGGATTAAATACAGGGACAAATCATAGAATCTGAAAATTAGAAGAGTTTATCATTTGTTCTCTGAAAATACAGAAATTTGTATATCTGCTCTGGAGTGCATGGCTGTTGGGAGAGGGCAGGAGGATATCCCTGGAATACTAGAAAAGGTGTGATGGAGAGCTGGGATAGATCTGGGTTACAACAATGGAAAGGGCACTCTCTCCTTTGGTGTTGACTACCTGGGTCAGCACTACTTTCTCTTCAAGTATAGTGTCTTCATTCAGAAAAACAAATTAGGAAGTTCAGAGGACTTGAACTGATATTGTGATATATATGATATAATGATATATAATGATATGATATAATGATATTGTGATATATATGATATAATGATATTATATTGTGTTACTATGATCAGGTAGCTGAAATACTTCTTCAGCATATGTTTGCAGTGCTTTGAGAATGAAAAACAACAGTGGGAAATGCCAAGTCTTCCACATTGCTGAGAGAGCACTTAAAATGTTTTGGCAGTGCTCCTTCCCCTCCCTGTGAAATTTAATTACTCCATCCAAAAGCACCAAGTAGCCATTAGGATCAACATTATTTGGACACTGATGCCATGAAAGCTGTAGACTTGAATGTGAAGTTGTAGGTCTCATGGTGCATAATTATTGTCTCCAAAGTACTCTTGGAAGAATAGCAGGAAGTTATAGATATGTAAAAACAAACCAGAAAAAAAAATTCCAGCAAAACTCAAAGCCAAAAGCACAAAGTGAACTGGGATAAGTCAGCTTTTCTGTTTGTTCTGGTGTTTTTTAAGGAAGTTTTCAATAGTTACATAATCCAGAAATGCACGTGTAATACTTCATTCTTTTGCTGTCAGCATTGCTGTACTATGAGTTCAAATACTGCAGTCAGACTACTTCCTTAGTTTAGATGAGAGAAAAATTCTTGAGTATATCATGTTTACATGCAAAAGTTTACCACTGTGATTTCATATCCAAATTTATATCTTGTAGAACAATTACATATTATTAAGACAATACAGTATTAATAATGTATATGCTTTCCTAAGCAAAACCCTTGCTTCTGTGCCTAGAGTCTATTGAATATTTTACCATTGATGTCATAATAAAAAAAAAAAATTAAGGCAAATATTAAGCACATGTGAAAAGGGGCATTCAATGCATAGGATGTGGGGCTTGCACCTTGTGGCCTGTTTCAGTAAGCACCATGCAAAACCCAATAAAACCCAGAGGGGGTTCATTATTTGACATTATCAGTTCCTAACACTACAAAATCAGGGTTCCAGGCTCTGCTGAGCCATTGTCCCTCAGGGTCAGTGTGTGGGAGCCCCCACTGCAGCCTGACCCATGGGCTGTGAGATGTGGAACAAAATCTGAATCAGGCCCTGTGCTGAGGTGATTGCATCTCTCCATTTGCAGTGATTTAAAAAAACATGTTTAGAGAAGTATTTTAGCCTACCTTCTATATCTAGCTCCTAATGTCTTCCATTCTGCTGCTTGCAGACTGCAAAAATTCACGTAAGATAAACCAAATCAAGACAGAGCCTTTGAAGTCTCTATACATTGACATTTAAGTAATACTTCAGACAAAGAAAAAGTTGGGAAAAAAAGAAGCCTGATTTTCAAAAATACTTTTTTTATTATCTCATAGGATCAGAGTCTCTCTCTGTCACTTTGCCTTTAATTAGATAAATACTGCTGCTTCTCACATATTGTTGGCTTGATTCAAGGAAAAGACATCTAGCTTTTTAAAAGTCAGAGTTTGTATATTTGATTTCTCAGAGGATTCAGTTATGTCTACAGTCTATGTGATTGAACTGAGATAAATATTCTTGCCTTTCAGGCATTCATTTGCAGGCACATCAGGCTTTCAGTGAATTTTTTAAGTATGTTTGCCATACATCTGAAGGAGGAATTCTTTTACATGGAATGAGTAACAAACTTCTTTCATCTCTTGCCATGGTGCACATCAAGGTACTAACTTGTTACCTCACTGTGCAAGAGATACTGGATTTTTTGTGATGAAGCACAGTGTGATTAAACCTATTTCAGGTACGGTTTCATGACAGAATTTTGTCAGGTTTTGTCTGTGAAGTGTTCCAAAGCAGTCTCAGAAAGATTTATGGTTCTTCATTATTAGAATACATGGACAAATTTTCAAAAGAAGTGTTTTCAATATATGGGGTTCCTGCGAAAAATTTTTGCACAGACTAAAATGAGTAAGTGTTATTCAGAGAAAAACTGCTGGAATACCAAAGACTTGTACTCAAACCAAGGATTTACACAAAACAGGAACAAATATCCATCTTTCTTGTACCTTTGGTTGAAGTCCTAATCACTGGGATATTGGTATTCTGTGCCATTTCTCATAGTTCTTTAAATATGCATCAAACTAATGAAGGCTGATTTGGAACATCGCCCATGACGTTAATGAATCAGGAAGAGCAACATCTCAAACCTTGGGCTCCCAGCAGCCAGCCCAGCACTGCTCTCGGATGTTTTCACAAACTTCATTTGCATGGTCTTAATTTGTTTCACTTCAGAATAAAGAACAAATGTCAAACCCCTCTAATTTCAACAGAGCTTCCATTTTTCAGGCTGGCTTCCCTACCATTTCTGAAGGCTTTTCCTCACAAGGACTCACATTGTCATAGACGAAACCCAAACGGTCCCATGAAATAATCTCTCCTCCAGTATAAACCAGTACAAATGAGCAATTTGTCTGAATTCTGGTTAAACCTTTCCCTGGGGCTGCAGGGAGCCCAAGCACAGTCAGCTCCAGGCCAGGATTGATTTGCAGAGGAGCACACTGTCCCATTTAGGCCAAACCAAGACTCTGTATTTCCAAACATCCTTCCTAATCCCACGCAAGGAGCACAGGTGGCACCTTAAAAAAAGTATCAAGAAAAGTTCAGAGAACACCAGTGGGAGCAGCTATTACAGTGGTAAAGCAGGGAAATCCCAAGGAAATATTCAGTCTTAACAAGACTCATTGCTTCCAGTCCATGGCCTCACCTCTTTTGATACTTCCCTTCACCCCCACACCACATCTCTTCTCTCATGTCTCCCCAGTAAAATTAATTTTTTTATTGCAGCAACTCAGTTGCCCCTTAATTCCCTCTGGATTTCTTCCCACTTGGAAGTGTATGTTTTATCTCCCTCATAATGGAAAATGCAGTTGCTGTCACGTTGTCCTTTTCCCTTGTGCTTTTCATCCACATTCTATTCATTATCATAACCCCCATGACTGTTAGTAAGTAAAAGTAATGAGGGTTTCTGCTGCCACTCACTGAAGAGCAAACTGAACTCGTGTCACTTCTAGCAGACAAATTTTCAAAAAAATAGTGGCAAGAAATTAGCTTAAAGCATTTAAATAAAAAGGTTTCTCCCTTAATGAATAAAAATTGACACCCCAGCTGGCACAACACCCCCTGGACTGAGCCACCTGACCATTTCAGCCTCCTCTCTCCTAATCACCAGGATATTCATGTGACCACAGCCTCAAAGATCATTCCAGTGCATATTTGTGTCTCACAATTTCATATCCAGAGTGGTTCAGACCATCACAAATGATCAAATAATTTTCTAAAGCAAATACTTTAAAGCTAACGAAAATAAGGATGCAGCTAAAATGTTGTGTCTAGCATAAGGTTATTTGCTTTTTGTTTTCAGCTTGCTAAATAATAGTGCTCCTATAACTGACATTTGTTGATATTTCTGTTAACAATTATAATGCAACCAAATATGAATGTTCAGCCAAGAGTCAGAGACCTTTCCTCTCATTTTTCAGGTAGAGAAAAGAAAGGGAGATGCAACAGAGATCTATAAAATTATGAGTATTATGAGAAAGCTTAACAACAATATTTATTCTTTGTTGTAACAAAATGACTAGGATGCAAATTCAAACCAAAATTAGAAGCAATTTCACACAAACTGAACTATGGAGATTATTGCTGATACATGGCATTGACCCAGTTTATATGGATTCAAAAAGTACATTTATGAATTTATGGAATAAAAATTGGGAAAAGTATAGCTTTTACTTTACTATCCTTCAAAAGTGGCAACTCTGATAATATATTGACAGACAAGGGACCTGAGAGGTAGCTAAGACAGCAGTTATTAAGATGGAGGACAGCAGCTGCCTGAAAAATCAAGTAAAAATTGATTTTTTTATGCAGCTTCTGCCAAAACAAGAGCAAACCACAAAGCAATGTGTTGCTTGCATGAAAAAACTGCCTTGACATTTAAAGCCTAAATCCCCAGAAAATGCACAGTGCTTAAGGATCTGATTCACACTTCTGCAGATAAGTAGGCTTTTGTTTCATGTAATGGAACTAAATGCTTGCACTCAAAGTTTTTCGTTAAATGTAGCTTATTTCTTCAAATAATAGAAATTGTTCTAGAGACTTCCTTTTCTTAACATTTGGATGATATTAAATTAAGATTTCCATAAAATTGAGTAAAGAGACAGTCTAGTCAAAAATAAAAATTTTGTCTCAGTTATTCCTCTTATGCCACAGTAATGTGACACTGAGAATACAAAACATGCCCATAATTTTAGGAAGTACTTGTATGAACAATGGGCTTAATTATCTTGCTTGTATTGAACTTGAAGTAATCCCAGTTACACTGAATTTCCTATACCTTTATCAATCAAATGAAAAAGAGAAATGGTAAAAAATGAATAATTTGATTTTGGAGCAATAGTATATGAGTAGACCATTCCTTTTTTTTTTTTTTTTTTTCCAAAGAGGACTTTTTGACCACTGTGTGTTGTTTAAACACAGCCATCATTTGCCAAGAGAGACTTTCCCTTTTAGCTGTTGCCTCAAGCCTTGGTAGCACTGCCCAACATACGAGTGGTGTCACAGCTGCAAGGTCACACCACAGACCTGCCCTCAGCTGATTGTCCCCAGGTCTCCCAGGTCACCTTCTGCAAAGCTGATGCTTTCCAATGGTAGGAAATTAATACTCCCAGCAAAAGTGTGAATATGAACCCAAAATTAATATTCTCATTTTCTTTTACAGTACTGAAAAGGGTCCCTTTTAATATTCTTCTAGACGATTTTAAACACCTTCTGTGGAATCATCTGGTGTCTGACAAGACTTCTAATTAGATTGTTGAACTATTTTCCTATCCAGGAGTAGCCCAAACAAGAGCAAAAACCAGAAAGTAATTGCAGCCTACATTAACCTTTACCATTCAAAAGCTAACCCATGAACACTCTGGTTCTTCATTAAAATCAGCTTTAAAAAACCTTTTTTTATTATTTACAAACCTCCAGGTTATGCATGAACTTTCGTGAGGTCCCACTGATCAAGTAGAGCTTATTAGCTTCCAGATTCCACACAGCCTACAAGGTTCAAATTTTAAAGCCTCAAAACCTTTTGCCCCAGACTCCTGACATTTCCACTAACTTCATTTGAAATGGTGATATGTATGCACATTTCTTTGACCCTCACTTGTGTACATCTTCTCCCTGAAATACTCTAAAGTCAAAAGAAAGTTGCAAACACCACTGCATTAACAGGTTTTTTTCAATGCAAGCACAGAAAGGGCAAGTTTAGCAAATTGCCTGAGTAAGAAAAGTATTTGTTAGGAAATATGTCTTAGTGTGTACTTTAGTACTACTTTAATTCCTCACATGAACAAACCTTATTTTAGTCCTTGCATTTTGAAAATGTGGTTTAAATTTAATTGAATGCAACTCTTCCTGTGCATTACTGGTAACAAACACAACTAATTTAAACCGATTTTAAAAATCAGGAGACAGGCCACATGATGTAAAAAGATCAGGATAACCATTCTGAGTTTGAAATTTTAAATTAAAATATTGGAACATATGAGGCTCTCTCTTTTAAATAGTGAAACAACAGAAGAATTCAGAAACAGTGAGGGGTCCTTCCCCTGGATTCCTTAAGTAACTCCACAATTCTCTTCTGTTTTAAAAAGAGAGAATATTACTCACTTAAGAAGGACTCCAAGAGAAGGAGAGGTAAGAGCAGGGACAGCTTGGTACTTAGTACTGCAAAAACTACCACTGTACCATAGCCCAAAATGTAAATAAATATAATACATGAAGCCAAGGCACCTGGAGGAAGAGAACTTCCATCACCCATCTCTGCCTGTCCATACCAGTTTGAAAATAAACCAGTGGGAGATTACAAGTCAGAACTACAGTTCAAAAGAAAAAAGATATAAAGACAGAAAATACTGGCTTAAACTGATAGAGTCAGTATACAACCTGACGCCCTGTTGGCCAGGGTGATGGTGGCAGTCTGATTAAATGGTGGCTGCAATCCTGTTGGAATGATGAGTGTGGTTCTGCTGAAGCTGTGATCCTGTGGAAAAGCCTGGTGTCACATTCACATTCTCTGGAAAAATCCCTTCGTCAAGGATTTTTCTCCTGTGAAGCTGAGAAGCCTCAGAGAAAATGGAAACAATTATTATCTCATTTGATTCTCCTGTGTTTTGCTCATCTGCAATGTGTTTGGAGATTTTTTACCCACAGGTGATTGTTTCATTGGTTTCTGGTGTGAATTGTTTTGACTCATTGGCCAATCAGTGCCAAGCTGTGTCAAGACTCTGGAGAGAGTAATGAGTTTTCATTATGATCTTTTTAGCATTCTGTAAGTATCCTTTCTGTATTCTTTAGTACAGTTTTAGTACAGTATTCTTTAATATAATATAGTATCATAAAATAATAAATTAGCCTTCTGAGAACATGGATTCATCATACCTTCCTTCGTCTGGGGGCAATGCAAATACAATAGCCTGGTGTTCCTCTGAAGGTCCAGTGGTGGTTATTGAGCTCTTGTCCTCTGGGAACCCAGGAGGTAAAGGCTGCCTGTGGCGTTCCAATCCTCAGATTGTATCCAGGCAGGAATTCTTGGCTCCTCCCCCTGGGTGGAGCATCTCCCAGTGGGATGATGTAACTCTGTGAGAGATGCAGTGAGACTCGATGGCCCATTAGTGCAGCTAAACCCTAGAGGGAGTTATCAGGCATGAGATAAGGAGCACTGCCCCATCTGCTTTAACAGCTTATGAAGATGGTGACAGAACACATTCCTGTGGTTACATCTCACACTGTAACCTAAGACGCTGTCCAAGAGTGGGAATGGAGTTCATGGCCCAGAAGAGTTCATTACCACAGTACATCAGTTCCATGGTTTTCAGGCACAGTGGATGCCAGGCCATTTTCTCAGGACAAAAATGAGTTGAATTGAACAGAATAGAATCCTTCAGTTAGAAGGGACCTCCAGCAATCATCTAGGCCAACTTCTTAGATTGTGTGCAACCATTTAGGGCCAAGGAGATATTTTTGCCCTAAAAGGAATAAAATTGTTAGTCATCATTTTTGACCATCGTAAGGTGATTTAGAAATCATCAAACCAGAAAATTTTCAAATTTCCTCACCTCTTTTCTTCCATAGGTTCACTTTTAAATTTCTATGGAGTGGAATATATTATCAACTATTTAACTGGCAAGAAGCCTTATCAATTAATAGCATAAATGTCTTATTGTATATTTTTTTATTATAAGTAAATTTTAGGGCAGGATTCCTGTGGACATACTTCCTGTAGATAATGATTTATAGTACATACTGTCCTGAAGGCATTTTAAGAGTTATTCTGCTCCCTTTTTCCCCTCTAAGAGGGTGGAAATTTAACATGGAATCAGAGAGTTATATTTGATTTTAAAAATGTTGTTAAAAACAGGGTGGAATTTGAAGGATTCTTATTCTCATTTAAAAAAAGGCAAAAAAGCTTTTAAAATTGTCTCATAGGGCACATTTGAAAAGTATACAAGTAAACTGCCATTATATATATGTTAGAATAACTTGTGCTTTAGTGTCTTTTCTGTCTACTTGCTGTGCAAACTGCTTAGGAGCAGAGGAAACCATAAGCTCCAGGAGCCAATCTGCCACTGTTGTCTGTTTATGTAGTCTGATGGAATTTACATGGGCTGGCAGAAAATTTGCCCTTTGCATGCTTTGTCTCTAGGGGAATTTGGAAGTATGTCCAAGTTTTATAAAATAATGATAATCACAAAATACACCAAGCACAAATAACAGATTTTCTAAGGCATTTTCTAAGCAAGTTAAGTCTGTGGACAAACATAAAATAACAGATAATTCCTTAAAAGAAAAGGAAAACCAACCCATTTATGCATCAAAGTTAAAGTGGGTCACTCTGCAACATAAAGCACATTTTTAGAGGATATAAATTTAGCAGCTCTCTGCAGCATTATGCATGACAGCTGTCTTGTGATATTTCAAGTATAGAACAGGTCCCTGGAGACACCATGTAATTTATAATGGACTAACCATAATGAACCATAGCAGTCAGAAAAGGACCTGGTTCCAATGAAATAAGGAATGCTGCTCTACTTGTCTTATAGGAGCATCATGTTGAAGATCTCACTTATCTGGGATCAGACAGGAGCAGTGGGGAGGTCAGTTTGTTGGTCACCAGAAAGGAAAAAACCAAAACAGAAAATCTCCTGTTTGTCTGGAGCAAGAACTTAAAATAAAGAAAACAAATACAAAGGATCACAATACACTTTTCCAGCAGACTAATAACTAGCAACCCTTTTCTCCAAGTGCACAGCAAATGCCTTGTTGCTGTTTGTGCTGGCAGAGCTTTATCGTAATTGGTGCAGTAACAAAATCCAGGGATACCTGCAGGGCCAAGGGCTCTGCCTTCCTCAGCTGTGCTGCACATTAATTAGGCCCCAGCTGTCTACAAAGGCACTCTTTATTTGTGATGTATCTGTTTCTTCATTTGTTCACAGGGTCCTTGCAGGTAGGCTGAGGGTGTCTGTGTTCTGTTCATGGCTACCAGGGACTGATGCTAACAACCTGCACAGAGTGTGGGACGTGATAAACAGATTAAAGGTGCTCTTTTCCAAAACATAAGGGGATATTTAGCATGTCCATTCAGTGCAGTGATCTGCACACCTTGTAATTAATGAAAATTTAGGTTAACCTCTTGCTTTTCAAGACCTGGAAACTTCATCTTTATACCTTAATTTCTTACGAGTCTTTCATGACATGAGAAATTATTAAAGTTATTATTAGCATGATGAGAGTTTCACTTAACATTCTCCCATTCTGTCACTTTTCCCTTCAAAATAACAGTAACAAAGTGCTCTAGTTACGTAACACTGTGCAATTATCAATTAATGATATAATTAAGGCACAGGTATAACAATACTACTGATTTGATAGTTAACATCTAATTCAGCTATAGTGGAAGTAAAGTGTCTAGCAGAGAAGAAGGGGGATGCCACATGGGAGGCAAACCTGAGGCAAGTCCCAGTCTGACAGCAGGCTTACTGTCTATCAAACAAATGTTTTTGGAAATCCCAGAAGTCCTTTCCAAAGTCCCATTATGCAAAAGATTTGGTAATTTTAATTTAGTTCCTCATAGCAAAGTGTCAATTCTTGCACACATTTGTCGTCCTGTTCCAGAGCTGGGTCTCAAACATAGAATCTAGCAAGAGGCATTCAGTGTCTGCTAAAGAATGATGCAGGGGCATTACAGTTTGACTTTTTCTATTTTCCAATGTCCATACCATTCTGTTTCATTAGAATGAAATAAGTCTCTCTAATTCTTGCAGAAATGAGCAAAGGCAACTCTCTTCTCAGTAGTGTACAGATTTGGCATAAATTGTAGTTTCTATTTCAGCATTGTGCATGAGTGCTTGCAATATCTAGGCAAAGCATTTTCAATTACAGGGCAACAGATTTGTCTTGTTATCTCAGTTTTTAAAGGAGAAAGTTCTTCCCTTCCCTTCTCCATTGATGCAATGGCTAAAATATTTCTCAGAGTGTGCACAATAAATGGAAATGGATGCTTAACACCTTTGGAAATCCTTTGGGCAGAGTAAAGGGAGCGGGATTTGGTATTTGCTTTTAAGTATTGTCAAATGCAAAATACACATCTAGGGAAAATGTAAGGATTTGGATGCTGGACATCCTTTCCTTTCATCAACACCAGGAGCTATTATCTCATATCAGTTTCCTGTAAGCAATCTGAAATGGGAAAACCCAGGTGATGGATGGCTGGGCTGCAGTGAAAAGACAGGGAACCACGTTATGCCAGAGGAGCAGGTGATATTTACTCTAAAATCTTAGAGCACGAGTGAGGAAACAGCCTTTACTTTTCATCTGTCTGTCCTTCCCATTTTTATGTTTGTTCCTTTTGTCTGGACCCCATAGAAAGATTTCCCCCTGCCTCTTTTTCTCATCCTTAACTAGTCTGAATGTCAAACCTTCTCAGTACTCACATTGCTTTGGGTAGTAAGGAAGGCAAATAAATAACACTTAACCTTTCTTAAAGAGATCTAGAGACCCTTCCAAAACCAATTAAGGCTTAGCTTTTTTGCTGGAATTTGCCAAAGTTATCACACTAAATTTCCAAGCTTGTCTAAGAAAAAAGCCATTAAAATTAAGGCTGGGAAAGGAGAAAGAAAAATTTTGTCCTTCCCACAGTCTTAAAACCTTCTAATTTTAAAGTGTGTTATGAGTGGGAGAAAAGAGAACATAAATTAGGTGATGCATGTTGCACTTCATGGCTGCTTGAGAGAATGGGAGGGAATTTGCTGGATTTCACCACACTGGGTTTTTTTGGTTGTGGGTTTGTTTTTCGTTTGGTTTTTTTGTTTTGTTTTTTTTTGTGTGTGTGGGTTTTTTTGTGTTTTTTTTTTTTTTGTGGTTTTTTTACTCCCCTTTTCTGTCCAGCAATTTTTTTTCTCCTGTCTGTTTAGCACATATTTCCAATTCAGATATCGTTTGAATGATGACTAACAGCAGCAATAAAAAAGCCTTGATTTTTCATAACCTAAAACACAGAAGCACATCAAAAGCAATCCAATTTGTCTGAAAATCTTGCAGATAAATCTTGCTGTCCTGACATGTAGGTTTTGATCTGTTTATTATCCACATTGCTTCTCCTGTCAATGTCTTCTCACCTGAAGAAACAATTTCTTGGCATGACATGGAAGTGGAAATATCCCCCTCAGTAATGGAACTGCACTGACCCTACCGTGGCCACAGCAGCTTTTGTGCTGTGGGTTTATCACTGCCCCTCTTGCCCTTTCTGCTGCTCTCAAAGAGGATATGACAGGGCTTCATCCCCTGTCTGACACTGCACTCCTGTGCTTCCTGGGATGTCCCTTCACAGCACCTTCACAAGCATCAATGCCATGAAATTTCAACAGAGTTGAAGATTAAAGGCTGCCCCGATCAGTGAGACCCTTCAGAAAAGATCTTAGGGAAGGTTTAACAAGGAGACCTCAAAGGTCTCGGTCCAGTTTCATGTGGGCTTAGAAAGCAGCAGATGTCAGATGTTATCAACCAAGGTGAGAAATCTGTGTGTGACCATAAACACTCACAGTTATACAGAGATTTACTCAAGTCCCATCTGAAAACAAAACAGCACCAAAACCAAAAATGTGCAGTTTGCATGATTTAGTCTTTAAAGCATTTGTAAGGGAATTTAAGATAGCTATGTTTCCTTGGCTATATTTTTTTCCAAAAAAGAGAAAAGTTTAAAAAAAGGTGGTCTCAGCTGGAAGTATGCCTTTAGCCATTAGAGTGCCAAAATGAATGTAGTATGTCAGCTGTGACAATCTGTCAGAAAGAGAGAAAAAAATACTTTTGCTCCACGAATAAGAGGTGTTCAAAAGTTTTGCCCTTACACTGAAACAAGCACTCCCCCTCTCCCCAGAAAACCTGGCCCAGAGGCTCAGCCAAGGGAATCATATCTCCTTTTATACAATCAATTTTCATCACCTGAATAGCCAACCCACATTTCTTGACATAGCCATCATTTTTTTAAAAATCATATCCCATGATTAGACTCATATGAACACCATAATAAATGAGTCATTCCAGATATCCCTCAAGAACAACAAGCATTATGGATTAATAATGTCACGCTGGTCATTAATTTTGATAACCACAGAATTTATGTCAGTGAACATACTTGCTATGTAGTTATAATGTTGCATTTATTTATATGCAGCAGTTACAATGTGTTAGATGCCAGTTCCCATTATTTCACTGTTTCACAGCTGTTCAGTATTTGACAGATGCATAATTTCATTCTTTAAAATACTCATTTTCCTTTTATAAGTTAAGAACTGTGATGTTAGATAATTTCTCTCATGTTTTCTTAATTTTAGATTATCAAGATATATTGAACAGTGCAATTTACCCATAAGAAGTCACTATTAAGGTTTCTAATTTGTAATCCAGTAAATTGAATGAAGGAGAGGCCATGTTACATGTCATGAAGTGTTAAAACTCAGAGTAAAGGAAATAAATTATTCAAATACCCTATAGTACTAACCTTATTTCTGTGCCAGTTGATTTGATATAACTCCTGTTAGGATGGGATAACATCAAATGCATTTATAAACCCAGACAAGTGAAATAGACATTTTTGATTTGGAAATTATACTCACCAATTACTATAAATATTTTTAGTCTCTGAAATCATGAACCAGTCTTTAAGTATTTAAAGTTTAAATACTTTGCTTCCTATCTTGTAATAATCCTGAAAATAAGGGGCAACAGTATTTCACAGAGTTGTAATAAAGCAAATGTGCTGACATTTCAGTCCTCAGAACTTTGCTCTACTTTTCAGAAGCTTCAGAGGACGATGTGGTATTTTAAACAGTGAGGGAAGGAAGTCATATTTGAGCTTTCCTTAACAGTCTGGAATATTTAACTTCTCATGTTCTGTGTCTCCTGACACAGAGTCAGCATCCTGCACCAGCAGCTCCTCACCTCAGTGCCATCTGTAGGGCTCAAGCCTTCCCATCTTCACTCTCTGCAGAGCTCGTGTCCTTCATCCACAGAAAAGAGAGAACAGATCCATCATTAAAGCAGTGCTGCTGTGGGGCTGGGACAGAGAATAGCCAGGTGGACAACTTCAAAAGGAATTACCAACTGCTGTCTGCATTTCCAGACAAAGATGAGAATTTGGCAGTTTTAGCCTTTGGCAGCCTTTAGTCTGATGGCCATTTGTTCCCTTTTCTGGTGCTCCATCTGCTCCCCCTGAAGAGAATGGACTGCAGGAATGTGCAGCTACAGCTACCAACGAACACCCTGTAGTATCCTCAGTGTAGTAACGCTTGGGGTTTGGAAACACAGCTATGGACTTCCTTTTATTAGAGCTGGGACAGCAGACAAGAAAATCCAATAGACACAAACTGCTCACCCAGCATAGCCAGCAAACAAGTGTGAGTCTGAAATGTATTTAAGGCTCAAGATTCCACTAAGACACAAAGAAGCAGCAAAACCAGACCTGGATTAGTGGACATTTTACTTTTTTGGAGCACAATGAGAGACCCAGATTCTAATCCCTGTCCAAAGCAGTCAGAGCCTCTCATGACCATGCCTGACTGCTCTCTCCTCTCCTCTGGTCATCTTGAATTGTTCTTGAACTGAACCACTCAAACAGGAGAATCTAAAGCCACTATCCTGAAAAGGTCAATAATTTGTCATCCAGAATCTCTCCTGTAAGACCCTAAGTAGGAAGAGGAAGAAATGAAACTTGGGACTTCCATATCTGAACTCCACATATTCAGATTTAAGACCATTCACTGTAAAAGGAAATATCATCCCCTTGCAAACAAACCCTTCCATACGGGGGACACCAGCAACTCACCATCAGTAAGAGCTGCACAAGAGCTGGCTCTGAGGAGGTGCTGCTGAACCTCAGAGATTTCTCAGCTGCTCCCCCTGCTCTCAGCCTTTCCTTACTGACCAGCACCAGGCTTCTCACTGCACATTGCTTACACTCCCCACACACCCAGCTCCCCCTAGAGCTGCACAGGCAAATTAACACCATGTTATGGCTCCCCATTCCCATCCTACATCTGCATTTCAGGTGCCTCAACACCCAGCTTCTGAGTCCCTTTCTGACCCAAACTCAGAGTTATTCACTTCAGATGAGAAATGAAATCTGCAGCTTTGAGAATAGAGCCTGCCCAACATAACACAACTACATGTACATATTTTAGGTTTTCTTTATTTATATTTTTAAATTCAAGAATTACACACTAGCCAACATTATTATATATTTACATGCTGAAACTGGCTGCAATAATTTTAAATTCAAGAAAATATCTCTTATGTGCTACTCATTTACAATCATCATTTTACTACCTCATAAATCCCAGAGGTTAGCAGTCCTTTTGAGAAAGACATGAAGATCTGATGCAATGATATCCACTAGTATTTTGCATTTTCTAGCCATTGGAAAATGTGCATTATGTGCATATAAGAAAGGCTACAAGGTCATTAGTAAGGCTGATGATTACTACATTATGAAATAAATAGTACTAAGTAAAAGATAACTCAGAACTGTGCAAAGACAGTACTAACAGAACCATTTAAACACCCATGCCAATAAAAACGTGATAGAAGTCAAATCATAGGCAGTTTGTCAGAATTAATCATGTTTCAAATGTTCTTTTTGTCTTCAACTGAAATTAACAGGACAGACCATGAACCATACAGCCTGGTGAGTATCTGCCAAATGACAGGAACAGTGAAAACATACAAAATGCTATCAAATTGGAATAGATGACCTCATGTCTGAAAAACATTAAAAAAATACAACCCTTAGTATGAAAGTAGAGGTGAGATTTTTCATCATTTAAGTTTCATTTTTTTGTCAAAGCACTTACAAAGAAAATAATTTTATATTTATGAAATGCTAGTGTTGCATATTCTTGTAGAGATTATCTATTTCAATTTTATATAATGGATATTTAAATTCTCAGTATTTTTACAAAGTAGAATAGGGCAGTCTTTTTGATCAACAACATTCCATTTGCTTCTTAAAAATTTAGACAAAGTTCCTAGTGCATTTTACTAAGCTTTACCTTTGGTGTTAAGCAGTGACTTTTTAGATTTCCCTTTTAAACAATTTCTGGAGTGAAGATTCTTTGGCTTTGGGGGACTATGCTATCTAACGACAGTCAAACATCCTGGTTTTTTTTTTTCTTTTTCCTTAAAGAAAAATATAAGCCTACTATTAAATACCATAAGAGACAGATTTCAGAATCAGACAGATGCAATATGCAGGCTTCTGTAATGAAATCGCCGACAGCTGAATTCTCACTTACCTGGACACCTTCACCTCTCCACTCACTGGAGCAACATCAAGGTGCCTTATTGTAAGTGAAAACCAGGCCCTGTTAGTTTTGGCTAGTCTGAGTACTGAGTGTGGCCTGAACATTTTAACCATACAAAAGAATCAGCTGTGCCAGCAGGAACGTTGCCACGGTGGCTATTTTACACTACAGCACTTCCTGTACTATTTTATATCTGGAGTCCAAATCTGTTTATGCAAAAGGGTGTTTAAATTACTCTGCTAGAGCACTGCAATTATTGTACTTAGTAAAAAAAAGTCACTAAACAAATACTGTATCTATTGACTGCTCATTTACAGCTTATTTAATTATTTACATAATTTTAGGACACATTAACCTAAACCATAAGTAGAATTAGCTTTTTGCCTTACCATAAAGTACAAATTAGAAGTTAAAAATGTTTAAGAAATCTGATAATATTTACACACGTTCAGCTTAAGTTATGGTTGCTCACATCGTATGTTCTATGTACACATAGCAAAATGTTTTGATCACTACTGATATAGTATTGTACCCTGGCCATCCCACCCTAGATTATTTTCTAGAAATAGTTACTATTTTTGCCTTTTTTTTTCTTGGTTCCCTAAGGAATTTGTTGGTTTTGAAAACTTACTAGTGGACAATGCTGTTATAAAAAGAGAGAGAAGAAATAGGCAAGCAATGTGAGGACTAGTCTAATTCCAGATGCAAGGAGGTACAGTACTATCATCATGTCAAACGGTGCAATACTCCATACGAATCATAAGCATTGATCTGCTGATATAGAAATGCCCAGTTACCCTGTAGAGTTAGTTGTTTGGTTTTTTTTTTCTAAATACATTACTCTTTTTTTTTTTCTCAAAAATATATTCATACACTGGTTGATGATAGAAACAAAACTATTATTAGCTTATTCCTTTAACACACCAACATGTGAATGTGTGTGCATATATATATATATATACTCAGCACGTGTATATATACACACATATGTCCATACAGACATTTGGGGGTACGTCCATATGCACATACAGTTGGAAAATGTTTCACATCTGTTCACTTATGTTTTGCACTGTGTTGTAGGATTGGAACACAGTCTACTAATTATAGTGAAAATAAACTGAGGCTCAATTTTAATGCACATTTTTCTGAAATAAATAGGATATTTTCCCCAGGTATAAGACCACCACCGATTTTCTCTATGCATTGTGCTTTTTGTACCTTACAGATTTTATGTCTTTTTTTTTTATTTGAATTTAAGAACTCTCTGAAGACTTCTGCCACATGCTGTTATCTAGGACTCTTGTTTTCCTCCCCTGGGAATGAGAAAAGAAATGGTCACAATGTCATTGCTTGAGTCTTTCTTCCCAGTCATTGAACTGCGATAGGATAGAAACATAACATTCCTTATGCAAACACAGAAATATGTTGCATGAATTTTCAGTTCTGAAAATGTGTATCATACTTACTAGCAGTCATGTACAGTATATATTTACAGATTGATCTCAAAGATTTCATTAAAACTGTGCCATGTTATAGTCATAATTCCCCCATGAATTTCGCAAAGATGAAAAACACCTTAATTGCTGGCTATTATGTCTAATAGAACAATAAAATGTGCAACTATAATTATATTACAAGTTTTTTATCTAAATTATTAACTTTGCTATTTTGTTTATTGAAACCAACAACAATTAACACGATTAAAAAGATCTAGAATATTTATTTTCGGTCAATTCTAAAGTAAAAGTAAATTTATTCTAGTTTACCTGGAGGGTAGCACACATAGCAAACCCCATTCTCACGTCTGTTGGCATCATTTCCCACTTTCACTCAAGTATCTCAGGAGTAAGTGCTTACCTGGGGCTCGAGTTATGCCTTTTCCTTGATAGTGCCTCACCAGCCTTTCTCACCCCCATCTTTTTATATCACAGTGTTAAGCCTTAGTACAAAATGGTAGACTCTTTCTCTTTCACTAATTTTATACATCACATTAATAGCCAGAAGAACATAGTAAAAGCAAAAGTGCTCCTTCCCCACAGATAATTTATCTTTCCTAGTGACACCTGAGCAGAAACCAAACATTTTCTTTCACTCTCTGAAAAGCAATATCAGAGAGTATTATGGCTTGTACTGTAGCTTCAGAAAAGTGAATGTGCAGTTCCAGGATTCGATCTCTGTGATTTTTGTAATAGCTGAAGCAGTTACCAATGCAGAGAGTCAACATATTCCCTGTAAGGTTTTATATTTGATGTGTATCAACCACAGGAAGGCTGCGAGCTCCCTGCAGTCACACTCTGCTTCTGTGAAACAATAAAAGGAGCTGTCAGCAATTTCTGAAATGAAAGAAAAGCTTGTACAGAAGAATACCATAAGACTGCTTTCATTTAGGTTAATTAATATAATTTTCACAGAACAGACTTTGAGGAGAAATACTGAATTTTGATATGCTCCATTTCTTAAAATTGGGAAAAAAATAATCCAACTTGACTCATAGCTATCAGCTGAAATCCCAAGTGCATCTACAAAGGTTATTGCGTTATGCATGAAATGCAGTCACAAATTTACTGTGTGAACAAAGAGCAAAATTTTCACTTGGAAAGTTAATCACATGAGGGAAACCTGCCTCTACATATTGCAGAGTCTGAGCCTGGAGGCTGTGTGTCAATGTACACAGCTTCCTGGCAGGTAGGGTGTATTGCAAATCCCATCCCAGGCTCTGAAACTGTCCTTTCTTATTTGAACCAGAAATAAGCATATGAAGTGCTCAAAAAAAAAAAGTCAGAATATTTGCCTATTAGTTCTCAGAACTATTCTCCTCCTATTAGTATCATTTACTATCAAATGGGGGGGGGATCAAAAATAAAACCACAGAAACTTGTAAGAAAATTACTCTTTTGAAGAACAAAAAAATTAAAAAATATATTTTATGAAAAATAGTCTAAATAATTTTTTAGTACCCTGAAAAAAACCATTTATACTCTCTAGTCTCTTTCAAAAACTCGTACACAGATGAGAGGTAGTATGGATGCAACAGATGTGGCTTTTGCTTCTTGAAAGATTGTGTCAAACAATATTGGGGATCTGATCTAGTAAAAGCCATCAAGAATTTTAACTTTTTATACAGCTCTTGTGACTGCTGTTTTCATTACAAAAAGAATTCCACAGTGGAATAAGTGACAAAATATTTTGTCTAATTTTTTTTCTACTATATATTTTGCTATTTTGTAAAAATAAAGCTCAATGGAATGAAAAAAATATCAACTTTTTAATTCAAGAAGCTTCCCAGAGAAAAACAGAAATTTTCTAGTTTTTCAATGGAAATCACCCTAAAGCAGGAAACATTCAAGAGTGTACTTAAACTCTTAAAGTGATTGCTATGAATTTCTTTCCTTTAGAACAGTGCATTAAGGAAAACAAAAAGTGAAATGTTATTGCCTAATCCAGACTGAGAACACACCCTGTCAGTACCTCTTGTACAGAAATAGAAATGCTCAGATCCCAACTGCTGAAAGAGGTACAGAACCTTTAACCAACAGCAGGAAGCAGAATGCTGGAGAGATGAAAACCTGGAAGAAATCACACAACTCCACATGACTATTTCAGACTAAGGTGTGTACAACTGACAACATTCACCTGCACCGTGTATATACATAAATATATATACATATATATATATATACACACACATATATATATATATGTATATACAAACACCTTTATGTATATGTTGCCTCCTGTCTCCCCTGCCCCTGCACTTTGTAATTGCTCTCTCACTCTCCCTGCCCTGGAGAAAGGCAGGGCACCACTGGCTTCCTTCAGCCATCTACAGAATTACTATTTGGGCAATCAATTTTGGCACTTTGGACAGATTCCCTTTCCTCAACACAACCCAGCAGCATTTACCCTTTCAGTGCTGATGCATTTTTATACTGTCCCTACATTCCTCTGTTGATCCCAAACACAGTCACTGTGACTGAGCATATGTTCTCTCTTTAAAATACAATTAGTGCTTCTTGCTTCAGCTTCTGTGCAAACACCCAACCCCAATATTATCAGTCAAAGGTTCAGTTCTTTCAATAAATAAAAGGAAATACCTGAATATGGTTGGGAAACCTCTGACCATCATCATCTTGGAAAGATGACAGGCACTACTTGTTTTCAAGTTTACACATTTAAAAAGTAAAGTGTATGTGTTTCATAAGCATGATAACTTAGTACACTCTTTCAGTGTATATGCATGCCTTGGATATGCACTTTCCCTAGAATGGCATGTACTGCTGTTGAAATTAAAACTTGTTTCTCAAATGCTGCTCTATAATTTGTACCACTAAACTCAAATGGCCATTAGGAAGTAAAAAAAAAAAAAAAAAAAGAGTGAGGGACAATGAGACAGAAGTGATTTTCAAAACGCAATTTGCCTTTACACTCAAAATGCACTTATATTTTGATAAGGGGATGTGTCCATACTGCAACTTAACAGATATATGGTTTAGCAGATACAACCAAAACATTATAAAAACAGACCATAGAGTGGGCCAGCAACTAAGGTGTTTTAAAATAACTTTTTGTCCTGAATAGAATTTTTCCAAGTCCCACTTTTGGCTGTACAACAGATTCGAAGAGAAAATCCAGTTCTTTCTTCCTGCGTGGCTTTGTTTCTTAGTTCACATAGTAAAGCCAATAGACGATGTTGAAGAAGGAAAAAACCACGGGGAAGAAGATGCGGGACCATCGATCTATGGCATTGACATCAGTCAAGTCAGGGATGGTGATTTTCAGCTGCGACGCGCGCCTCCGTAGCCGGCTCTTCTTCTGTGCCACGTGCCGCTCCAGCGCGTTGCGCCCGAAGCTGTGCCGGGGCAGGCCGGCCTTGCGGTACTGGATGCTCGAGGTGTCGTAGGCCAGCATTGTGCTCCTAGGGTCCCCAAGCCCCATCACAGCCTCCGAGGCAGCCATCTCGTTTTTAATCTCCAGCGTGCTCAACAAGATGTTTTCGTGTGGGTCCATCTGTAAAAAAATGTAAGGAGGTGGATTTAGAAGGAAGGAAAGGAAGCCTGGTCAGCTGCAAAACGAAGCCATGCTGGTAAGGGCCATATCTAGCATTGCTAATTGATTGGATGTCAGCCTGAAGGACTCTAAGCATAGCTGGGATTATATTTATTATCATTTATTTGTGACCTCAAGGAGAAATAGGGCCAGTATAGTATAAAGCAATAAATGGTATTTCCCTGGACCCGATGCTCAGCAAGCACAAGCAATACCTGGGAACAGAGAACACACTCAGCTCCTGAAAGAGGCATTCTGTCATTGAGTAGGATATCTGGGGCAAATATTGGAATTTTCAGGGGTTTTGGAAGGAAATCAAATGGGAAAAGATCTGCTTTGTTTTGGTTTTTCTTCTTTCAAATGAAAGCTTTGGCTCTGACATAAACTGCCATTATTCATGTGGTCTCTCTGCCTCTGTGAATGAGGTACAGAGCACTGCACAAGAGAATGCACATTTTAGGCCCCCATATTCCAAACAGGAGTGCTGGTTACTTGGGGAAAGGCAATGGCATAGTCTGGCTATAGCTATGTGGAAACTCCATGCCCCAGAACTAATAAATTTCTTCAATACAACGCATGCTGTAATAGCATGCTGCTGTAATAGCAGACATCTGCAATTTCAAGCAAGGGGAAAGATATGCAAAATGTAATCACATCAAATGTACATTGAACAGTTGTTTCAATGGGTAGATTTAGCTGCTATGCATTTTTTTAAAGCAATTCAGTGAAAAAAAAAAATAAAGCAATATTGTAGAGAAACCCCTCAGACAATCAAGAGGATTTCAAAGATAAGGAACTAAGTTCCACTCCTAGGCAATCTGGAGAAGATCTGGAGTGTGGAAGTAGATTTTAAAAAGAATCCATTTATAGAAAACAAATAGAAGTTATTTAGGGAAGTTCTAATTCTTCTCTGCCTTTTCTCTTAGCATGTATTTTGAATTGTGTGATAACAGATTATAATTAACTAAAAGTTCTTAAAAACAGTAATAGCTAATGAGAAGCTAATTAATTACATTGAATTAGTGATGGTAGTGCAGATACACTCCAGGCCAATTAAGAGAAAAAACTGTCCCAGAGCTCCTTTAAGAATAACTCAGCCACATTTTTCATTTTTCATGTACAGAATATATTCTATGATTATTACTCAAAGTGCAAAAACTGTGACCTTTGTGGATTTCTAAACAAAAACAGGGTATTAGTATATTCTGTAATATTTAGAAACTAGCTGTCAGCAGCCTGTACCACCCTGCACTGTCCAGTGCAGATTGTTTATCATTATTAAACCCCCTGTGTAATATTTACCATGGCAAGATGAGAGAACTGGGTTTAAACCAGTAGCACCCTCTGCCCAGTGCTCTGAACTGAGAAGTCACTCACAAAGGTACTTTGGACCTACTGAAACACTGTCATTTGAGTGATTACATCTGTTCAAGTGAGGCACAAAACCTACTGTTGCTGAGATGACAGATTTCCCTCTCTTTTTTCTCCCCAGTCTGTGTGAATTTGCACCCCTCTAGTTTCATTATATTTTAATCATAAATCAAATGTCATGACTCAAAGTGAAACAAAATCTTTCTTTTTCGTTAGCTTTTCATGAAAGCCACATGAAATTTATGAAATCCATAGTGTGGGAAATCAATCTTTACTGGAAAAATGGGAAAGTTGAACTGGAACTCAAGCAAAATTCCTTTAAGAGCTCTGTAGCATGATACTGAAAATAGTGAGGGAGCAGTGCTTCTATCCAGGAAGGCCATCAAATCAGTTCTCATCTGCATTGGACAAGTAATAGTAGCATTCTACTATTGTAATTCCAACAAAAGCAAATATCTGCAAGAGCAAATTGATCTATGAAACTTCTCAAGATGGATTTCAAACATTATTTTCTAATGAGTGTATTTATTTGGAAAATTATTTTCTGATTTTTGGGGTAAAACGAAAGGGGACTCATTTTTGTTATTAGATCTCAGGCCAATCATAGGACTCTCAGGATCCTAAAAATAAAACAATTAATTAGAGGTACTTGGCATTCATTGATCCCAAAATGTCTAAAATCACAAGAGGTAAGTTTCCTACATGAGGGGTGCAAAGCCATTTGGAAACTACATTTTCTGTATTTTCATATAACCTCAAGAAAAGAAGTTTTAGTTCTAGTGACATCAGGGGAAGTTGGATATAACATCCACTAATGTAATGGGTTTACCCTTTAGCCCAGAGCCTGGGTTATTTTCACCTCAATGTTGTGCATTCTAGGATACTATTTTTGAAAATATTTTAGTGCCAAAAATTTTTTCACATCTTAAATCTTCTTAGGATGAATCTACTTTAACCACTTTATCCTTCTGATCTGCAATGATATTAGAAATTTGAGTGCTCTTTACATATTTGCATACATTCTATGCAGCACACATGCAAGAAAGGCTATTTCAGTCTGCCAGAGTTAGACACAAACATGTTTTAGCAGCATGATATCACTCCAGTCAACTTTTTTTTCTTAATGCAGCAAAATGCTGCAGATGTCTATAATCTTGGAAGCAGTTAGTAAGATTAGTGAAGCTGGGCAGAAAAAAACATTAAGCAATATTCTAAACTATCTTCTAGGGAAAAATGTCTTCTTCTGTACATATCACACTCATATCAGAGTTGAAGCACAACATTTTTCAATATTCTAAGACTATTTCAGAAGAAATAACGCAAAATACAGTAAATATTAGAGATGGGCGAACCTTCAAGTGTTACAACACCCAGGAAAACACCACAAAGTTCTGCTGTTTCTTGAGCACTAATTTGACCCTCCTGCATCTGGAATAATGAACTGACCATAAGAATAAATGCATTTTCTCATGATATTTTGAAGAAGGGAAGGGAAGGGAAGGGAAGGAAAGGGAAGGGAAGGGAAGGGAAGGGAAGGGAAGGGAAGGGAAGGGAAGGGAAGGGAAGGGAAGGGAAGGGAAGGGAAGGGAAGGGAAGGGAAGGGAAGGGGAAAGGGGAAAGGGGAAAGGGGAAAGGGGAAAGGGGAAAGGGGAAAGGGGAAAGGGGAAAGGGGAATCTAACTCTTAAACCTTTGTCAAAAGGTTCCCTGTCAAATTAGAGAGAGCTGGGACTGTTTTTTCCACCAAGTAGATTCGCCCAGCTCTAATTAAAACATGCTTTTGTAACGAAGTGACGCCTGAGATAGAATGACAGTGATCTACATTTACTGTAAACAGCAGCACCCATTCAAAAGGATCCCAAAGCGCTTTACAAGCATCAGAAAGAAGAACCACTTCACTTCCCAGTGAAGCACAATCACCTCTGAGGTGAAATGTGGTGACTGACAGTGCAGAACAACACACTTTGTTTTAGTCGAGGAAATGGAGAATGTTGTAGCCAATTAAAACTATGGGGTGGGTGAGTGGTGGTGGGGAATGTTGGGTAAGCAGAACAGTTACACAAATTGATATTTGCCCAGGTGCTTGGGTTGAGATGACCACGCTATAAAAAAGTGCCATGGGATCTTTAATGACCATAACCGGTCAAGACCTGAATTTTACGTCTCTGAGGATAAAAACATTAGAAAACAATGAAAGATACCTTTGTTGAATACATTTCTGGACAATGATATGTGCCAATTATTCTTCTGTCCTGTAAGTTAATAAAATCAAGACCAGTTTCCTTAGAGATAAGGCAGCTGTTATCTTTCATTTAAAATTAAAGCACTGTAGTATAACAGTAGGACAAGTAATTAAAATATATAGGGACCTCTAAGCCAACAATTAGCATGGGTACATTCTGGCTTCAGAGGTGCTATTACTGCCTTGCTGTGCTCCTCAAGGTAACATAATGTTGTGATGTAAATGTATTTTTTCCAACTGGTCATTTGACCAAGGAAGATATGATGATATGAAAACAATTATTAAAATTATTCTGGGGGGAAAGTAAGTGTAAAAGTGGTTTCAAAAGGAGGTGGAGGAAGGTTAAAAAGATCTCTTGGTGCTGAAGGATTGTTCAACCATAGAACTAGACTCTTTATGGTGAACAGGAGAGTTCAAACTTAATGGAGAAATTCCCAGGACGAGAAAGGAAGGGAGGATGAAGATGAAGAAAAAGCAGCAGCAAGTACTATGGAAATAAAAGGTGAAGGCAGAAGTGGAGGAGAAATGACCAGAGCTAAGCAACCATGCAAGACACTGGGGTTTTTATAAATCAATCTTAAATGTGAACGACAAAAGAGATGATGCAAATGATTCATTTACAGGTCCAGGTCAAACCGAAGAAAAGCTGACTCTGGAGCCTTGAAAGCGGCCATGACTTTTTTGATGGTCTCAAACAAAGGAAATACAGAGGAAAGCATAGAATTGTTACCATTATATATTCTTCCTATTACCTAGAACTCCAAAATGATGGCTTTCTTGAGGAATTCCTCTTACAATAATACATTAGCAACAGTTAAATACAAGAAAATTACAACTCCCACACACATTCATTAGGAATCCTCCAAGGATGACCAGACCTCTGAAATTATTAACTTTCAGTAAATCAGTTCCTTGGTGATTAGGGTCTGCTGCTCTGCCAAACACATCTTTATTGTACAAGAGAAATTTATACTGATGAATTGAAAAGATACAACATTGACATTTCTCCTTTCTCATACACTGTTCATTTTTACCTGTAACCTTCAATGACAGGCAGGAGCTGCATTTTATGGTAGACTGGCTCAGAAACTGTGTATAAAATAGACAGTGGGAATAGAATTCCTGATAAAAAAACTCTTTCAAACAAAACAGTTGCAAATTGAAAACTTACTTTTTATTAAGTAGAGCTGCCATTAGATTAAAACAAAATCTGGTGAGCTAGACCATGGAGTCTAAACTAGTACCCAGTCTATTATAAAGATTAAAACCTGAAATATAGCAGTTATACGTCCTGTGAAGTGATATTCCTAAGAAATGAAGACAGAAAAAGATTCCTTTCTCAATGAAGACTTACATGACATATCTAGATATATAATTTAATTTGTTATGGATGAAAACCTTACTATGTATCACAGTTTCCCAAGTCTTAAAAGCTGAGGTTTGCTTGGAAAACCAGTAATATTCTCTTTCTGACTAGTCTCAGGGGCTCTAGAAAGACCAGATGAAAGTATGATGTGCACTTTACCTGTAATAGGGATCTTCCACCTCATCAGCAAGGTCTGACTTATGAAAGGGAACCCCTGAGCTCTGGGGACAGCCCTGACTACACAGGCAATGTGTGGGAGGTGGACAGCTCTGTGTAAGCTGCTGCTGGGTTCACTCTGGATGAAAAAACAATTAATGATTTTCAAAAGGCACCTGCCTAAAGTTTAGTGGTATTTTTGACATGATAAGCCAGTCTGCTGAGAGAAAGCTATAGAATTTTATAAGACACAAATGCCTAATATTTCAAAATACCCATATGCGAAACAATGTCTTTAACAATGCAACAAACACTGCATTTCCATTGTCTGTACAAAACTCAGTTACTGTATACGAAACCAGGCTAGCATGCATTGTTATACACATAAAATTTGGGTCAGGACGCAAAGAGTGCAATTAGAGGACAGTAATGGGGAAGTCTTATAGTTTCAGGTTGTTTCTCATGGTTTCAGATCAGAAATTTCAGAGAAACTTTGCAAATTTTACAGGATTTTCTTCAGGTTCTTGACCTTTCAAAGACTAAATATCTAAGCACACCCTGACCCTGCAAGAAACCTGTAAGAGTTAAAGAAAAAAAGGAGGTGAGGAAAAAATACAAGATCTGAACATTGCTCTAAATAATTGTAAATCAATTTCTAGACATCCATTTTTACCTTCTGGTATATGTGACTTCTTGATAATAATCTTTAGTAACCCACCAATAACCTAGTTGCAAGTATTGCAGGATTCTGGAGAAATGGTTGAAAATATAACTTCCTGTTAGTATGCATTACTTAAACATGGCATTCTGTACTTAAGGCACTGAAGAATGAGTGCCCAGATGAAATGTGAGAGGCTAAAGCATCTTTGCTTTGATGACATTTGAAAAAAGCCCATGAAATATGAACTTGTTCAAACCTCTGCACAGAATCCAATAAGCTTGAAGTTTACATCAATGTCTTCTCAAATACAATTTTCAGCAACAATATTTTTACTACTGAGACATTTAGGAGGAAGCACAGGAAGGTGATCTGGGAAGAAGATGTCTGGGGTAGCAATTAACAACAGCTTAAATCCTGTTTCACAAAAACCAAGGTGTTGGACAGTCCAGATTTTTAGCAATACTACTCTGATTAAGTTATTGCTATTTCTTTTTAAAAATATCATCCCATTTAAGAGAATACAATTAATTTTCTTGAAGATAATATAAATGAAGAACACATCAGCAAGAATCTGCATCTCAAGCTGCTCACTTCCATCTGTGACAAAATCAAATTTTCATCAAGCCTTTATAACAATCATAAGTCTCCCATTATGGTGTCTTACAAAATACAATTTAGCAGATACATCTAGCATCAAAAATCTACTACAGAAACAGAGCAAAACTGGTTATATAAGAAAGTGTTGCGAAAGATATAAAAAAATGCATCGAACACACAATTATCACCACAACTTTCAAAATTTCAAGGGTATAATTTGGATATAGCTATGGTTTTGAAATATGAAATAGATGGTAAAAATAAGGTTTTTAAGTTGCTCCTCTAGAACAGCATCTGTAAAATATACTAAAGACGTTATTTTTCTTGTTTGAAGCCAAATATAATGTGCAAAGAACTGCACAGCACATCCTTGTCATGAGAGTGGGTGGGCTGAATGGCAGTCTACCAGTTCCATCCGTCTGACCATGATATACTCACTTGTCAACAGATTCAGAGATTCAGGCTTGTGGTTTTGGGGAACACATAATTCTTGGGCTCAGGCCAAAGACAAACATGTTCAGAGACAGCAAGAGGTCCAAGGATAAAACTCTGGAGAGAAACTGCAACTAATTCAACAACAATAACAAAACTAAAAGAAAATTCCCGAGATCCTTCTATGGAAAAATCACCAAGAAGATTTTTGTTACAAAGAAAAGAAAGATGAATTTCTAACATTTCATAAAAAATGTCCAAATTAAAAAAGATCTAGAAAAGTATTTCAGTTCATTGCTGATTTAGAAGCCTGAAACAGAGACAGTTCCACAGCTGTAGATAGTGCAAGGCTCAGAGGACTAGTCCTGACAATATTAAAATGAAAAGTCTTCTGCTTTAAAATTATGAAAAAAACCCCCCAAATCTGACTAAATTAAAATGTGTTGTGTTTCAGCAAATCAATTCACCAAATTTCCCTAGCCAGACACACCTTCTGGACTGCAGGTACATAGATTTCTTCTACTTCACTGTACATAATTTGTCTTTTTTGTGTCTTATTTTTTCAAAACTTGATCTAATTACCTAAACTGCACTAAGGGATTCTTTTATGAACTAAAAATTGTGTTCTGCTCAGGGTCACAGGCTGTAGATGCAGTACAAAAGCAAAGAGGAGAATGTGCTTTAAACAAGTGTACCGGCACCGGTCTTACATTAATTAAATATGGCATTCAAAGGAGTGCAACTGGGGAAAAAAGCCTCACGCAGCTGCCTTGACCTTTATTCAGATGTCATGTGGAATACCAGCACAGATCGTGGAAAATCACCTTCTGACTGCTTCTGCAAAGTGCTGTGAGCCAAAACGGGAACCTCCTCAAATTTCACTCCTATCCAAGCTCTGGTTTGATAAAACCTGCAGAGGCTGCCCAGACACCCTGTGCATTGCTGACTGTTTCATGTGCAACTTGTTCCCTGAGAATGCATGAACGGAAATTTAGGAGAAAGGGCAAGCCTTTATAATCCATCCCTACTTTGTTCCATGTCCTTCAATAAACTGCTGTGGAATGAATACCTTCTGATCCTGGATCAACAATCAGTCCTTGTGCAGCTTTACCTGTACTGCAAACAAAAGGAAAACTCTCCCTGGAGAAAAAGAGGATGAATTCTTTCACTGACATCTGGACAGTGGCAGCATTAGCTCCTGCAATGTAGAGCAGTAAGGATTTGAGACTGAAATTTTAAGAACTTCCTGTTGCCTTAGTGTTTTAATATCCTGTTCAGTTTATTAACTGAGTCTGTGTCTATAACCAGTTTAAAAATCCTCTTTTTACCAAAAGCTTTTACATCTTGTAATGTTATATACACTTGCATGTTATATATGCTTACTCATGTTTTATACTAGAAGTACCTCTAGTCCTTAGGGTATAAAGTGCCATTCTATGTAATACGTACTGACTGGTTTTAGGTAGCTTTGCAATACTTTCTTCTCCCTGAAGATGCATTATATGATTTCTTCAGATAGAAATGAACAAATATTGCTATGAACTGAAAAGGCCAGTGGCAAGCCAGCAGCAAATCAGTGGGGAAATAAAGGCATTAGCCAAGCCTAATTGTTTTGGAGCACTGCTTTGGAGCAAGGTCTATTATCTCAGGCCTACAGCCCTGCTAATGCATCTTCACACCACAGCCTGAAAATTGAAGAGAGTGACCTTGTCTGTTTGCAGTGCACTGAAAGCCATCACAAGCTGCAAAAAGCCACAGGTACAGATCAGAGCATTCCCTCTGGCTCAGGTTAACACACTCCATCTAATTCACCTTTCCTTTTCTAGAGACATCTATGGATATGACAGGTTAAAAAAAAATACAAGGCTCTTCCAGTTATTCTCTTGTAAAGTGGTGAAAAGAAGTTTGGGAGCTGTCATGGGAAATGTCAGGTAGCACAGCAGCACCTGAACTGACTGTGCCATTTCCAAGTGTGCTGCTGGAACAGAGGACACTTCTGGCACAATGGACTAGACAGTTCTCAGTGTCCCTGCTCCAAGAGCCCCCTTACATTAGACAGTGAATCTGAAAATGGGCATCTGGGGAATGAGGATGCGGTGGGAGCCCCATTTCCTTGCTAGATTACAAACTGCCAGTCCATCTTTAGCCCACCAGTGTAGTTGAAATAATTAGATGTAATCACTTGTGAAACAGGTGATTGCATGCTCTTATTTCTCTCAAAGCTCTCATAATGCAATGGAGCTCCCTTAGACTGAAAGATCTGAGGAAAGCTACTAAACCAGCCCAGCTAAACTCAGACTCCTTTCCTTAGTCAAAAAGCTGTAGGGAAAAAAATAGCAGCTGAGACAACTTGAAGGGGAAGAAAGTTACCAAGTGTTTCTGAGGGCAGGTTAAGTTTCTATTTGTCATTGGTTTGCCATCTCACCTCCTTTAGCACCCCTGTGCTAATCCAGATTTAACAACAGTGGGCCAGGAGGGCAATGAATTGCAAAGATACCTTATTTGTTTAAACCCTCTTACCCTCCTAAGCCCTTCATTAACTTTTTGAGAACACTTCTATTGTATTCAAATCTATTAAGATGTGTTTAAAGTCATTGTCATATTGACATTCCATGTTCTTGGTAGCCAAATTTTGGATGGAAAAATGCCAGTAGTCTGGCAGCTTCCCTTGTTCATGGTTTGCACTATGAGCAGCAATGCACTGTCCCTTTCAGGTGTGCTGACTTTTTATTACCTTATGTAATAGAAAGAGGTCTGAGTAAAGAATTACTCATTGTTTTAAAAAGGAACCTTATCTAAACATGCAGAGGTTAGCAATGTCACTTCACATTTATTTACAGAAAACGACTGAATAAATCTGCATAAACAGTTTTACAAAGCATTGCATAATACGCTGACATTTTTCCCCTCTTTCCCAGAGGGAAATTGCTGTGTTACTGCTCACAATAACCAAGTATGATTGCAAAATTAAAGGTAGTTTTATTTATGTGACTTATGTTATCATGTACTTCAGGTATATTGCCTGTGCATTGGAGCATTCTCTGTGCTTTAAGCTTAGTTGGAAGCAAGTAGACTTTAGTCATTACTGCAACTGCATGCAATCCAAAACCACATTCAGTGATGTATTTACATGTATTTTACATTATGCAAAATGTAATGCTGCTTCTGTGAAGTAGCAAATAAAATTATTTGGAAGAACATAGCTAAGAAATTCTATGTATGGAATGTTAATTTGCTAACTCTTATAAACCTAGATGATTGAACTATAAAGAAAAAAATTAAATAACATAGAAATAACTTAAACACTACCTGAGTGACATATCAGTAAGAATTAGAAGGAGTAGAAATGGAAGAAAGGTGCACTAAATCATGATGTGTTAATGCCTCTGTAAGGTTTGATATCCGAGTTGAAAAAAGGAAGTACCATATCCTGTTTGTGGGTAATGTCCGAGTGAGGCAACAACAGTGATGTTGAAAAAAAGACTGACCAGGACCTCCTTAAAGAGACAGATCTGTAGCTCTTCCTTTAATGAGAGTCTTCCTGCAGAAGTGCTCCCTATACTCACAGTGAGTACCATCTCTGCTGCTGTGGAAGAGGATGGCACAGAGCTGCTTTTCCATGGGAATCACTCTTGTCAAACATCCCGATGGCAAGAAGCACTTCTTTACAGAGGAAGAAGAGTCAGCCTTTCATTTACCATGGTCTTTAAAGTGACAGTCCTGGTTTTACCACTCTAACGAAGGTTTTCTGATCTATCCAGAATAACAAATAGAGATTTAATTGATATTGAAAAGCATTTTCACCCTACTTACATCTCAAGAGTAGTCAATTCATGCACACAGTAGTTTGGATCAAATGGGTCAGATGAGTAACTGTAGAAAAAACAGCAGTAGAATCCAATAGACAAATCAGCAGCTTATGCAGCTGGCTGACAGGAAATTTAGTAACACAGGAAAACATATGGAAAATATAGAACTTGGCAGGTGATCAGACAGCAAATGTCTAGAAGATATATCAGACTCATCACAATGGTCAGCATCAGCAAGCCCATCTAAATCAGAGTTCCAAGATGGAAACATCCAAGGTAAAATTATTGGAAACAACAAATTAAGAGGACATTTAAAAATTAACCAAAAACAACTTGGCTCCTAGATTCTGGAAAAAATTTAAGGGGAATAAATCAGCTCTGAGAGAGAACCAAGAAACTCATTATCTGAGCTCTCATAAGAGAAATGAAACTTATTAAAATGGCTGGGGGTCTGCCTAAGAAATCATTTGCAGCTGTACCAGGCTCTAAACTGGAATTGTGGTAAGGTGAGTCATCTTCTTGGAGACAAAGCCAAACTTCACAGGGAGAAAATGTGAAAACATTTATGACAGTGGCTTGTTTCCCCTCCCCTAGCCCCCTTCTATCCCAAAAGGAAACAAGAAAAAAAAAATCACAATGGAATGAAAAACAGGGTCACAGAGGCTTCTAGCCCAAATCTTTCTAGATCATTTGTATGAGGAGATATGATTTATGGATTTCAGTAAAGCCTTTGGTACATTATTTTAAAATAGAAGGGATAACATGTCCCAGATAAATGTATAATTACCCACAGGAAGACAGGTGCATGATATTGGGAAGTCAGAGGCAGGAATTTGCCCTGTATTTTAATGTATCTTCATCATCTTGAAGAAGCACAGACAATATTAGCATAAAGATTCATGAAATGCAAAGGACCAAAAGGACACCGATGACCATCAACATTCTTAAACAAAACATTTCACAGAATAAAAAGGCATAGCAATGGTCTAGAGTATATATATCATACTTTATGACATGCTAGGTCCTCAAGCAGACATAGGACACTCTCAGTGTACCTATCCTTGTGTACACTTGCAGTACTTTGCCAATCAGAACAGAAGAGACTAAGAAACTTGAGACCTCCAAGGCAAGAAAGGCATTTCAAGACATGAGATGAAAAACTTGAAAAGAGAGGTGAGGAAATTATGTGAATGCTATCTCAAATAAATGAAGGAGTAAGTACTCTTCTAGAGTAAGAAGAAAGGCAGTGATTTACCTACAAGCAACAATATGATTGTTTACAGAAAGAAGAACTAGTCTTGACAAGACAAAAGATGATGAGTTAGACTAAAGGAACAAACTGCTAAATGCAGCTTGAGAAGTTTCAAGAGTGAAATGATGATACTCACAGCCATTTTTATCTGAACTCACTGCAAAGAAAATCAAGTAAGTCCTGTATGATTTAACAAATGTGTGGCAATGTATCTGCTGGTAACTGAGTCTGAGTTTTATGTTTTTTAAATTTCTACATGATTTTATTACTCAGATTACAGTATCCAAGAAGCAAATCAAGATACAGGCCCAATTCCTTCCCTACCCTTCCATTATCACAAACAGGATCAATAATCATTGAAAATGGAGTGTATCTTCTGTGATGATTCAGACTAGATATATGGAAGAACATTTTTAAATGAGAGTGATGAAACAGCAGAAGAGGCTGCCCAGAGAGGTGGTGGATGCCCCATCCCTGGAAACAGGGATCCAAGGTCACAGTGGATGGCGCCCTAAGCAACCTGATCTAGCTGGAAATGGCCCTGCTCATTAAAATGAGGTTGGAGTAGGTGACCTTTAAAGGTCCCTTCCGACTCAGACTATTCCAGGACTTAAAAATAAAAGACAGAAGAAACCCCAAACTACCAGATTTTGCACATGATAAGAATATGATGTGAAATTTAAAGAAAGATGTGGCCACAGTTTCATCTGGAATAACCCTGGGGAAGCTCTGCAGCCAGCCTGATGAAGTTCACCCAAATGGAAAAAACAAGGACACCTGAGTCACCAAATCTCCAAGAGATTAAAATGGATTCAGCAGATACCACAGCCATGGAAATAAAGCTCCCATTGCACACTGTGTTGTAGGCTCCCTAGTATCTTCTGAATAACACCAAGCAAAAATAGAGAGATTACCAATGCCTGTGTCCACCCTGGATCTGTCCATGGAAGAGAATTCAACAGCATAACGGGAGCATGAATTAACTTCTCCTTTGATTTTGCAAGCAGAGTTGTGGATGAGAGGACCAGTCAGTACTTCTCTCACCACATTCGGCTGATTGAGAGTTTTACGAGACTGTTACTAAATAAGAGTGTTGGAATTGCAAGAAAACCATTACAGATTTTCTGGTATCTAAAATAGAAGCAGAGATACTGCACTACAAACAGCAGTTCTAATAACTATTTATCCACCTCTTTTACAGTGTCAATGCTGAATGCAGCAACAGAAGTTTTGTGTAGAAGTTTTCATCCTTATATTTTGAGGTTTATTCCTCATGGCATCAATCTTCTCTTGTATAGTATCCGATTCTTATGAATTCATAATATTGCACAAAGTGATTCAAGAGGAATCTAGTAATATCACAAAAGAACATTCATACCTTGCAAAATCAGTCCTTCCCTATTGGAGCCTAGTTAAAGACAGAGTCTTTGTGTGATCCCATTTCCAAAATATGTTGATTTTTACGAAAAAACTGTTTATGAACTAATTTCAGCAGTTTGGACCCCTTTTTGATTCTTTTAAATGAAAATAATTACATAATATTTGTCTCTCTTTAATAGATAAAATATTCAGGTCCATTAAATATTAATGTGTTTTCTCGCTGCTGGTCAAACAACACGAACAGCTGTCAGCTCCTTTCCTTCTCCCCAGAGCAGTCTGTGCAGCAGGACAAGTTCTCTGATCCTCTCCTGTTTGATTCCCTGCCTATTGCTTAAAGGATTGCAGACCTGATCACCAGATCAGAGTGGATCTGGGTACCAGAGCAGAACTGACAGAGACTGTTAGCCATGCTGGCCTAGAGCATTAACTGAAAGGCTCACTATGAAAAAAAATACAAATAATGTAAGATTGTTCCTTGTGTTCCACAGCATACCTTGTGTCAATCCAGTAAGCTGGTAGAGCTCTGCAACAGTTATTGAAATTACTCTGTCTAGTGAATTGATTAACACACCAGCTATGCTTTCAAATTCTGCTTCATGATCAGCAGTTTGCCACTGGGCTTTGGCTATTCTGTTACACAGCTGAAAGGCCTATTGTATGAACAAGAATGTTGAAAACACCACAAGTGAACCAAAGCATACAAAAATATACCTCAGCTATTGGTGGCGCTCTGACACCTATGGATCTTAAATTTCCATTGATGTTAGAGGAAAGACTTCAGGTAAATGCAAGTTTAATCTTGCAAAATTACCTACAGGGTAATTTATAGCACCTTAAAAGTGAAATTTAATCTAAAAAAAGAAAAAAAAAACCCTAAGAGTTTAAATAAAAACTCACAGAGTTTTTCATTGCTGAAAAATCACCAATAGAAATAAAAACATGTTACAGTGTCTTCATGAACTTTATAATGCTAAAAGGTGATATATGGTAATATAACATCAAAATTAAACTCATCATTGTGAGTATGCCTTTATTCATTAAAATATGTTTCTCTCCAATCAAAAAGAAAAAAAAATGGATGAGCTATGAACCATGATGATATAACTCTCCTTCTTAAAAGACTATAAACTATAACCTGTAAAATGATTTTGTGCTATCAATATGTGATGGATTTTTGGAATAAAAAGTTCTTCTGTCTGCAGACCCACTATGTGTGTAGAGGTTCTGTACAAACATTAGAAATTTCACTATTAGAGCTGTATGAAACTTAAGTTTCCAATTGACAAATAATCCCTTGCTTTTTTCTAATGCAGATTTTTTTTTTTTTTAAGATTTTGACTTTGATTTTTTCTCTTTGGACTGTCATGATGAATTACAACTCAAAGAGCTTCCCCTGACAAAAAACAATCCCACAACCCTCTCATCCCTCCAAAAAGCCCCCAAACCCCCAAAGATAATTCAACCTTATTTAACTTTGCAACTTTGCGTGTGTGTGAAAGTTTACACATTTTAGACTGAGAATATTTTTGCATTCAGCACAGATTTGCCACGGTGTGAAATTCATTCCAAAATGGTCAAAGTGATAAATTACAAGTGCTTTATGATAAGTGCCCCATTTTCATTAAGCATAATGGATACTTTTCCCAGAAGTGTGTATCTTGGCAAATACCTTTTCTGCCTCAATTCTCCATCCCTAGGGGGCCACTTTGAGATTCAAATTTAAGTACACAGCACATTGATGGTTTATTTCTGAGAAGCTCCCCATTTAGTCAATAGTATTCTGGCCCATTAGACATTGAAAATATGCAAACTTCTCAAACTTTAAACACTTCTGTGGCAAATATCTCTTATCCAGCTCATCTGAAAGATTTATGAAAGGAGGTTAAATTTAGATTTTAGTTCCAGTGTTCCATACAGCTCTTACTAGAATATACAGCCATCATTTTGGATTTATTCCTTTGGAAACAGGTTGTACATATTCAAGTCTACATTCTGACTAAGAAAACATCTCTCAGTAAAACTTCACTGACTGCATGCTTTAGAAACAAGACATTCAGCCTCCCAGGCTGGAGGGCAGCATTCACTGCTGAGGTGCCTAAGTACACTGCTCTGCAGAGCTAAGACAAGGTCATCACAATTCCACTCCACTCAATTTCTACAAGAAATTACATTTTAAAGCACTGTCTGACACAAATGAGAGCCTGTCTTCCTGGGAAAATGCTAAAAATGTATCCCCATTACAGTTTACCTTATTGACATCCATTCTCAACTTCTCATTGTTGGCACTGGCAGCTTTTTCTGCTGCTTTCTTTTGACGCTGAGGTCCCCTGCCAAAGAAGATGTAGTTGACCAATGCATACTCCAGCAGAGCCATGAAAACGAAGACAAAACATCCCATAAGGTACATATCAATGGCTTTCACATAGGGAATTTTGGGAAGAGTCTCTCGAAGATGGGTGTTAATTGTTGTCATTGTGAGCACAGTTGTGATTCCTGGAAAAAAAGAATTGAGAAATCTAGTGATTGAAATAATATTTATTTATTTTCTAGAATAATAATTTATATAATTCAAATTATGGAGTTGAAAAATACTTTTTTTCCCCTGGTGGACAAAAGATATCTCTAACCATTGTACATATTAACAGAATCCCAGAAAGGTTTGGGTTGGAAGGGCTCCTCAAAACCATCCAGTACCATGGGCAGGGAACCTTCCACTAGACCAGGTTGCTCACAACCCCATCCACCCTGGCCTTGAATGCTTCCAGAGACAGGGATCCCCCAACTCCAGGCAACATAATCCACTGTGACACTACACTCACAGAGAAGAATTTCTTCCTAAGATCTAATCTAAATCCTCAGTACTCAGCTGTCATTTTATAGGAATTCCCCTTTGTCCCAAGCCCCTCTCCAGCTCTCTTGGAGCACTTTTAGGCTCTCAAAGGTGCCCTAAGGTCTCCCTGGAGCCTTCTCTCCTTCAGGCTGAACAATTCCAACTCCCCTGTCTTCACAGAGGTGCTCCAGTCACACAATTATCTTTGTGACATTTCTCCAGCCTGTTAAGGCCCCTCTGGATGTCATCTCTTCCCTCTAGCATGTGGGCAGCACCACACAGCTCAGGAACTTGCTGAGGATGCCCTCAATCCCATTGTCCATGTTGCTGACAGAGATGTTAAGCAGCACAATCCCAACTTCTCACTGGTCTCCACTTGGATATGAAACTGTTGACTGCAACTATTTGAGTGCAACCATCCAGCCAATTCCTTATCCACTGAGTGGTCCATCCAACAAATCCATGACTCTTCAGTTTAGAGACAAGGATCTCATGGATAACAGTGTCAGATGCTTTGCACAAGTCCAGGTAGATGACATCAGTTGCTCTTCCCTCATCCCATCAGTGTTGGGACCCTGCTTTAGATGGCCACAGACTCTGTCAGGCACAACTTGTCCTTAGTGAAGCCAGGCTGGCTCTCATCCATCACCTCCTTGGTTTCCATGTGCCTTAGACAGTTTCCAGGGGGATCTGCTCCATGACCTTGACAGGCACCAACATGAGACTGACAGTTCTGTAGTTCCCCAAGTCTTCTTTTTTCCCCCCTCTTAAAAAGGGGGCTTTGCTTCCACTTTTCTAGTCAGTGAGACTTCACCAGACTGCCGTGGCTTCTCAAACATAATGGACAGAATTTTAGCCAATTCATTTCCCAGTTCCCTCAGGCCCTGTGGATGCATCTCATCAGGTCCCATGGACTTTGTGCTTGGGATCCCCACATTCCTTAGAGGGTCTCCAAGAAGATCCCTTAAGCAGGCGGATCTTCATTCTCCCAGTGCCAGCCTTTGCCTTCAGCAGCTTGGGCAATGTGTCTGGAGC
Organism: Zonotrichia leucophrys gambelii; assembly: GCF_028769735.1. Classification (NCBI taxonomy): domain Eukaryota; kingdom Metazoa; phylum Chordata; class Aves; order Passeriformes; family Passerellidae; genus Zonotrichia; species Zonotrichia leucophrys. Next base: position 11,277,185 of record NC_088183.1, read on the forward strand.
ACATTTCCATGAGAGCAAGGCATTAAAAAGGTGTTCAGTACCTCAGTCTTCTCCAGATCCTGGCTATCCAGGCCCCCTGTTTCCTTTCAGAGAGGACTCCCATTTTCCCTCATCATCTTTTAGCACTGATGTACCTATACAGAAGCTTTTCTCGTTGCCTTTGATGTCCCTGGACAGATTTAGTTTTGTCTCAGGGCTTTAGCTTACCTAACCTGATCCCTGGCTGCTCAGATTTTTTTTTGTGCATTTTTCACAGGCTACCTGACCTTGCCACCACCCTCTGTAGGTTTCCTTTTTGTGTTTGAACTTTTTCAGGAACATCTTGTTCAGTCCTTATCTTGGACTTGGATTTTTTGCATAGCATAAAAAACATTACATCTGTAATAAAAGGAGCTCAGTCAAGCAAACAGTAGTTGGATTCCATAAGTGTATTTTTAAACAGATAAACTGCAACCTTCTGTAATGAGTCTCAGCTAAAAATTACAGGCTACAGTTGCCTTATCTTGCTTTCCCCCAGCGTTTTTCAGGATGTCTGCAGTCTGAAATTCTTAAGGCAAAATGCTACACAGAAAGGTCTGGTAAACCTCAGATGTATTCTATAACATTAAAATGTCAAATTTTCAATGGCATCTTTTATGGGGTTTTACTTATTTTAGCTATACAAGAGCTGTACTGGCAGGAATCAGTCTGATTTTGACAAAACTTGGCAATAGATAATATTTATTTTTGGAACATGCTCCTTATGATGAGGGGCACAGAATAAACAGATACACATAGGACTAGTGATGAGATAGACAAATACTCTAGAGATTAATTAGGGAAACAGTTTTGCTTTTGGAACATAAGGTAACAGTAAGGAAAAAATAATCAGACTCCTGCAATAATTTAGGTTGGAAAAGACCTTTAAGTTCATTGAATGCAATTTTTAACTCAGAACTGCCACATCCACCACTAAACCGTGTCCCCAGGCACCAAATCTTCTAAATCCCTTCATGGATGGTAACTCCACCACTTCCCAGAACAACCTCTGCCAAGGCTAGAAACCCTAGAAACCTTTTTGGTGAAGAAATTTCCCCTAGGATCCAATCTAAACCTCCCCTGCCATAACACGAGCACGTTTCCTCTCGTTCTTTCACTTGGCAGAAGAGACCAACCCTCAGCTGGCTGCACCTCCCTGCCACGCCAAGGAGTTTTAGGGGGCAGGAAGGTCCCCCCTGACCTCCTTTTCTCCAGGCTGAGCTCCCCCAGCTGCTCCTCATCAGTTCTGTGCTCCAGACCCTTCCCCAGCTCTGCTGCCCTTCCCTGGAGACATCCCAGCCCCTCAATGTCTGTCCTGAAGTGAGGAGCCAGGAACTGGATTTGAGGCACTCCCTCAACATAAGGACAAGTGAGCTATACAAACCTAGTTAAACTTTATTTAATTCCTGAAAGGAAAAGCAATTTACAATCCATAACACAATGCTGAACGTGTGTTCTGGACTGCTATGGGCAAAAGCAAACAAAGTGCATTCTTTTCAAAGAAAAAACAAGCAGCAAAAGAACAACAGAATATGTTGAGACAATTAGGCTAATTTTGATTACAATGATTATAAAGTTAGCTAATTCAGACATGAAATCACTTTAATTTTTATTTAAATTCTGATGTTTAAATGCTGATTCATATAATACAAAGCTTAACAACCCATACATTAAAAGATCTAACACATATATTTTTTAATTTCAAATCATGCACCATCCACTCAGCCAGAAGCTAGAAAAACCATTCAGCTAATGCACACTGCATGAGATGTGTAAAAATGCCTACCTAAAGCAACTCTTGCAGCTGAAGCATCATAATTAATCCAGAAGGAAACCCAGGACAGGATAGTGATCAGAATAGAAGGCATGTAGGTCTGCAGAATGAAGTAACCAATGTTTCTCTTAAGTTTAAAGCTGAGAGACAGCCTTGGGTAGGCACCTAAAAGAGAATATTTGGTATGGCCATAATTTATTTGTATAATGCCTGAAAACATTTTTCTTTTCTGTCATTTTTGTTTTATTCTTTCATTCAATGTAGAGTGCACTCAGAGCTGAAAGATTCAGGATATTCAGCAGCAGAATTTCTAGCAAGAATTGGGATTAAATAATCTTTTATGCTAAGGGTACAAACATGTTCTAGTTGCTTATCTGCTGGTAATCATAACATTGAACAATCAACAGCTGAAACACAAATCAGAGCAGCAAAGCACAGAAATTCCTCTTCCCTGACAAACTCTCATTTGCCAGCTTCAGTGCGACCCTGATCCTAAACTTCTCTCCAAGAAATGCAACACTCCTCTTTTGTCACTGGACACCAGAAATATTGTAGTGCTTGAAACATTTGTTAATATGGGTGCTTAGAAATCATTCTTCAAGTCCCATTTCTGCTTGATTTTGAAGAATTTGCAATGTACAATCATTCTATAGTCCCTGCAAAGGTGATTTCTACCCATATCTGGACAGTGAGTTTTGAAGATAATTTTTTTAACACACCTAATGGGTTTCTCAAATAGGTAGAAAACATCTCCTAGTAGCAGCCCAATTCAACTCTTGCCTCTCTTGAACAATTTAATGTCATTGAAATATGTTAGGGTGTTTTTAATTATTATTCTTGTTATTTCATTAAATGCAATCTGATTTTCTGCTACTTCTCAGAAAGCATCTTTTCAGCCTTCAGAAAGTCATACAATTACTAGAATAGGCTAAACTGGAAATCCTGGAACAAGCATTTTAAAGATTTTATATTGAAGACAAAGTAATTAGTCTAACACATCTCCAAATTGGCAAAAGGAACATCCGAAAATATGGAGAAAAAGGTTCCTAAATATCCTACATGTTGGGGAACAGATGTGTATAAGTGGCTTAATAAGTTTTCATGGGTAAACAGTAAATACAGCTCATTTGATGAGCCTTAACATGACAGATTACATATGTTAATGAGTAGTGCCTTATACACTATGGAAGCTTTAATAAAAACCTCTGCTTTCCAAATTCACAGCTGCTGCTCTATTTTATTCCTATTTCTAAAAGTTTTTGCTCAACAGCACACTAAGAATTAATCCAGTTTTAAAAGCCTTTAAGAGAATTCCCGTTTTAGGTTCCCCTCCACAAACCTGTAGAGAAAACAACATTCTTGGTGATAAGCTTGTAGTCCACAATGGAGAACTGTGGCAGCTCGATCTTTGTCACTCCTGTGACTGCATTATCACCCCCACGCCAGTAAAACTCAATGTCATCTGTTGTATAGCCATCTATAAAAACAGGAACAAACAAGTGAGATACAAATCTCTTCTGACATCATGGGGAACAGTTAATTTACCCAAAACATATGAAATATATTTCTAAAATTAAACAATTTATAAACATACAGACACAGGTCATTCCAAATATAACTTCAAAAGGCAATCCTAGGTACATTTTAATATTTGTTGGTTTTGTACTTTTCTAAAGGATATATTACATGAATGTATTGACAAAACAGACCTTTAAAACCAAATAAAGACTACATATATCCCATCTCTAGATAGCAACTGTACATCAGCTTAAGGTAGCTTCTGATCCCAAGGCTGGATAAAACAGCATGAGTTTTCTGCAATTTCTGTCCCTGAGCTGAAACATCAGCACTGGCAATGTTTAGTTTTCAGCTGTAAAAACCAGCATAGTTCTTTTTCTAAAATGGTTTGAATGCAGTAAAACACAGCCACATTCAGTGAGGCTGCTAAGAGGCCATGTAGGAAGCAACAGATGCAACACCCATCAGTGGCAAAAAACCACCCACAAGAAACCAACCAAAGAAAAATAAAATTCCCACCATCCAACAAAACAGCCCAGAACACAGCACATGTTCATACAGTGATAAAACATCCATGAGAAAGGAATCTGTGTTCCCAAATGGCACCTGAGCCAAGTTCCATGCTCCAGAGTTGGTGTACAGAAATGATCGTGAGACATCAGAAATAAATCTATTGCAAAACCAGGAAATACAATATTCATTAATGCTTCATTATGCATTAATCTAAAGATGTTTGTCACTGAAACTAAAACACAGAATGACCATGACTTTGCAAATTGAGATAATAAATATATAAAACACCTTGATTTTAAGTCCTCATCCACAAACTAAGGACAAAATTGAACACTGAATACCATTTCAAAATGTTCAAATACCACTGAATTTCAGGGAATAATGCATAGAATCTGTTTTGCTCCTGTGCATCATCAATTTTTGATAGTCCAAGTAGAATATAGACTTCAGCTTTAGTGGAAGGCAAGCAATTTTGAAGACATGAACCAAATAATCTGTAAAACCACTAAAACAACTATAAAAATCTATCTAATACACATAATTTTAAAAAGTATTTTGGTAGATGCATTCCTATAGCATGTTGATAGCAATTCCAGAGTTCTGTGTGACTCCTTTTCCTTCCTGCCCACAAGTCTGCCCTCAGAAAAGAGGCCAACAGCTTACTTATGTTTCCCTGCCTAGAAACTTCATATTTGTCAAGTCTTCCTCTAGGCTTTCAGAGAGAGAAATAAAATAAAATCAAATCTAAAATAAAATAAAGTCTAAAATGAAATAAAGATGAATAATTATATTGCCTGGTATTGAGATGTAAAAGCAACTTAGTGCATTTCATGTTATGAAAAATACAAAAGAACACCCTTAGATATTTTAGGAAGGTCAATATTAGTTTTTTGGGAGTATCTTTGTGATATTGTCAAGTTTTGCTGATATTCTGACATCAACCCTGCCCTCCAATGGCAAGTTCCAGATTCTAATACCATTTACTGAACTTGGATTCAAGTTCAGTAAATGGTAATCAAGGCAATTAATCAAGGCAAGATATTTAATTCTGAGGTACCTAAACTGTTAAACTTCACAGCTAATTAATTAGTATTTTATTTTCATTTTGTATATTTCTGAAAAAAACAAATGTCAAAATAAGTTTCAGCAGGGAAAACCCCCACTTTTCTATGTGAGAGAAAAAGTTTATGAAAAGCCCAAATGGCTTTTTTATTTGGTTGTATTTTTTAGAATATCTGTTGGAAGAACTTTTTTGCTGAACTGCATATGAACAGTTTAGCCTTGAACTGTCTGATAATAGCAGGGTTCACAAGAGATCCCCAGGATTTACATTCCAGCTGATTGCCAAATGCTTCAGCTTTACCCTCTACCAGGAATTTGTGGTTCAGCTTCTCCCTGGATTCTCACAGCCTTAACACAAAGCAAACATTGACAACTCTCCAGGAGAGAGGAATCCTTGGAAACTCCCACCCCCAAGTTCAAACTGCAGATTCCAAACTCTGCAGCTCTGGGTGGCTTTGGGGAGAACTGAGCAGAATTCCCTGCTGCTGAAGGGTTTTTACATTGGGCAAATGATAACCTGAGACAGACACAGAATGACAGGACTTATCAATAAGGAGAATTTCAGGAAGTCTCTTGAAGCTTTCATTAAAATACTTCTCTTTCCTAAAAGGATAAATTATCCCATTCATTTCAGTGTGTGGAGAAGGAGAGCAAAGAATATCACAGTCATCTGCACATGAATGCTCTTGTGTACTGCTAAAGTACCCAAAGATAATTGGATATAAGTCTAAGATCTGCAAAACATCTGCCAAAAGAGAGAATGGGACTATTCATGTCTCTAGTGGATGTTTTACAGTAAAGTCCAATTACCTGTGGCTATAATAAACTCCTTCTGCAGGTATCTGGGACTCAAAACAACTCTACTTACAAGTTAAAATTATTTAAAAATCAACCAATTTATAGTAGCAATAAGCAGTCTAGAAAAAAAATCTGTAGCTCTTGACAAAAAAAACCCAAGCATTAATACAGTCAGTTCAATATTTTTAAATTATCAGGCATCACATGTTGGTAAAGCAGAAAGGAAAGCATACTAAACCCAAAAATGTTCCAAGTAATCTTTGCAGGAATATGAGTTTAGCACAGAACACTATTTGATTTAGACTGTAAACAACTGTTGGTTTACTATATATTAAATTGTATGTAGCTCAGCTGCCAGCAGAGAGCATCTGATTGATTGCTTTTCCCTCAGTCATTTATATATCATCATCAGCACGATTTACTTCACGTTCAGAAAGTTCAATTTCTCATTTCTGTCATGCATCACACACTGGCAGCCACCCAAATCAATACATTGTCCTGGTAATATGGCACCAATCCTGAGAGAAGCAAAACATTCTCAGCTCCCATTAACAGGGACAGGGAGTTTATCATCCTGTATGCATTGAGGGATGACAGATGACGAAGCACTGTGGAGGAAAAACAAACAACTAATAGAACATAAAATAAAACCCCCTTCACACAGAAACTATAAAAGCGCCAATTTTTTTTCCAGCCTATGCAAGACAAGTCAAAAATAGGAAATTCTTCTAATACAAACAACGTAAAATGAAAACTGTAACTTTACTGACTGAAAACAAAAATATTTAGACACAAGACAATTATCAGAAACACCACACAGTGGAAGAAAAGAAGCAGATTTTTCTGAAAAACTCAGGATTTATCAGGATTCACTGCCTCACAATGCTGCAGTTTATACATGACAGCCAGGAGATATTTTACATCTACACATCTCCAGTGTGCACTGTGCAGGAATCCAAGTGCTCACATTACTGACACCATGGCAGCACCTGGAGACTCAACATAAGGCAGCTGTTGATTTTTTTTGGGAGGGAGAGAGAAATGACATAAGCATGCAAAACAGTGAAAATGTGCCTAAAAAAAGGGGAGGATTGTGAGGCCATGCTCTAACCTGTCTCTGTTCTGAACCATCAGCAATTTGTGTGAGCTTGGGCAGTGCATGCACACATCCTGCATCACCTCTGAGCTCAGGGCAGCCACCTCAGCCCTGACCAGGAGCCTCAGGAGACAGAAGCATCCTGCTGGCAGCTGTCTGAATGCCACCTCCAGCTGCTAAAGCCTATCCAAAGAGCTGCTCCTCCAGTTACAGCCTGGATCTGGGACTGAGCATTGTGAGCATGCAATTACAATGAAGCACAGCTCAGCTACTTCAAAATTTTTGCTGCGTGGGTCTGGAGACTCAATGAAAGCTGGGAGCACACCCCTCCTTGGATCACCTGAGATACTTGTCTTTTGCTCACCAATAAAAAACATATGAGAACTCAGTTTACAGCAGATTCTGGACTTAAACACTATCACAAACCAACCATTTACAAGGTGAACAGCCTATACCTGGTGGAGAATAACAGACTTATTATACACATGATATTTTTGTGGAAAAAATTCAAATGTACATTACTATATACAAAATCTATGGCCTCATAGGTAGGGAATGAGTAACAAGCTACTTAATTTCTCCTGCTGCTATCAAATGGATTTTCTTTGCCTAGCCACTCACAATATGGCAGCTTCCCAAGATAAAAAGGAGAGAACCCATGCATGATATCTATACCCAAGAGAAAGTTTTGAATACAACTATATAAAATATTGTTAGCTAGCAACACCATAATACATTAATTTATATAAATGTAAGTCATAGACTTTCAGAGTAATTGAAGAAGGTGACATCTACAGGCCCTGTAAAATTACATGAATGCTGCAAAAAAATATTAAGTGATTAATCCTGTTTGTAAAATACTGTAGAATACCTTTAGTAGCAAAATCCATACATTTATTTTTAAACATAGAACCACTACTCCCTCCTTTTTCAAGATTTTCTTCAGCAGCTTTGCATTCACACAGAGTAAACAGCAAAATTACTTTTAAAATCCTAAGCAACATGCAAAGCATATATTGAAATTCAGAAGCCTTTCAGATCTCTCAAACTTTTTTCACTGCATCACTTCAGCCTTCACTTATTCAATTCACTTATTCATTCAAAAACATATCCAGAAAGAGAAAGTTAGAAGTGTTTCCTTGAATTTGCAGAGATGTTTCAAGCTGAGGAGAACATGAGACATGAGGTGCTGAAACCAGTGGGGTGATACAAGGGTGAGTAGGAAAACCAGAGTTTGTGTGCCAGAGCAACTGGAAAAAAGCACATCACACTTGTTTCTTTTTCCTCTTTCTCATCCCCTCTAAATTCTGTCTTTCTGCATAAAACATTAAAATTCTTCTTACGTTCCACTTCAAAGGCTTTTTCCCCTAAGGCTCCGAGGATTTGGATAGAGTATGTACAGTTTTCTGACTGCAGTGAAATTCAAGTGATTTTTAGATTAAATTGGCAACATTCTCAAAAAACAATCATCTTCAAGTTGTACAAATGGCTCCTTACTGGGCAGAGTAGGGTAGGTCAAAGAAAGAGACAGAAATGTGATGCTGTAATTACTATATACAGCTATTTTAAAAAAGAAAATATCTTTTGATGAAGAAGTGAAATGATGAAATTGATTCCAGGCCTTAGAGTGGGATTTCCATGATATTAGCAGAATCAATTTAATTTTTATGCAGGTATTTCAAGCTGATTCTTACAGGAAGCCTGGTAACTTACAGAATAGGTATCCTGGTAGAACTCCTTATTTTTTTTTCCCCTAATGATTTCCCTGAAAATCTTTCATACTTTTGAGCACCTCCTGCAAAATGCTTTCATAAATACATTTCCACTGCTACAACATTTCTAGGGAAGGAAAGAGAGATCAGAATCAGATAGGGAGAACTGTATCCATGCAATAATATCCAAAAACCTTTTATCTCCTGGAGCACAGCAATTTCTCACAATCTTTTCACTTCTATAAGTTCAGTTACTCCCACCAGTAGGAATGATCTAAAACGTTGTTGGTTCAACACTGTGGAGATGCTGCAAGCCCTGGAGCTCCTCAGGCAGCAGAGACAACAGGAGCATGAGGAGCAGAAGCCCCCGGTGACAGGGAGGTGATGGTGGCTGGGTGGGATACAGTGAGGGTGCATCAGCACCAAGCTCCTCCTGGGGCCCCAGGGAGAGCTGGGCACCCTCTGCGTGGGTTGGAGCTCAGATCTTTCCCCCTGCCTGCACACAAGCATGCTCTCCATCTTTTTCCTTCTGATTTCCATCATCCTTTTGTCCTGCAGACCAAGTGCCACGTTAATGCATTAAACATATCCCAGAACACCATAAAGTACAATACATCTGGCTCAGTTTTATTTATTTAAATGGCTAAAATCCAGGGATTTGCATCACTGTGGAAATTAGGTATCTGATTTCTGTAGGCAAACAAACAGCTTTAGATGATGTTTTATACAGCACACAGAAACATCCTGTCCCCCATTTCTGCCACAGTTTGTATTCCCTAACCCACCCACTTCACTTAGCAATGACCTTTTCTGAGGATAAGGTTGACAGCATTATGTCAGCACATTGATTAAGTCTGGATCATCTTGAAGGATATTTCAGTGTAGCATGGGTGACATTAAGCACATATGTGAGGAAAACATGGGTGGCAACAGTTGTCAATATGAAGTTAGAGCTAAACATATTTCTCACATCCGCTACTACTAAAATTATGAAGAAAAAACCCCTTAATTTTTAAATTTAAAAAAAACAGATTAGTATATATTAGATTTATGCAGTCAAGTTTATTATTTCCTTATTACACATACCACAGAAAAAAAGGAGTTCTGGAACACACAAGTGACTACGTGAGACACGACAAATCTGTCCCAGACATAAAAAATGGTGGGAAGTTTAGTTGCATTTGCAATTAAAAGTACTATGGTAGAAAACTCAAACTCAATATTAAGAAACTCAATATAATAAAGTATTTCCTTAAATCTCAATTTTATTGTCAGTGACACAGAGAAGCCAAGAAATTTACTTTCACCTCTTGCAATGGTGGAGCTGCAAAGAAGCAGTAGGAAATTGCAATATGCAACCATGAAGATGATACCAATCATTGCTGAGGAAAGCAACATTTAGGCAGAAATAAATTTCTATTGAAATGTGAACTGATGTAAATAGGATAAAAATGAATACATGAATACTTAAGTGATCTATTTCAATGCCATTAAATCACAAAATGAACAGAACTCAAGTGAAAAAAACCACTGAGAAAGGACAAGCGCAATCAGGTATAAGCAGGCAATAGGCTTTTTTTTCCCAGAATGATCAACAAAGTGAAAATACAAATTATTTCCTAGGCTTAAGGACTGAAGATTTTACTATATAATTGATAGTTATTTGCTTCCCCATTTAAATCAATGAAAAAAAGTCAAAGTTAAATAAAAAATAATAAAAAATACCTTCAATATCTCACAGACATCAGAAATTGCTTACAGGAAAACAAATGTTGTTTACCCTAGTTCACAAGATTTAATCTCAATCAGAGACAGAACACAAGTCCCAGAAGGCTGAACTGGGAGATCTACATGGAAGAGAGAACTTGGAATGCCCAGAGACCACTCAAGGTCTGCTTGAGCCTCCTGCCACACCCAAGCCTCCAGTTTAAAGAGCATGGTAGTGAAGTGCACAAACTTTAATGAACATGGCTAAAAATGTTCAACTGAACAATTCAGCAAATTAAATGGTGCCTCTCATATATTAACTAGATCATTTTAAAAAGTCCATAAATTTGCATTGGTAATCTCATCAACCCCACAATCAAATATGAAAACTCTATTGTGTTTTTAAATGAGGGATATGTATAAGTAATGATCCAAATAGGAAGGACTGTGTTCTTTTTGCATCATATTAAATAACCAACATGGGTGCAGAGGGAACAATTTTTGGTACTTTGATGCATATATATATATATATATACACACACACATATATATATATATACACACACACACACACAATTTTCAACTGTATTCTGAAAAGATATTTTTGAAGATTGATGGAAATGTCTTAACCCTCAACTCTCTATATAAAACTAAACACTGTTTCTGCTCCTTGAAAATAATTATTAGCAACTGTCTTCTACTTTTTTAAGGCCATATTTCAGGAACAGAACTTCTATAGTAAAATGCACATCCATAGTGAGTGGGTGTAAATGACAAATTATTTTCTCCTGTCTCCCTTCAGTAAGGACAAGGATCATGTAGGGAAACCAGATACTTATATTTGCACCCTACCATGAATTTCATCACTGCAGCCTGTATTTCATGATTTGAGCTGATTCCTATACTTTTATCTCATTTGACTACATTAACTAATTTATGCATAGGAAAATTGCTATCCAGAGCAATTATATGTAATTTGTAAGTTATGAAGGTCATTGAATATTGTTCTCTCTTAGACAAACAAATCTCACAATTTGCTTACTTCAGAGAAGACTTAATAAAAAGACTGTGTATGCTGTTTGCTCTCTTATCTGATTTCAGAAGTGGTTTTTTGAAACTGGAAATAGAAATGAGGGGTATATCCAAACAAATGAATCAGCAAAGCATCATCTCCACAAGCTCAATTTTTAATACTTAGATATGTAAGACCAAATGTTCTAAGTTTCCTGCAACCCACTACCAGCCTACATTTTGAATGCTGATGTACATTAAAAAAAGAGAGGAAAAATGAACAACATCTGGCAACCTTAACCTTATTTATAAAATTGCATTAATACTCCACTCTGTTTAATTATCCCATAGCTGTATTAAAAATACAAGGCCACAAGGAGAAAAATGCAATTTGTAGAAGAAAGCCCTTCTGTTTGTGGCTGTGCCATTTTTTCAATCTAGAAAAATATTTATTCATTATGATATGCTAGCTTGCAATGAAGTGTGAGGTAATATTCTGAAATATTATTCCATCTTTGCCTGAAGGACATCACAGTATTTAAAGCATTTCTACTTTTAGGTACAAGCCTGGTTATGAAGGTTTAGGAACAGTGGTCTCATAGACTGTCCAGCAGGAACATGCTAAAATCTGTTATTGCCAAGAGTGAAATGTTCATTAGAACATAAAAACCCCCACAGATTTTTACACGTGTAGAATAATGATTGGGTTTGGACACTTACCTGAACCTGCAGAAATTAATTTTCTTGTAGTAATGAGGAAGATATAATTAATATTCCTTCTAAAGTCATCCACATGTATAGATTTGGGAACTTTTTCTTTCCTATCTGGATAAGTCTTCTGTCATCTACAAGTTTTTCAAGGATAATTACATCTACCTTTGATGTGGAGAACTATTTATACAGTACCATGTGAATGAAGTTTATAGGAACTTTAATTATAGACCATGATATTGTTAGAACTACATCATTATTTTCTAAAAATTGCAATAGTCCTGTAACATTTATGTGTCCTTCACACAGCTTGGTTGGTATCAGAAACCACATCGCTGCCTCCTCAAAATATTTTAGAGGGAGCTGTGTGTGCCTCAAGGCTCAGAGGACTTTCCTGCAGGAAACTCTCTTGTGACACCTCTATCAGAAAAGACAGCACAGGTTTGTTGGCAGTATCCCAGCTACTTTCCTGGGATGCTGAAAGAGGCCAGAATAAATTCTTTTGACACCCATCCCTCCAGCTTTTTAGAAATGGAACACAGGGAACAGTTATTTGGTGGGTCACAAGATGCTAATGGTTGTGGATGGGTATGCACAAGGTAGCAGGAATTGGAAGTGGTTTAATAGGAGATGGGGACAAGGCCAAAGGAGAATGAAAGCTACTTCAGCTCTCTGCACCCATCTGGCACAGGAGTTAACCCTGGGAGCCTCAAACACACCATTCAGCAGCTACTTCTGCAAATCCATGGCACGTGAGACCTCACCCCACTTGTTTTCACTAGAAAATTCCACTTGCCCTAGTCAAGTTTAAAGTTTTGGCTTTTATGTACCACAAAGCTGCATTAAATTCTGCTCTATAGGTAACATACTCTTTTACTCATTATCTGTTTTCCTCCTCTGATCTGCATTGATGTACCATACTAGGTTTCATTACTACATTTTAGAAGTTTATAAGTTCACAAAATTGTCTGTAACTTTTTTAACACTCACTTTTCTTCTGAGCTGCAACTGCAGGCATTGCCCGAGGCTGTGCCTAGTTCATGAAATAGATGTGACTGAGACAAGGTAACGCCAAGCCTTAAAGGGATTTTTCCTTGCAAGCACATTTTAACACCCTGTTGACTTTTATTCTGTTTTCCTCTAGCTCTAGTATTGTAACTGTGTCAATATGCAAATATGTATTACATAAGGTTGCCTCTTGGGCTGGAAAAGCAGAATATCTGCATATAAATGTTCATTAAGAAGAATCCAGTACAATATTTTTACATACATAAAAGGAAATCAGCCTCAAATACAAAAGTTAACGAACTACTACTTTTTGCTGAGAGCCCCATGTGGACTGCACCTCTCTCGTGCCTTTGAAATAAATACCCTTCTTCAGAAAAAATGAAGAGAAAAACACATGAATAATACAATAATGTATAATAAACCATGCAGCAATGGAATATGTTATAAGTAGTGCTTCATAATCACTATACATTCCTGACACAACTGCACAGAATCATTCTTGGAGGAGTTATGAGTCAAAGTCACATCCAAGCTACAAAACAAAACCAAAAAAAAACCAAACAAAAAAAACTCCCACCAAAATACCAATGTAGCTATTTTCAAATAAACCTACAGTGTTCCATACCTGCACGTGTCTGTTCCTTCTTTAAACTGCATTTTCCCTTTCACAGTGACATTAATTTCTAGCTTATCCTTACAACTCAAGGCTTATGTGCATCACATATGCCCTTATCTACATCTATATTCTTATTTTCTAACTTTGTCTTTCCTTTGGAAGTGTTATCCTTTAAGTATCTGTGGGCTTTATGAATCAGAAAAGTTGCTACTTGCAGGGAACACGTTGCTTCAGTGCAGAAGCAAGAAACTGAAAGTACAGTGAGCTCTGCTACCATAAATATGAAAATTGGATTCCTCCTCTGCTCTGCAGCAGCCTCAGTGCCCAGGAAGCTGGCAGGGCTCAGGAACATCCCTGAGGCAGGTATCTAACAGGCACCTTGTAAACACTGTTATCAAACCATTGTCCTATCTGTGGTGCTCCCAACTTTGCATCATTAAATTACTGCTGTACCCTGTTTATGTTACAAGTATGTGTATGCTGCAGTAATTATAAGGAAATTTTTTATTGCTATGATTGCATAAAGCAACTGTTTGTCCAAAGCTTAAAATGAAAGGCCTCTTGTGTGGTAAATGAAAAATGTAAAACAAAATATCTTAGGAAGGCACGGAGATGAAGATAATAATCTCTGTCATTTGAGTTTTATCATGTCATTCTGTCACAAGTCAGGAGTGGGAACACTGAAAAACTGACCTGTCCCAAGTGGCTTTAAACTGCCCCTGTGACTTGGAACACCTCAGGGAGCTGTTAGACAAATGGAAGGTATGCAAATGTGATGTTGTCCTGGGCACAAGATCTGTAATAACATCCAACTTGTGTGTAGAGTGGTGAAGCTAAGAAATCCTTTCATTTCCTACCCTGTACCAAGCATAAATACAGAAAGACAGACTGAGTCTGATTCTTGCTTTTTAAAGCATCAAGAGCTATTGAAACACAAAAGCGTTGCCAAGTCAACAGGGAAAACACAGGGCACTTGTTCTTCAAGGAAACCAAAAACCTTCCAGGTCTACAGGCTCATAATAATGCAGTGCTGCTTCAAAATTGTCAGTACAGATACATGCCAAGGACAAACCTGAAAGGGATGAAGTGGAGCAGCTCTCCCTGGAGGCCCATTAGACTCTTTGGATGGCACTGCCTGGCCACTAGTAATGGTAAATATTCCTGAATACCATAAACAGAAATGCATGTGACCATAAAGAATGGGTCATCCCCAACAGAGCATCCAAAATCCTGTGGTCACATGCTGAATACCAGAAACCCAGCAAGAGGAGGATGGAGAGGAGCAGCTCTCTGAGAGGATGCCCCATATTCGGTTGAGGTGATTTAAACAACCTCTACTCCTCCTCAGGCACACCCTGAACTCTCCATGCAGTTTACTGGCTGACATCATCAATAAAAAACCTTCCAATATCACATCATAAAATACATCAACATCTATAGAACACTTAAAGGACCTAATAATATTAAATGCTAAGTTTACTTCCAAGGTTTCTTTGTCTGATTTTGGATGAAATTGAACACATAGAAGACAGTCTGCCAGCTAAATTACAATAAAAAACCAAAAATCTGTGCTGCACTTTTGTCCTCTTCACTAATCCAAATGTATTCGTGACCTGTCCATTACAGCTATTTGATGCACCATTAAGTATAGCAAATAGCTCTACATTGTTAACATTTTGTAGGATCACTGCACTGGGAAGAAGGTTGATAGCTGAAGATGTGGAACTAATATAATGCCAACAGTTAAAAAGGCTGGCACACTAGCAAACAATCAATTTAAAAGAGCAGAAAACATTAAAAAACAATTTCTGAAAATGTTTAAAAATATGCCATATTTCCTTCTGAATATCCAGGTTTTAAAATGTGTAACCACTCTAAGTGGCATAATTACACAGCCTAATACATAAAGCCATGAATATAAACAAATATTACTTTAATATCAAGTATATAAAGAAAGATCCCATATAAATAACAATTAATATTAGGAAAAAGATAAAACAGGAAGTCATTATCATATGTATAATTATTGTGCATAACAATGGCAACATTCCCATGGATTTACATCAGAACTGCATATCCAGCAATGACACCTTTGAAAAGAATTTTCCCTGACTTTGTTGAGAATAATATTTTAAGTGAGCAGAAATACAGAAGCTGCACTTCCATCATCTCTGCTCTGCAGAATTACTGAATGTCAATATTTCAGAATTATTTGTAACTCAGAAACCTCAGAATTTTGGTTCGTTGAAATGAAATGACACAGGGACAATGCGTCAGATAGGGTTGATTATGGACAGATTCCTGAGGGTTTACACCCATTGAAGATCTACCAACATATGTTTTTCACACAGAAAGGTGATCAGAAATATTGTTGGGCTCATCCTTCATGGGTATTTTTACCATCACTACAACACTAGGCTGCATTAGAGACTCGTTCATGAAAAAAACACGGTGATCAAGGGAAAAATCATTCTAGTTTGAAAATGTTAGATGTGTTTCAGAACTGAAATTATAGAAATGCAAAAGGTAAATCAAATTTGGAAAAGGCAAAAGCCTATTGCAACAAAAAAGGCCCTTCTTAAAAAGGAAAATTATTCAGAAACACATTAGGAAGATCCAAGGGAAACAATTTTGCTTTCAATCTGTCTTCCACTTTGGTAGACTCGAAGTGTTTATGTTTCTCTTTTTACCTAAATTCACTTAAATCATATATTTATGTTATGTGCAAATTAATACATAATCTTATGAAGAGCTCACTTGTCTAAAGCACAGAGAAAACCAGTTTTTTGTACCAGACTTCTGTCTCTTGAGAATAATGTTTCAGCTTAGTTTCTTTTGCAGTCTTTGTACTGCAATACTTTCTTTTTAAATTAGTTCCCAGCATGGACAAAGGTGGGCTTTTATTTTCTTTTTAAGAAAGAAACACTTTGCAATTCTACCTGTACATTCCCTAGAGACAATTCTCGAACACAGTTTTAGCCAAATAAAATCCCTTGAGAAAACTAAGGGAAACCAAGAAAGAGTTTTGCCTGATGAAGATTTCATGGATTTTAGCTGTGAAAAATAATATATTTTAAATCACTTCCCAAATTATCATTATATGTATTAGGGGTTAAGGAGTATGCCAGCTACAAATTAGATGCAGCCATTTAATAGCACAAAGTAGCCTCACATAACAATTTATGGCATACATTGAGGAATGCAAAATCCAATTAAAATTACAGGGGGAGTTTAGCAGGGCAGAATTTAATTAGCAAAGAGAAAATTTTGCCAGAAGACTGTGGCTAACACCTGTTCTCAAGTGTAAAGTGACAAGGAATACGTGGTAACAAAGATTTGGGTCATAATTCGCGTTGCATTTGCTAGACAGCTCCTCCAGTGGCATTTAGACCCTTGTTTCCCTCAGACTGGGGAAGCGCTGAGTTCTCAGCTCCAAGTGCTGCTGCAGCAGCCTCTGACTCATCCCAAAATCCTAATCCAGCCCAAGCAGTACTGCTGGAGCACTGAAATGCTGATTTACCTACTTCTGCATGCAGTTCAAATCCCATTTATTTGCATCTTTGCCCTCTGTGAAGCTGCAGAGATTCCTGTAAGCAGCTGTGGGTGCCCATGGGACACAAGGGCTGTGCCCATGGACACAAGGGCTGTGCCAACAAGACTCAAGGGCTGTGCCCATGGACACAAGGGCTGTGCCAACAAGACTCAAGGGTTGTGCCCATGGACACAAGGGTTGTGCCCACAGGACATGAGGGTTGTGCCCACAGCACATGGAAGTGGGCAAATGAGCCTTAGGTTGTTTCCTTGGTCAGAGAACAAGGTCCGAATGGCAGGGGGGATTTCAGCGAGTGAAACCAGCTTCCTCACTGGGATTCACCCACAATGTCCCACCTGGGAGGATAGTCCACAGCACCTGCCCAGCCACAAATGCAGAACCAAAAAAACTCAGTTCTATCATATTTTCCAAGCTGAATTAATTTAAGATTTTCTTAAATTCCACTATTTACCTTTTGCATGCCCAAAGTAGCAATGAGGACACTTACTTACCTCAAGATATTGGAATACCTCCTGAAATACAGATGACTAATTTTTTTAAGTGTTCCCAACAGCAGAAATATTAAAAATTAACTAAAGCCATGAACTGAATCATCACCATTTTCTGTTATATTCTTCTGGTTTTTTTTTTACTTGTTTAGGGGCGTGTTGGTATTTGCTTTGATCCACATGCAAAACATCCCTGGAAACATACCCTTCATTTACAATTCTAGCAGGGATATATTGTCTAATAAGAGCATTTTCTACATCTGGCAAGTTGTTACATTCACTAACATTGTGAATTAAAATCCAAATTCAATTCTACTATCTTTAATGACTGCAGTTAATGTTTTTCTCTAGGTTCACTAGCAACTTCATTATCATTAACATCAAGTCACTGGACTACCTCACTGATGAAAGATGAAGCCACTGATTAAGCTGTTCATTATATCCATCAGCATTATACTTATGAGTTAAAATCCTATCCTATTACTGATGAAAGGAAAGAAATACATATCAGAAACCCAGCATTAATGAACCCTACTGTTAGTAAATCCACATGTAGCTACAGTGCAGGACAAATAAAGCATCAAGATTAAAGCTTTGAGCTTTGACAATTACGTAAATAATGAGAGAGAAAGTAATTTTTAAAGCAAAGAGTGTTTCAAAAAAATTCATTTTTGCCTCGAGGCTGCCCTTTGAATAACAGAAATATGGAGCACCATTACTGTAATTCTCATATAAGAATTTTAATTCAATTTAGAAAATAAAAATTTTCATCATAAAGTGAAGGTGTATGCATGGTGTATGCTTTCAATTACTTTTACTGAGAGCAAAATAAAGCCTTGTGATTTGGGAAATTGTGAATTAAATCTATATATTACTGGATCTCCAAGTGCTACATCTTAGGGTAGATGAAATAAAAGCAATTACTGGTAACCCTGAATGGAAAAAAGAATGCTTCAGAAGTCCATCTCACCAAGCCATCCAAAGCAATAGATATTACTGTATGTTCTGAAGTGGTTTTATTAAATATATTCAGCTTTAACAAGTCTGATTTATTTTGAAAACATGTTTGTTTTTGTAAAGTTGCTTTTACAGTGGCAAGAAAGCCTCCAGGGCATGGTGTGTGCTGTGTGATTGCTATTTGTTTGTGCACTGTGGATTTCCTTCCAACCCACTTCTCACCTAGAGCATTTGGTTACCCTAACTCAGCTCTCAGTCAGCAAGTGACTTTAATTATCTGCTGAAAAGTGGCTGCAAGCTGTTGATTGAAGAAATGCCTCAATTCCTGTGTGTGCACCCAGCATCAATTATAACCTGCATCTATAAAATCAGGTATTTTAATACTTTCTACAGCAGCACTGCTTTTAAATCTCAGCAATATGGAGGAATCAACAATTTTAAGAAACTAAAGCATTATTTAAGATACATTAAAGGGGGTTTTGGTTTTAAAAACTGAATTTGTCTAACTCTGGCTGACAAAAGGCACACTAAATAAAGAAGTGTAGCATAGGCTTGAACCTCCACTTTCCATTATTGCCCTGTCTCCCAGCAGAGAAGGTTTAATTGCTGTTATGCTGATTATTATTGCTATTTTTTTCACTGTGCTCTCATTCTGCCCCACTGGGCTGTGACAGTAACACAGGACTGAGTTTACTGTTAGTTTACTGTTAGTTACAGACCTGGGGAACCTCAGGATGTGCCATGGCCCACTCTGCTCTGGGAGTCACTAAAATGAGAAGACAGGTAGGTGCCAAGAATGAAACATCCTCCTGCTTAGGCTGGGACTCACAGTCCTTCACTCCTTTCACTGTGCAATGGCTGAAGGATCTCTACAGATGATACAGGCAGAACCAGAGAAACCCTTTTATTTTATTGTATTTTAAAGTGAAAAGTAACTTCAAGGTGAAAGGAACACACTCTAACTTTCCTCTCACTTATATTCAATAACTATGAAATGAAAATTCCTGGAAAATTCTCACCCATCTAATTCATCTTTCTTATTAAAATGAGCAATGTGTTACATGCTTTCTGTCTTTGTTGAAGTAGGTTGGTGTTGATACTATCAGACAATGAACTTTCTATGCTTTTAACTACACCTAGCAAGAACAGCAAAATAATAAAAAATCTGTCAGCAGTTCATTTTGGCTGCTCAATAGTTTAAACAGCAAATAAGTGTTTCTGTGGGAGCACAAAGGAACTTTTCAATCACTTACAGGCAGAGATCACTCTTGATTTAGATACATGACTCTACTTTATAATGGAGCTTTTGAAGGCAGACATTCCACCTCTTCTATTGATTTTCTGTACATGAACTTGAATAACTAAACCCAAGACTTCTGCATTCATACATATATCATTCACCTAGTACTTTAAATAGGGAACTGATGCTTTAGAAGAAACAAAAATGCTACCTCATGTTAGTTTATATGCATATATCTGTATTTATATACATTGCATATCTTTAACACAGACCAATTTAATGGATTCAGACTTTATCTATACAGTTGTTTTTTCCCCATTGAGTGTTTACAAATTCCTCTCATTTCCTTAAGGATATACTGAACTACAGGAATATACTGAAAAATTTGCAATCACTGAGAAATCACAAGTCCCTAACCTCAGATCCCTTCCCCCTGTCCTAATGATGTACTTGAAAAAAAAAATCACTAATTCAGTTCATAGAAAAGAATAATAATTCCAATTGTTTCTTTTCTGTCTAGGAATTACACCTAAAATGGATTAGCTGTTATTGAAGATTGGAGAAGTCCCACCTGATTGGCATTTAGATAGCTTTGATCAATATGCAAGGGTGAAAAGTCACTTTAACATGTTATTTTTTCACATAATATTGTTTCTTCTTCATCCTAATAATGAATTGCCTTAATAAGAAAAGGCTGAAAACTGAAATGGGGCAAGGCAGCTGTAAGAAAATTGAAAAATGTGCAAGGAATATGCTTAAATACCTGACTTTGCCTCTATTCATCACATATTTATCAAACCCATCAGATTTAATCAATAAGAGCTGGGTTGATTCATGATTTACCAGTGCTGATCAGTACTCTATTACTTTAGGCTCTACCTTGGAGACTTAACATATGTGGCTTTCACACAGTGAAGGCAGCCAGATCAAATTTAGCCTCCTTCCAAAATCAGATTTAAGTGTCACTGATCTCAAGAAAAATCTGTTCCACACATTCCACATCAATTTTAGATTTTACTTTGTAGAAAAAAGCAGGTAATAGCATAATCTCATCATTTAAATTTGTAACCCCATGTCAGACAGAAAGCCTCACACAGCATCATATCTCCTCTAAATCTTCAGCCCTCAATTGTTCTGGCCTCTCACCTGTGCTGTCAGGATTTACACTACAGGAGAAGGAAAAAAACCAAACAAAAACCCCAAAAAAACCCAACAATCCACTTTCAAATCCATCCTACAAACCAGATGAAAGCTCTGGCTGCTCGCAGAGATGAGAACATAACTGCAGCATCCAAACCAGTGTGACCTTGTCGGGCAAGTTCTCCTAAAATCTCTGACCTGAGGGCTTTTCATTGAAATATTCCAGATCCTTGTGTCTCCTTGAGCTCTGCTGCTATTAATAACATGGGCAGCAGGGCTTATTCTGATCTCTGTTTTGGGGTTTTTTGTAGCTATTTGAGTTCTTCAAAGGAACGTCTGTTTCTTGTGACAAACATTTATTCTCATACTTGATATTCTACAGTTTTATAAGATAAGACAAGAAATTCTCTGTCCTTGGTGGAGATTGATTGAGACACAAAAGCAGGAAGTTTTATCCTCATTGCAATGCCATTATTATGTGCAAATGCCCTCAATATTCAAAGTGTTGAATTTTAATCAGTCAACTTCCTATACAGTAAAAAATAAATGGCACTAACTGGATGTTTCAGATAAAAGAAGGCTGGCTTGAGCGCTCCTGAAAATTACATTCTCTTAACTAGATAAATTCCAAGTACTTCTCTGTTTTGTAAGAAAAAAAAAAAAACAGTCCAAAGTCAAAGAAATAAAAAAAAAAAATCAGGAATTCATGCATATGTTACATAAATGCAATCAGGTGGAGTGCATTTAATCCCCTGGATTTCAATATACCTGCTCTATTTTTCAAATCTTGTTGGTATTCAAAATCTCTTGATTACCTGGAATAATTTGCTTTTCTTCAAAATACATAAATAAATACTGGATTTCTTTTTAAAATGTTGTATGTGAATACTGATATGATAAAATATTTTTAATAAATGTAGCAAAAATATAATATAATCAGTTAATTGTGTTCAAGCAGGCCAGACGGTGTATAGCTTGTAATCTTTGGGGAGAGACAAATCAGATTACTGTGCTCCCATACACTGCCTAATGCTATCAATTTCTGCTTGGAATCTGTAAGAAAGGCAAAAAAATTTGGAAAATTAATGTGTAACAGTCTATAGTATTATCTTATTATGCAGTTTGCACTAATGGGGCCAATCTGTGCACGGTGTGCTTGCTCTTGGGGAGTCATTAGGTGCCTGAATCAAAAAACATGGAATAGAAAAAGCTTTACAAAACCAGCTTTAAATAAAGAGGTAATTACATGGAAAGGGCATAATATTGACAGTAATTATTGCTGCTAACCTGGAAATACAATTTACTTAAGCAGTTCTCTCACAGTAGTACTATTTTCTATATTCTATTTCACTACTTTTACTATGGGCAGCATCTTCCTCATGTTTCTATGCTCCTGACATTCTAGATTACAACAGCTTCAACAGCTACAACAGCCAGAGAAACATTAATACAGTACAAAAAGAAACTACAGCACAGAGAAATGTCACCACAGGTCACAGAAGTGACCAAATTAGTAGTAAATGTGGAATCAGAAATCTGTTTCCCAGTCTGGTGCTTTTCCACACCAGCTGCTCATCCTGACTGGGACACAACTCTCATAAATGAGCTTTCTTTAAGAGATACAGATTTTAGTCAATCTAATAACAACAATCAGTGACCTGAGCTACTCAAAGAAATGCACCTTGCTCTACACCTTAGAGCAGCACTCCTTAAATGGGAATTTTTATCAGGCGGAGCCTCCGGGGCCTGGTGCCAGTGTGCACTACTTGGAAGTGGGTTACACACCTGAGATATTTAACATTCCCTGTTCCTTTTGCTTGTAACAATTGTACTCACAAAACCATTAGCATTTAGTCACCAGTTTTCTCTACAGAACACAAATACAGCCAGAGAAATACCATTCGTATGAGTCTGGCATGATGTCACCAGGCTGGCTTTGAACCCCTGAGCCACACAGGAGGGAGCTGCAGAGGCTCTGCTCAACATGTAGGAAGCAGTGTTGAGTGATGGGCTGTGCTCACATACCCTGGGAATTGAAAAAAAATGTCAAGGGAAAAGTGCACACAATGTCAGAGACACTAAGCCTTGCTTCTGACATTATGGTATTAGCTCCTCTAGCCCAGATGACTGATCATTCCAAAGATTACTTTGGAATTAAGAAATTTTCTCTGAGAGAATCTAGAGATATAAATACTTATAACACATAAGAGGTTTTTTTCCCTGCGATAAAAGAAGATGACTGAAGACACACAGTCCTTCAAATCATGATTATACCTAACCTGAAACCATTCTCATTTTGAATGAATGACCATGATTAAAGCCTCTTAGGATTCAGATATATTTATATAAAAAGACAGGTACTCATGGGCGAGCACTAAGACCCGTGATCAATTCTCCAGATTATTAAGTTGCTGCCTGGATATAAAATGGACATTACATAGACACAAAACATGAGAATTTGAGGAAATTTCCAGTTTCACCAGCAGAGTAAACAAGACAGAATACATATTAAATGTTCATAGGCAAAAGGACAAAATTAACATACTGAGAATTCTGAGGATTTTAACAGTGCAATTCATGCTAGAGAGAGATTTAGGATTCCTAAATTCACAATCCTAATCTTGAGACTCAGACTGGACACCTGGACTCCATGTGCAGAAACTGGAAAGAATTAACCTTCAGAAGGTTACATCCCCTTGTAAATCAGCTTTGATGACCTGGTTTTGGGGGATGTACTACTTCCCATTGGCAATCCAGGTAGACCAAACAATTTATTTAGCTAGATCATTGTCCTTAGGTGAGCTAAACACTAACACATCAGACAAATGCTACTCTAAGGGTATTTTTTTATTTCTCTTAGCATTTACAAGAGCTCAGCAGAATCACAGAACACAAGGGCATTCTCCTGAACCGAAGGATGGAATTGCTTTTAATATTGGTCTCATATTGTAGGGAAAAAAAAGAAAAAAAAAATATGCAGACACAGCCAAGCCACAGACATGAAACAAATATGTTCAATTTGCCTGTGAACTGTGCCATTTTTATATCTGCTGTGAACATTAATAGTCTCAAGAATTGTAAAGCATCACAGATAGATGGAGTGTGCTGCTGGCATGTACCTGAACAACATTAAAAGAACTAATATCCTCCAACATCTTTCTTCTCTAAACTATATGAAGAATAAAACATGGGGGCCCTAAAGCCCAACAGTAGATCCCTCCAGTTGAAATCTCTTCCCTTAATTCACTGTGCTGTACACTTGCATTATGACACAGCCCACAGTGAGGCAATCACATGGCATCTTACCCACACAACTCTCCCTACCACACATAACAAGCCAACAGAGACTTATTGTTCTCTCAGATACAGAAAATATTTCAACAGCTAAAAGCAATTGTGTACATGGGTATCTTTTGTGGCAACCCTGTGCTTTCCTGTTACAGAACC
The DNA here is from genome assembly GCF_028769735.1 of Zonotrichia leucophrys gambelii. Lineage (NCBI taxonomy): Eukaryota > Metazoa > Chordata > Aves > Passeriformes > Passerellidae > Zonotrichia > Zonotrichia leucophrys. Next base: position 11,301,554 of record NC_088183.1, read on the forward strand.
CGCAAAACTGGGCATTGATTTCTCTCACACAATCATGAGTGTTATAAAAAAGAGAGAGAGAGAAAAGGAAGAATATGTGAAAGAGGCATAATATTCAGTTGCATACATCTTTCAGGGTACAGGAAAATCACTCAGAAGAAATGTGATCTGAATACATATGCAGTAATAACTTTCATCCTCATTTAAAAGACTGCTCTTCCACAACAATGTATTAGACAGGATTTCTCAGTCCTCCCGCAATCTACCTACAATAATTATTAAATGAAAAATCTAGCTTTTAAAAGGTGGCTGGAATCTATTTAGACAGCTGTACAAGTAGCCAGAATGCAGTGTGCCTGATCATTGGGAAGAGCTGAGCCCTTCCAAGCCCTCACTGTCAGAGCAGGAGGAGCGAGGGCAGCTTCCCCTGCTGGGCAGTGCCCCTTGCCTGGAGCTGCAGAGCTCAGGGAGGTGACAGGGAGATGGCAGAGCTGTCCAGGGCAGCTTTCTCAGGAGCTGCAGAGCTCAGGGAGGTGACAGGGAGATGGCAGAGCTGTCCAGGGCAGCTTTCTCAGGAGCTGCAGAGCCCAGGGAGATGGCAGGGCTGTCCAGGGCAGGTTTCCCAGGAGCTGCAGAGCCCAGGGAGATGGCAGGGCTGTCCAGGGCAGGTTTCCCAGGAGCTGCAGAGCTCAGGGCGGTGGCAGGGCTGTCCTGCTCCCCAGGGAGCACTGAGCTGGCAGGGACAGGCCATCCCTGCACACTGCTCTGCACCTGGGCCCCCCAGAGCCCTGCCGGAGATGCCTCCTCACCTCACACACAAAGAGCAGCAGCTGCAAAGGGCCCCTCGGGGCTCAGCACAAATTGAGGGAAAAACAGTAGAGAGACTCCTGCTCTCTGTCACAGTATTTGTAAGTATGCAATTAATAAAATGTGTAAGTATCGCCACTGACATAAAGGGTATGAGAAAATATTTTAACAGTGTCACATGTGGGATTTTGACAAAATCAGATGGTTCGTTAGTGATACATTGCAGCCCATCACAT